>NW_022279617.1:340833-681666 GCF_009193385.2 Nasonia vitripennis | reverse complement strand
GCTTTGCTCGACATCTTACGATGTACCGAGGTGTTGTTTAAATAAATTACTGATCTCGGGGAGCGTTTTGTAGTTGGGTTTAAGCGGTTTGGTTTTAGATTTTATACTCGCCTTGTTCGACATCTTTCGATGTGCCGAGGTGTTCATTAAATAAATAATTAAGCTCCACGAGCGTGGTGTAGTTGGGTTTAAGCCCTTAGGTTTTAGATTTTATCCTCGCTTTGCTCGACATCTTACGATGTGCTGAGGTGTTCATTAAATAAATAATTAAGCTCGACGAGCGTGGTGTAGTTTGGTTTAAGCACTTTGGTTTTTGATTTATACTCGCCTTGTTCCACATCTTGCGATGTGCCTAGGTGTTCATTAAATAAATAATTAAGCTCGACGAGCGTGGTGTAGTTGGGTTTAAGCGCTTTGGTTTTAGATTTTATCCTCGCTTTGCTCGTCATCTTACGATGTGCCGAGGTGTTGTTTAAATAAATAATTAAGCTCGACGAGCGTGGTGTAGTTGGGTATAAGCCTTTTGGTTTTAGATTTTATCCTCGCTTTGCTCGACTTCCTTCGATGTGCCGAGGTGTTCATTAAATAAATAATTAAGCTCGACGAGCGTGGTGTAGTTGGGTTTAAGCGCTTTGGTTTTTGATTTATCCTCGCTTTGCTCGACATCTTACGATGTACCGAGGTGTTGTTTAAATAAATTACTGATCTCGGGGAGCGTTTTGTAGTTGGGTTTAAGCGGTTTGGTTTTAGATTTTATACTCGCCTTGTTCGACATCTTTCGATGTGCCGAGGTGTTCATTAAATAAATAATTAAGCTCCACGAGCGTGGTGTAGTTGGGTTTAAGCGCTTTGGTTTTCGATTTTATCCTCGCTTTGCTCGACATCTTACGATGTGCTGAGGTGTTCATTAAATAAATAATTAAGCTCGACGAGCGTGGTGTAGTTGGGTTTAAGCGCTTTGGTTTTTGATTTATCCTCGCTTTGCTCGACATCTTTCGAATTGCCGATGTGGCGTTTAAATAAATTACTGATCTCGGGGAGTATGGGGTAGCTAGGTTTAAGCGCTTTGGTTTTTGATTTATACTCGCCTTGTTCGACATCTTTCGATGTGCCGAGGTGTTCATTAAATAAATAATTAAGCTCGACGAGCGTGGTGTAGTTGGGTTTAAGCCCTTAGGTTTTAGATTTTATCCTCGCTTTGCTCGACATCTTACGATGTACCGAGGTGTTGTTTAAATAAATTACTGATCTCGGGGAGCGTTTTGTAGTTGGGTTTAAGCGGTTTGGTTTTAGATTTTATCCTCGCTTTGCTCGACATCTTACGATGTACCGAGGTGTTGTTTAAATAAATTACTGATCTCGGGGAGCGTTTTGTAGTTTGGTTTAAGCCTTTTGGTTTTAGATTTTATCCTCGCTTTGCTCGTCATCTTACGATGTGCCGAGGTGTTCATTAAATAAATAATTAAGCTCGACGAGCATGGGGTAGGTGGGTTTAAGCGCTTTGGTTTTTGATTTACCCTCGCCTTGCTCGACATTTTTTGATGTGCCGAGGTGTTGACTAAATAAATAATTAATTTCGACGAGCGTGCTGTAGTTTGATTTGAGCGCTTTGATTTTAGATTTTATCCTCGCTGTTCTCGCCTTCCTCCGCTGTGCCAAGGAGTTATTATAAATTAATTATTGAGCTCGGAGAGCATGGGGTAGGTGGGTTTAAGCGCTTTGGTTTTTGATTTATCCTCGCTTTGCTCGACTTCCTTCGATATGCCGAGGTGTTGTTTAAATAAATTACTGCTCTCGGGGAGCATGGGGTAGGTGGGTTTAAGCGCTTTGGTTTTTGATTTATCCTCGCTTTGCTCGACATCTTACGATGTGCCGAGGTGTTCATTAAATAAATAATTAAGCTCGACGAGCGTGGTGTAGTTGCGTTTAAGCCCTTTGGTTTTAGATTTTATCCTCGCTTTGCTCCACATCTTACGATATGCCGAGGTGTTGTTTAAATAAATTACTGCTTACGGGGAGCATGGGGTAGCTAGGTTTAAGCGCTTTGGTTTTTGATTTATACTCGCCTTGTTCGACATCTTTCGATGTGCCGAGGTGTTCATTAAATAAATAATTAAGCTCCACGAGCGTGGTGTAGTTGGGTTTAAGCCCTTAGGTTTTAGATTTTATCCTCGCTTTGCTCGACATCTTACGATGTACCGAGGTGTTGTTTAAATAAATTACTGATCTCGGGGAGCGTTTTGTAGTTGGGTTTAAGCGGTTTGGTTTTAGATTTTATCCTCGCTTTGCTCGACATCTTACGATGTACCGAGGTGTTGTTTAAATAAATTACTGATCTCGGGGAGCGTTTTGTAGTTTGGTTTAAGCCTTTTGGTTTTAGATTTTATCCTCGCTTTGCTCGTCATCTTACGATGTGCCGAGGTGTTCATTAAATAAATAATTAAGCTCGACGAGCATGGGGTAGGTGGGTTTAAGCGCTTTGGTTTTTGATTTACCCTCGCCTTGCTCGACATTTTTTGATGTGCCGAGGTGTTGACTAAATAAATAATTAATTTCGACGAGCGTGCTGTAGTTTGATTTGAGCGCTTTGATTTTAGATTTTATCCTCGCTGTTCTCGCCTTCCTCCGCTGTGCCAAGGAGTTATTATAAATTAATTATTGAGCTCGGAGAGCATGGGGTAGGTGGGTTTAAGCGCTTTGGTTTTTGATTTATCCTCGCTTTGCTCGACTTCCTTCGATATGCCGAGGTGTTGTTTAAATAAATTACTGCTCTCGGGGAGCATGGGGTAGGTGGGTTTAAGCGCTTTGGTTTTTGATTTATCCTCGCTTTGCTCGACATCTTACGATGTGCCGAGGTGTTCATTAAATAAATAATTAAGCTCGACGAGCGTGGTGTAGTTGCGTTTAAGCCCTTTGGTTTTAGATTTTATCCTCGCTTTGCTCCACATCTTACGATATGCCGAGGTGTTGTTTAAATAAATTACTGCTTACGGGGAGCATGGGGTAGCTAGGTTTAAGCGCTTTGGTTTTTGATTTATACTCGCCTTGTTCGACATCTTTCGATGTGCCGAGGTGTTCATTAAATAAATAATTAAGCTCCACGAGCGTGGTGTAGTTGGGTTTAAGCCCTTAGGTTTTAGATTTTATCCTCGCTTTGCTCGACATCTTACGATGTACCGAGGTGTTGTTTAAATAAATTACTGATCTCGGGGAGCGTTTTGTAGTTGGGTTTAAGTGCTTTGGTTTTAGATTTTATCCTCGCTTTGCTCGACATCTTACGATGTACCGAGGTGTTGTTTAAATAAATTACTGATCTCGGGGAGCGTTTTGTAGTTGGGTTTAAGCGGTTTGGTTTTAGATTTTATACTCGCCTTGTTCGACATCTTTCGATGTGCCGAGGTGTTCATTAAATAAATAATTAAGCTCCACGAGCGTGGTGTAGTTGGGTTTAAGCCCTTAGGTTTTAGATTTTATCCTCGCTTTGCTCGACATCTTACGATGTGCTGAGGTGTTCATTAAATAAATAATTAAGCTCGACGAGCGTGGTGTAGTTTGGTTTAAGCACTTTGGTTTTTGATTTATACTCGCCTTGTTCCACATCTTGCGATGTGCCTAGGTGTTCATTAAATAAATAATTAAGCTCGACGAGCGTGGTGTAGTTGGGTTTAAGCGCTTTGGTTTTAGATTTTATCCTCGCTTTGCTCGTCATCTTACGATGTGCCGAGGTGTTGTTTAAATAAATAATTAAGCTCGACGAGCGTGGTGTAGTTGGGTATAAGCCTTTTGGTTTTAGATTTTATCCTCGCTTTGCTCGACTTCCTTCGATGTGCCGAGGTGTTCATTAAATAAATAATTAAGCTCGACGAGCGTGGTGTAGTTGGGTTTAAGCGCTTTGGTTTTTGATTTATCCTCGCTTTGCTCGACATCTTACGATGTACCGAAGAGTTGTTTAAATAAATTACTGATCTCGGGGAGCGTTTTGTAGTTGGGTTTAAGCGGTTTGGTTTTAGATTTTATCCTCGCTTTGCTCGACATCTTACGATGTACCGAGGTGTTGTTTAAATAAATTACTGATCTCGGGGAGCGTTTTGTAGTTGGGTTTAAGCGGTTTGGTTTTAGATTTTATACTCGCCTTGTTCGACATCTTTCGATGTGCCGAGGTGTTCATTAAATAAATAATTAAGCTCCACGAGCGTGGTGTAGTTGGGTTTAAGCCCTTAGGTTTTAGATTTTATCCTCGCTTTGCTCGACATCTTACGATGTGCTGAGGTGTTCATTAAATAAATAATTAAGCTCGACGAGCGTGGTGTAGTTTGGTTTAAGCACTTTGGTTTTTGATTTATACTCGCCTTGTTCCACATCTTGCGATGTGCCTAGGTGTTCATTAAATAAATAATTAAGCTCGACGAGCGTGGTGTAGTTGGGTTTAAGCGCTTTGGTTTTTGATTTATGCTCGCTTTGCTCGACATCTTCCGATGTACCGAGGTGTTGTTTAAATAAATTACTGATCTCGGGGAGCGTTTTGTAGTTGGGTTTAAGTGCTTTGGTTTTTGATTTATCCTCGCTTTGCTCGATTTCCTTCGATGTGCCGAGGTGTTCATTAAATAAATAATTAAGTTCGACGAGCGTGGTGTAGTTGGGTTTAAGCGGTTTGGTTTTAGATTTTATCCTCGCTTTGCTCGACATCTTTCGAATTGCCGATGTGGCATTTAAATAAATTACTGATCTCGGGGAGCGTTTTGTAGTTTGGTTTAAGCCTTTTGGTTTTAGATTTTATCCTCGCTTTGCTCGACTTCCTTCGATATGCCGAGGTGTTCATTCAATAAATAATTAAGCTCGACGAGCGTGGTGTAGTTGCGTTTAAGCGCTTTCGTTTTAGATTGTATACTCGCTTTGGTCGTCATCTTACGATGTGCCGAGGTGTTCATTAAATAAATAGTTAATCTCGACGAGCGTGGTGTAGTTGGGTTTAAGCGGTTTGGTTTTAGATTTTATCCTCGCTTTGCTCGACATCTTACGATGTACCGAGGTGTTGTTTAAATAAATTACTGATCTCTGGGAGCGTTTTGTAGTTGGGTTTAAGCCTTTTGGTTTTAGATTTTATCCTCGCTTTGCTCGACATCTTACGATGTGCCGAGGTGTTCATTAAATAAATAATTAATCTCGACGAGCGTGGTGTAGTTGGTGTTTAAGCGCTTTGGTTTTAGATTTTATCCTCGCTTTGCTCGTCATCTTACGATGTGCCGAGGTGTTGTTTAAATAAATAATTAAGCTCGACGAGCGTGGTGTAGTTGGGTATAAGCCTTTTGGTTTTAGATTTTATCCTCGCTTTGCTCGACTTCCTTCGATGTGCCGAGGTGTTCATTAAATAAATAATTAAGCTCGACGAGCGTGGTGTAGTTGGGTTTAAGCGCTTTGGTTTTTGATTTATCCTCGCTTTGCTCGACATCTTACGATGTACCGAAGAGTTGTTTAAATAAATTACTGATCTCGGGGAGCGTTTTGTAGTTGGGTTTAAGCGGTTTGGTTTTAGATTTTATCCTCGCTTTGCTCGACATCTTACGATGTACCGAGGTGTTGTTTAAATAAATTACTGATCTCGGGGAGCGTTTTGTAGTTGGGTTTAAGCGGTTTGGTTTTAGATTTTATCCTCGCTTTGCTCGTCATCTTACGATGTGCCGAGGTGTTGTTTAAATAAATAATTAAGCTCGACGAGCTTGGTGTAGTTGGGTTTAAGCCTTTTGGTTTTAGATTTTATCCTCGCTTTGATCGACATCTTACGATGTGCTGAGGTGTTCATTAAATAAATAATTAAGCTCGACGAGCGTGGTGTAGTTGCGTTTAAGCCCTTTGGTTTTAGATTTTATCCTCGCTTTGCTCGACATCTTACGATGTGCCGAGGTGTTCATTAAATAAATAATTAATCTCGACGAGCGTGGTGTAGTTGGGTTTAAGCGCTTTGGTTTTAGATTTTATCCTCGCTTTGCTCGTCATCTTACGATGTGCCGAGGTGTTGTTTAAATAAATAATTAAGCTCGACGAGCGTGGTGTAGATGGGTATAAGCCTTTTGGTTTTAGATTTTATCCTCGCTTTGCTCGACTTCCTTCGATGTGCCGAGGTGTTCATTAAATAAATAATTAAGCTCGACGAGCGTGGTGTAGTTGGGTTTAAGCGGTTTGGTTTGAGATTTTATCCTCGCTTTGCTCGACATCTTTCGATGTACCGAGGTGTTGTTTAAATAAATTACTGATCTCGGGGAGCGTTTTGTAGTTGGGTTTAAGCCTTTTGGTTTTAGATTTTATCCTCGCTTTGCTCGACATCTTACGATGTGCTGAGGTGTTCATTAAATAAATAATTAAGCTCGACGAGCGTGGTGTAGTTGGGTTTAAGCGCTTTGGTTTTAGATTTTATCCTCGCTTTGCTCGTCATCTTACGATGTGTCGAGGTGTTGTTTAAATAAATAATTAAGCTCGACGAGCGTGGTGTAGTTGGGTATAAGCCTTTTGGTTTTAGATTTTATCCTCGCTTTGCTCGACATCTTACGATGTGCCGAGGTGTTCATTAAATAAATAATTAAGCTCGACGAGCGTGGTGTAGTTGGGTTTAAGCGCTATCGTTTTAGATTGTATCCTCGCTTTGCTCGTCATCTTACGATGTGCCGAGGTGTTCATTAAATAAATAATTAATCTCGACGAGCGTGGTGTAGTTGGGTTTAAGCGCTTTGGTTTTAGATTTTATCCTCGCTTTGCTCGTCATCTTACGATGCGCCGAGGTGTTGTTTAAATAAATAATTAAGCTCGACGAGCGTGGTGTAGTTGGGTTTAAGCCTTTTGGTTTTAGATTTTATCCTCGCTTTGCTCGACATCTTACGATGTGCTGAGGTGTTCATTCAATAAATAATTAAGCTCGACGAGCGTGGTGTAGTTGCGTTTAAGCGCTTTCGTTTTAGATTGTATCCTCGCTTTGCTCGTCATCTTACGATGTGCCGAGGTGTTCATTAAATAAATAATTAATCTCGACGAGCGTGGTGTAGTTGGGTTTAAGCGCTTTGGTTTTAGATTTTATCCTCGCTTTGCTCGTCATCTTCCGATGTGCCGAGGTGTTGTTTAAATAAATTACTGATCTCTGGGAGCGTTTTGTAGTTGGGTTTAAGCCTTTTGGTTTTAGATTTTATCCTCGCTTTGCTCGACATCTTACGATGTGCTGAGGTGTTCATTAAATAAATAATTAAGCTCGACGAGCGTGGTGTAGTTGCGTTTAAGCCCTTTGGTTTTAGATTTTATCCTCGCTTTGCTCGACATCTTACGATGTGCCGAGGTGTTCATTAAATAAATAATTAATCTCGACGAGCGTGGTGTAGTTGGGTTTAAGCGCTTTGGTTTTAGATTTTATCCTCGCTTTGCTCGTCATCTTACGATGTGCCGAGGTGTTGTTTAAATAAATAATTAAGCTCGACGAGCGTGGTGTAGTTGGGTATAAGCCTTTTGGTTTTAGATTTTATCCTCGCTTTGCTCGACTTCCTTCGATGTGCCGAGGTGTTCATTAAATAAATAATTAAGCTCGACGAGCGTGGTGTAGTTGGGTTTAAGCGCTTTGGTTTTTGATTTATCCTCGCTTTGCTCGACTTCCTTCGATATGCCGAGGTGTTCATTCAATAAATAATTAAGCTCGACGAGCGTGGTGTAGTTGCGTTTAAGCCCTTTGGTTTTAGATTTTATCCTCGCTTTGCTCGACATCTTACGATGTGCCGAGGTGTTCATTAAATAAATAATTAATCTCGACGAGCGTGGTGTAGTTGGGTTTAAGCGCTTTGGTTTTAGATTTTATCCTCGCTTTGCTCGTCATCTTACGATGTGCCGAGGTGTTGTTTAAATAAATAATTAAGCTCGACGAGCGTGGTGTAGTTGGGTTTAAGCCTTTTGGTTTTAGATTTTATCCTCGCTTTGCTCGACATCTTACGATGTGCTGAGGTGTTCATTAAATAAATTACTGATCTCGGGGAGCGTTTTGTAGTTGGGTTTAAGCGGTTTGGTTTTAGATTTTATCCTCGCTTTGCTCGTCATCTTACGATGTGTCGAGGTGTTGTTTAAATAAATTACTGATCTCGGGGAGCGTTTTGTAGTTGGGTTTAAGCCTTTTGGTTTTAGATTTTATCCTCGCTTTTCTCGACATCTTACGATGTGCCAAGGTGTTCATTAAATAATTAATTAAGCTCGACGAGCGTGGTGTAGTTGGGTTTAAGCGCTTTGGTTTTAGATTGTATCCTCGCTTTGCTCGTCATCTTACGATGTGCCGAGGTGTTCATTAAATAAATAATTAAGCTCGACGAGCGTGGTGTAGTTGGGTTTAAGCGGTTTGGTTTGAGATTTTATCCTCGCTTTGCTCGACATCTTTCGATGTACCGAGGTGTTGTTTAAATAAATTACTGATCTCGGGGAGCGTTTTGTAGTTGGGTTTAAGCCTTTTGGTTTTAGATTTTATCCTCGCTTTGCTCGACATCTTACGATGTGCCAAGGTGTTCATTAAATAATTAATTAAGCTCGACGAGCGTGGTGTAGTTGCGTTTAAGCCCTTTGGTTTTAGATTTTATCCTCGCTTTGCTCGACATCTTACGATGTGCCGAGGTGTTTATTAAATAAATAATTAATCTCGACGAGCGTGGTTTAGTTGGGTTTAAGCGCTTTGGTTTTAGATTTTATCCTCGCTTAGCTCGTCATCTTACGATGTGCCGAAGTGTTGTTTAAATAAATAATTAAGCTCGACGAGCGTGGTGTAGTTGGGTTTAAGCGCTTTGGTTTTTGATTTATCCTCGCTTTGCTCGACATTTTTCGATGCGCCGAGGAATTTTTGAAAATAAATTATTGAGCTCGGGGAGTATGGTGTAGCTAGGTTTAAGCGCTTTGGTTTTTGATTTATACTCGCCTTGTTCCACATCTTGCGATGTGCCGAGGTGTTCATTAAATAAATAATTAAGCTCGACGAGCGTGGTGTAGTTGGGTTTAAGCGCTTTGGTTTTTGATTTATCCTCGCTTTGCTCGACATCTTTCGAATTGCCGATGTGGCGTTTAAATAAATTACTGATCTCGGGGAGTATGGGGTAGCTAGGTTTAAGCGCTTTGGTTTTTGATTTATACTCGCCTTGTTCGACATCTTTCGATGTGCCGAGGTGTTCATTAAATAAATAATTAAGCTCGACGAGCGTGGTGTAGTTGGCTTTAAGCCCATAGGTTTTAGATTTTATCCTCGCTTTGCTCGATATCTTACGATGTACCGAGGTGTTGTTTAAATAAATTACTGATCTCGGGGAGCGTTTTGTAGTTGGGTTTAAGCCTTTTGGTTTTAGATTTTATCCTCGCTTTGCTCGACATCTTACGATGTGCCGAGGTGTTCATTAAATAAATAATTAAGCTCGACGAGCGTGGTGTAGTTGGGTTTAAGCGCTTTGGTTTTAGATTGTATCCTCGCTTTGCTCGACATCTTACGATGTGCTGAGGTGTTCATTAAATAAATTACTGATCTCGGGGAGCGTTTTGTAGTTGGGTTTAAGCGGTTTGGTTTTAGATTTTATCCTCGCTTTGCTCGACATCTTACGATGTACCGAGGTGTTGTTTAAATAAATTACTGATCTCGGGGAGCGTTTTGTAGTTGGGTTTAAGCCTTTTGGTTTTAGATTTTATCCTCGCTTTGCTCGACATCTTACGATGTGCCAAGGTGTTCATTAAATAATTAATTAAGCTCGACGAGCGTGGTGTAGTTGGGTTTAAGCGCTTTGGTTTTAGATTGTATCCTCGCTTTGCTCGTCATCTTACGATGTGCCGAGGTGTTCATTAAATAAATAATTAAGCTCGACGAGCGTGGTGTAGTTGGGTTTAAGCGGTTTGGTTTGAGATTTTATCCTCGCTTTGCTCGACATTTTTCGATGCGCCGAGGAATTTTTGAAAATAAATTATTGAGCTCGGGGAGTATGGTGTAGCTAGGTTTAAGCGCTTTGGTTTTTGATTTATACTCGCCTTGTTCCACATCTTGCGATGTGCCGAGGTGTTCATTAAATAAATATTTAAGCTCGACGAGCGTGGTGTAGTTGGGTTTAAGCGCTTTGGTTTTTGATTTATCCTCGCTTTGCTCGACATCTTTCGAATTGCCGATGTGGCGTTTAAATAAATTACTGATCTCGGGGAGTATGGGGTAGCTAGGTTTAAGCGCTTTGGTTTTTGATTTATACTCGCCTTGTTCGACATCTTTCGATGTGCCGAGGTGTTCATTAAATAAATAATTAAGCTCGACGAGCGTGGTGTAGTTGGCTTTAAGCCCATAGGTTTTAGATTTTATCCTCGCTTTGCTCGACATCTTACGATGTACCGAGGAGTTGTTTAAATAAATTACTGATCTCGGGGAGCGTTTTGTAGTTGGGTTTAAGCGGTTTGGTTTTAGATTTTATCCTCGCTTTGCTCGATATCTTACGATGTACCGAGGTGTTGTTTAAATAAATTACTGATCTCGGGGAGCGTTTTGTAGTTGGGTTTAAGCCTTTTGGTTTTAGATTTTATCCTCGCTTTGCTCGACATCTTACGATGTGCCGAGGTGTTCATTAAATAAATAATTAAGCTCGACGAGCGTGGTGTAGTTGGGTTTAAGCGCTTTGGTTTTAGATTGTATCCTCGCTTTGCTCGACATCTTACGATGTGCTGAGGTGTTCATTAAATAAATTACTGATCTCGGGGAGCGTTTTGTAGTTGGGTTTAAGCGGTTTGGTTTTAGATTTTATCCTCGCTTTGCTCGACATCTTACGATGTACCGAGGTGTTGTTTAAATAAATTACTGATCTCGGGGAGCGTTTTGTAGTTGGGTTTAAGCCTTTTGGTTTTAGATTTTATCCTCGCTTTGCTCGACATCTTACGATGTGCCAAGGTGTTCATTAAATAATTAATTAAGCTCGACGAGCGTGGTGTAGTTGGGTTTAAGCGCTTTGGTTTTAGATTGTATCCTCGCTTTGCTCGTCATCTTACGATGTGCCGAGGTGTTCATTAAATAAATAATTAAGCTCGACGAGCGTGGTGTAGTTGGGTTTAAGCGGTTTGGTTTGAGATTTTATCCTCGCTTTGCTCGACATCTTTCGATGTACCGAGGTGTTGTTTAAATAAATTACTGATCTCGGGGAGCGTTTTGTAGTTGGGTTTAAGCCTTTTGGTTTTAGATTTTATCCTCGCTTTGCTCGACTTCCTTCGATATGCCGAGGTGTTCATTAAATAAATAATTAAGCTCGACAAGCGTGGTGTAGTTGCGTTTAAGCCCTTTGGTTTTAGATTTTATCCTCGCTTTGCTCGACATCTTACGATGTGCCGAGGTGTTCATTAAATAAATAATTAAGCTCGACGAGCGTGGTGTAGTTGGGTTTAAGCGGTTTGGTTTTAGATTGTATCCTCGCTTTGCTCGTCATCTTACGATGTGCCGAGGTGTTCATTAAATAAATAATTAATCTCGACGAGCGTGGTGTAGTTGGGTTTAAGCGCTTTGGTTTTAGATTTTATCCTCGCTTTGCTCGTCATCTTACGATGTGCCGAGGTGTTGTTTAAATAAATAATTAAGCTCGACGAGCTTGGTGTAGTTGGGTTTAAGCCTTTTGGTTTTAGATTTTATCCTCGCTTTGCTCGACATCTTACGATGTGCTGAGGTGTTCATTAAATAAATAATTAAGCTCGACGAGCGTGGTGTAGTTGCGTTTAAGCCCTTTGGTTTTAGATTTTATCCTCGCTTTGCTCGACATCTTACGATGTGCCGAGGTGTTCATTAAATAAATAATTAATCTCGACGAGCGTGGTGTAGTTGGGTTTAAGCGCTTTGGTTTTAGATTTTATCCTCGCTTTGCTCGTCATCTTACGATGTGCCGAGGTGTTCATTAAATAAATAATTAAGCTCGACGAGCGTGGTGTAGTTGGGTATAAGCCTTTTGGTTTTAGATTTTATCCTCGCTTTGCTCGACTTCCTTCGATGTGCCGATGTGGCGTTTAAATAAATTACTGATCTCGGGGAGTATGGGGTAGCTAGGTTTAAGCGCTTTGGTTTTTGATTTATACTCGCCTTGTTCGACATCTTTCGATGTGCCGAGGTGTTCATTAAATAAATAATTAAGCTCGACGAGCGTGGTGTAGTTGGCTTTAAGCCCATAGGTTTTAGATTTTATCCTCGCTTTGCTCGACATCTTACGATGTACCGAGGAGTTGTTTAAATAAATTACTGATCTCGGGGAGCGTTTTGTAGTTGGGTTTAAGCGGTTTGGTTTTAGATTTTATCCTCGCTTTGCTCGACATCTTACGATGTACCGAGGTGTTGTTTAAATAAATTACTGATCTCGGGGAGCGTTTTGTAGTTGGGTTTAAGCCCTTTGGTTTTAGATTTTATCCTCGCTTTGCTCGACATCTTACGATGTGCCGAGGTGTTCATTAAATAAATAATTAATCTCGACGAGCGTTTTGTAGTTGGGTTTAAGCGCTTTGGTTTTAGATTGTATCCTCGCTTTGCTCGACATCTTACGATGTGCTGAGGTGTTCATTAAATAAATTACTGATCTCGGGGAGCGTTTTGTAGTTGGGTTTAAGCGGTTTGGTTTTAGATTTTATCCTCGCTTTGCTCGACATCTTACGATGTACCGAGGTGTTGTTTAAATAAATTACTGATCTCGGGGAGCGTTTTGTAGTTGGGTTTAAGCCCTTTGGTTTTAGATTTTATCCTCGCTTTGCTCGACATCTTACGATGTGCCGAGGTGTTCATTAAATAAATAATTAATCTCGACGAGCGTGGTGTAGTTGGGTTTAAGCGCTTTGGTTTTAGATTTTATCCTCGCTTTGCTCGACATCTTACGATGTACCGAGGTGTTGTTTAAATAAATTACTGATCTCGGGGAGCGTTTTGTAGTTGGGTTTAAGCCTTTTGGTTTTAGATTTTATCCTCGCTTTGCTCGACATCTTACGATGTGCCGAGGTGTTCATTAAATAAATAATTAAGCTCGACGAGCGTGGTGTAGTTGGGTTTAAGCGCTTTGGTTTTAGATTGTATCCTCGCTTTGCTCGACATCTTACGATATGCCGAGGTGTTCATTAAATAAATAATTAAGCTCGACGAGCGTGGTGTAGTTTGGTTTAAGCGCTTTGGTTTTTGATTTATCCTCGCTTTGCTCGACATCTTACGATGTGCTGAGGTGTTCATTAAATAAATAATTAAGCTCGACGAGCGTGGTGTAGTTTGGTTTAAGCGCTTTGGTTTTTGATTTATCCTCGCTTTGCTCGACATTTTTCGATGCGCCGAGGAATTTTTGAAAATAAATTAATGAGCTCGGGGAGTATGGGGTACCTAGGTTCAAACGCTTTGGTTTTTGATTTATACTCGTCTTGTTCCACATCTTGCGATGTGCCGAGGTGTTCATTAAATAAATAATTAAGCTCTACGAGCGTGGTGTAGTTGGGTTTAAGCGGTTTGGTTTGAGATTTTATCCTCGCTTTGCTCGACATCTTTCGATGTACCGAGGTGTTGTTTAAATAAATTACTGATCTCGGGGAGCGTTTTGTAGTTGGGTTTAAGCCTTTTGGTTTTAGATTTTATCCTCGCTTTGCTCGACTTCCTTCGATATGCCGAGGTGTTCATTCAATAAATAATTAAGCTCGACGAGCGTGGTGTAGTTGCGTTTAAGCCCTTTGGTTTTAGATTTTATCCTCGCTTTGCTCGACATCTTACGATGTGCCGAGGTGTTCATTAAATAAATAATTAAGCTCGACGAGCGTGGTGTAGTTGGGTTTAAGCGGTTTGGTTTTAGATTGTATCCTCGCTTTGCTCGTCATCTTACGATGTGCCGAGGTGTTCATTAAATAAATAATTAATCTCGACGAGCGTGGTGTAGTTGGGTTTAAGCGCTTTGGTTTTAGATTTTATCCTCGCTTTGCTCGACATCTTTCGATGTACCGAGGTGTTGTTTAAATAAATTACTGATCTCGGGGAGCGTTTTGTAGTTGGGTTTAAGCCTTTTGGTTTTAGATTTTATCCTCGCTTTGCTCGACTTCCTTCGATATGCCGAGGTGTTCATTAAATAAATAATTAAGCTCGACGAGCGTGGTGTAGTTGCGTTTAAGCCCTTTGGTTTTAGATTTTATCCTCGCTTTGCTCGACATCTTACGATGTGCCGAGGTGTTCATTAAATAAATAATTAAGCTCGACGAGCGTGGTGTAGTTGGGTTTAAGCGGTTTGGTTTTAGATTGTATCCTCGCTTTGCTCGTCATCTTACGATGTGCCGAGGTGTTCATTAAATAAATAATTAAGCTCGACGAGCGTGGTGTAGTTGGGTTTAAGCGCTTTGGTTTTTGATTTATCCTCGCTTTGCTCGACATTTTTCGATGCGCCGAGGAATTTTTGAAAATAAATTATTGAGCTCGGGGAGTATGGTGTAGCTAGATTTAAGCGCTTTGGTTTTTGATTTATACTCGCCTTGTTCCACATCTTGCGATGTGCCGAGGTGTTCATTAAATAAATAATTAAGCTCGACGAGCGTGGTGTAGTTGAGTTTAAGCGCTTTGGTTTTTGATTTATCCTCGCTTTGCTCGACATCTTTCGAATTGCCGATGTGGCGTTTAAATAAATTACTGATCTCGGGGAGTATGGGGTAGCTAGGTTTAAGCGCTTTGGTTTTTGATTTATACTCGCCTTGTTCGACATCTTTCGATGTGCCGAGGTGTTCATTAAATAAATAATTAAGCTCGACGAGCGTGGTGTAGTTGGCTTTAAGCCCATAGGTTTTAGATTTTATCCTCGCTTTGCTCGACATCTTACGATGTACCGAGGAGTTGTTTAAATAAATTACTGATCTCGGGGAGCGTTTTGTAGTTGGGTTTAAGCGGTTTGGTTTTAGATTTTATCCTCGCTTTGCTCGACATCTTACGATGTACCGAGGTGTTGTTTAAATAAATTACTGATCTCGGGGAGCGTTTTGTAGTTGGGTTTAAGCCTTTTGGTTTTAGATTTTATCCTCGCTTTGCTCGACATCTTACGATGTGCCGAGGTGTTCATTAAATAAATAATTAAGCTCGACGAGCGTGGTGTAGTTGGGTTTAAGCGCTTTGGTTTTAGATTGTATCCTCGCTTTGCTCGACATCTTACGATATGCCGAGGTGTTCATTAAATAAATAATTAAGCTCGACGAGCGTGGTGTAGTTTGGTTTAAGCGCTTTGGTTTTTGATTTATCCTCGCTTTGCTCGACATTTTTCGATGAGCCGAGGAATTTTTGAAAATAAATTAATGAGCTCGGGGAGTATGGGGTACCTAGGTTCAAGCGCTTTGGTTTTTTATTTATACTCGCCTTGTTCGACATCTTTCGATGTGCCGAGGTGTTCACTAAATAAATAATTAAGCTCGACGAGCGTGGTGTAGTTGGGTTTAAGCCCTTAGGTTTTAGATTTTATCCTCGCTTTGCTCGACATCTTACGATGTGCTGAGGTGTTCATTAAATAAATAATTAAGCTCGACGAGCGTGGTGTAGTTTGGTTTAAGCGCTTTGGTTTTTGATTTATCCTCGCTTTGCTCGACATTTTTCGATGCGCCGAGGAATTTTTGAAAATAAATTAATGAGCTCGGGGAGTATGGGGTACCTAGGTTCAAGCGCTTTGGTTTTTGATTTATACTCGTCTTGTTCCACATCTTGCGATGTGCCGAGGTGTTCATTAAATAAATAATTAAGCTCTACGAGCGTGGTGTAGTTGGGTTTAAGCGCTTTGGTTTTAGATTTTATCCTCGCTTTGCTCGACATCTTACGATGTGCCGAGGTGTTCATTAAATAAATAATTAAGCTCGACGAGCGTGGTGTAGTTGCGTTTAAGCTCTTTGGTTTTAAATTTTATCCTCGCTTTGCTCGACATCTTACGATATGCCGAGGTATTGTTTAAATAAATTACTGCTTACGGGGAGCATGGGGTAGCTAGGTTTAAGCGCTTTGGTTTTTGATTTATACTCGCTTCGCTCGCCTTCCTTCGATGCGCCGAGGTGTTGATTAAATAAATTACTGATCTCTGGGATCATGGGGTAGGTGGGTTTAAGCGCTTTGGTTTTTGATTTATCCTCGCTTTGCTCGTCATCTTACGATGTGCCGAGGTGTTCATTAAATAAATAATTAATCTCGACGAGCGTGGTGTAGTTGGGTTTAAGCGGTTTGGTTTTAGATTTTATCCTCGCTTTGCTCGACATCTTACGATGTACCGAGGTGTTGTTTAAATAAATTACTGATCTCTGGGAGCGTTTTGTAGTTGGGTTTAAGCCTTTTGGTTTTAGATTTTATCCTCGCTTTGCTCGACATCTTACGATGTGCTGAGGTGTTCATTAAATAAATAATTAAGCTCGACGAGCGTGGTGTAGTTTGGTTTAAGCTTTGGTTTTTGATTTATCCTCGCGTTGCTCGACATTTTTCGATGCGCCGAGGAATTTTTGAAAATAAATTATTGAGCTCGGGGAGTATGGGGTAGTTTGGTTCAAGCGCTTTGGTTTTTGATTTATACTCGTCTTGTTCCACATCTTGCGATGTGCCGAGGTGTTCATTAAATAAATAATTAAGCTCGACGAGCGTGGTGTAGTTGGGTTTAAGCGCTTCGGTTTTAGATTTTATCCTCGCTTTGCTCGACATCTTACGATGTGCCGAGGTGTTCATTAAATAAATAATTAAGCTCGACGAGCGTGGTGTAGTTGCGTTTAAGCCCTTTGGTTTTAGATTTTATCCTCGCTTTGCTCGACATCTTACGATATGCCGAGGTGTTCATTAAATAAATAATTAAGCTCGACGAGCGTGGTGTAGTTTGGTTTAAGCGCTTTGGTTTTTGATTTATCCTCGCTTTGCTCGACATTTTTCGATGCGCCGAGGAATTTTTGAAAATAAATTAATGAGCTCGGGGAGTATGGGGTACCTAGGTTCAAGCGCTTTGGTTTTTGATTTATACTCGCCTTGTTCGACATCTTTCGATGTGCCGAGGTGTTCATTAAATAAATAATTAAGCTCGACGAGCGTGGTGTAGTTGGGTTTAAGCGCTTTGGTTTTTTATTTATACTCGCCTTTTTCGACATCTTTCGATGTGCCGAGGTGTTCATTAAATAAATAATTAAGCTCGACGAGCGTGGTGTAGTTGGGTTTAAGCCCTTAGGTTTTAGATTTTATCCTCGCTTTGCTCGACATCTTACGATGTGCTGAGGTGTTCATTAAATAAATAATTAAGCTCGACGAGCGTGGTGTAGTTTGGTTTAAGCGCTTTGGTTTTTGATTTATCCTCGCTTTGCTCGACATTTTTCGATGAGCCGAGGAATTTTTGAAAATAAATTAATGAGCTCGGGGAGTATGGGGTACCTAGGTTCAAGCGCTTTGGTTTTTTATTTATACTCGCCTTGTTCGACATCTTTCGATGTGCCGAGGTGTTCACTAAATAAATAATTAAGCTCGACGAGCGTGGTGTAGTTGGGTTTAAGCCCTTAGGTTTTAGATTTTATCCTCGCTTTGCTCGACATCTTACGATGTGCTGAGGTGTTCATTAAATAAATAATTAAGCTCGACGAGCGTGGTGTAGTTTGGTTTAAGCGCTTTGGTTTTTGATTTATCCTCGCTTTGCTCGACATTTTTCGATGCGCCGAGGAATTTTTGAAAATAAATTAATGAGCTCGGGGAGTATGGGGTACCTAGGTTCAAGCGCTTTGGTTTTTGATTTATACTCGTCTTGTTCCACATCTTGCGATGTGCCGAGGTGTTCATTAAATAAATAATTAAGCTCTACGAGCGTGGTGTAGTTGGGTTTAAGCGCTTTGGTTTTAGATTTTATCCTCGCTTTGCTCGACATCTTACGATGTGCCGAGGTGTTCATTAAATAAATAATTAAGCTCGACGAGCGTGGTGTAGTTGCGTTTAAGCTCTTTGGTTTTAAATTTTATCCTCGCTTTGCTCGACATCTTACGATATGCCGAGGTGTTGTTTAAATAAATTACTGCTTACGGGGAGCATGGGGTAGCTAGGTTTAAGCGCTTTGGTTTTTGATTTATACTCGCTTCGCTCGCCTTCCTTCGATGCGCCGAGGTGTTGATTAAATAAATTACTGATCTCTGGGATCATGGGGTAGGTGGGTTTAAGCGCTTTGGTTTTTGATTTATCCTCGGTTTGCTCGATTTCCTTCGATGTGCCGAGGTGTTCATTAAATAAATAATTAAGCTCGACGAGCGTGGTGTAGTTGGGTTTAAGCGGTTTGGTTTGAGATTTTATCCTCGCTTTGCTCGACATCTTACGATGTACCGAGGTGTTGTTTAAATAAATTACGAATCTCGGGGAGTATGGGGTAGCTAGGTTTAAGCGCTTTGGTTTTTGATTTATACTCGCCTTGTGCGACATCTTTCGAAGTGCCTAGGTGTTCATTAAATAAATAATGGTGTGTAGTTGGGTTTAAGCGCTTTGGTTTTTGATTTATCCTCGATTTGCTCGACATTTTTCGATGCGCCGAGGAATTTTTGAAAATAAATTATTGAGCTCGGGGAGTATGGGGTAGCTAGGTTTAAGCGCTTTGGTTTTTGATTTATACTCGCCTTGTTCGATATCTTACGATGTGCCGAGGTGTTCATTAAATAAATAATTAAGCTCGACGAGCGTTTTGTAGTTGGGTTTAAGCGGTTTGGTTTTAGATTTTATCCTCGCTTTGCTCGACATCTTACGATGTGCCGAGGTGTTCATTAAATAAATAATTAAGCTCGACGAGCGTGGTGTAGTTGGGTTTAAGCGCTTTGGTTTTAGATTGTATCCTCGCTTTGCTCGACATCTTACGATATGACGAGGTGTTCATTAAATAAATAATTAAGCTCGACGAGCGTGGTGTAGTTTGGTTTAAGCGCTTTGGTTTTTGATTTATCCTCGCTTTGCTCGACATTTTTCGATGAGCCGAGGAATTTTTGAAAATAAATTAATGAGCTCGGGGAGTATGGGGTACCTAGGTTCAAGCGCTTTGGTTTTTTATTTATACTCGCCTTGTTCGACATCTTTCGATGTGCCGAGGTGTTCACTAAATAAATAATTAAGCTCGACGAGCGTGGTGTAGTTGGGTTTAAGCCCTTAGGTTTTAGATTTTATCCTCGCTTTGCTCGACATCTTACGATGTGCTGAGGTGTTCATTAAATAAATAATTAAGCTCGACGAGCGTGGTGTAGTTTGGTTTAAGCGCTTTGGTTTTTGATTTATCCTCGCTTTGCTCGACATTTTTCGATGCGCCGAGGAATTTTTGAAAATAAATTAATGAGCTCGGGGAGTATGGGGTACCTAGGTTCAAGCGCTTTGGTTTTTGATTTATACTCGTCTTGTTCCACATCTTGCGATGTGCCGAGGTGTTCATTAAATAAATAATTAAGCTCTACGAGCGTGGTGTAGTTGGGTTTAAGCGCTTTGGTTTTAGATTTTATCCTCGCTTTGCTCGACATCTTACGATGTGCCGAGGTGTTCATTAAATAAATAATTAAGCTCGACGAGCGTGGTGTAGTTGCGTTTAAGCTCTTTGGTTTTAAATTTTATCCTCGCTTTGCTCGACATCTTACGATATGCCGAGGTATTGTTTAAATAAATTACTGCTTACGGGGAGCATGGGGTAGCTAGGTTTAAGCGCTTTGGTTTTTGATTTATACTCGCTTCGCTCGCCTTCCTTCGATGCGCCGAGGTGTTGATTAAATAAATTACTGATCTCTGGGATCATGGGGTAGGTGGGTTTAAGCGCTTTGGTTTTTGATTTATCCTCGCTTTGCTCGTCATCTTACGATGTGCCGAGGTGTTCATTAAATAAATAATTAATCTCGACGAGCGTGGTGTAGTTGGGTTTAAGCGGTTTGGTTTTAGATTTTATCCTCGCTTTGCTCGACATCTTACGATGTACCGAGGTGTTGTTTAAATAAATTACTGATCTCTGGGAGCGTTTTGTAGTTGGGTTTAAGCCTTTTGGTTTTAGATTTTATCCTCGCTTTGCTCGACATCTTACGATGTGCTGAGGTGTTCATTAAATAAATAATTAAGCTCGACGAGCGTGGTGTAGTTTGGTTTAAGCTTTGGTTTTTGATTTATCCTCGCTTTGCTCGACATTTTTCGATGCGCCGAGGAATTTTTGAAAATAAATTATTGAGCTCGGGGAGTATGGGGTAGTTTGGTTCAAGCGCTTTGGTTTTTGATTTATACTCGTCTTGTTCCACATCTTGCTATGTGCCGAGGTGTTCATTAAATAAATAATTAAGCTCGACGAGCGTGGTGTAGTTGGGTTTAAGCGCTTCGGTTTTAGATTTTATCCTCGCTTTGCTCGACATCTTACGATGTGCCGAGGTGTTCATTAAATAAATAATTAAGCTCGACGAGCGTGGTGTAGTTGCGTTTAAGCCCTTTGGTTTTAGATTTTATCCTCGCTTTGCTCGACATCTTACGATATGCCGAGGTGTTCATTAAATAAATAATTAAGCTCGACGAGCGTGGTGTAGTTTGGTTTAAGCGCTTTGGTTTTTGATTTATCCTCGCTTTGCTCGACATTTTTCGATGCGCCGAGGAATTTTTGAAAATAAATTAATGAGCTCGGGGAGTATGGGGTACCTAGGTTCAAGCGCTTTGGTTTTTGATTTATACTCGCCTTGTTCGACATCTTTCGATGTGCCGAGGTGTTCATTAAATAAATAATTAAGCTCGACGAGCGTGG
Organism: Nasonia vitripennis; assembly: GCF_009193385.2. Classification (NCBI taxonomy): domain Eukaryota; kingdom Metazoa; phylum Arthropoda; class Insecta; order Hymenoptera; family Pteromalidae; genus Nasonia; species Nasonia vitripennis. The sequence continues at coordinate 660,952 of NW_022279617.1, read as the reverse complement.
TGTAGTTGGGTTTAAGCGCTTTGGTTTTTTATTTATACTCGCCTTTTTCGACATCTTTCGATGTGCCGAGGTGTTCATTAAATAAATAATTAAGCTCGACGAGCGTGGTGTAGTTGGGTTTAAGCCCTTAGGTTTTAGATTTTATCCTCGCTTTGCTCGACATCTTACGATGTGCTGAGGTGTTCATTAAATAAATAATTAAGCTCGACGAGCGTGGTGTAGTTTGGTTTAAGCGCTTTGGTTTTTGATTTATCCTCGCTTTGCTCGACATTTTTCGATGAGCCGAGGAATTTTTGAAAATAAATTAATGAGCTCGGGGAGTATGGGGTACCTAGGTTCAAGCGCTTTGGTTTTTTATTTATACTCGCCTTGTTCGACATCTTTCGATGTGCCGAGGTGTTCACTAAATAAATAATTAAGCTCGACGAGCGTGGTGTAGTTGGGTTTAAGCCCTTAGGTTTTAGATTTTATCCTCGCTTTGCTCGACATCTTACGATGTGCTGAGGTGTTCATTAAATAAATAATTAAGCTCGACGAGCGTGGTGTAGTTTGGTTTAAGCGCTTTGGTTTTTGATTTATCCTCGCTTTGCTCGACATTTTTCGATGCGCCGAGGAATTTTTGAAAATAAATTAATGAGCTCGGGGAGTATGGGGTACCTAGGTTCAAGCGCTTTGGTTTTTGATTTATACTCGTCTTGTTCCACATCTTGCGATGTGCCGAGGTGTTCATTAAATAAATAATTAAGCTCTACGAGCGTGGTGTAGTTGGGTTTAAGCGCTTTGGTTTTAGATTTTATCCTCGCTTTGCTCGACATCTTACGATGTGCCGAGGTGTTCATTAAATAAATAATTAAGCTCGACGAGCGTGGTGTAGTTGCGTTTAAGCTCTTTGGTTTTAAATTTTATCCTCGCTTTGCTCGACATCTTACGATATGCCGAGGTGTTGTTTAAATAAATTACTGCTTACGGGGAGCATGGGGTAGCTAGGTTTAAGCGCTTTGGTTTTTGATTTATACTCGCTTCGCTCGCCTTCCTTCGATGCGCCGAGGTGTTGATTAAATAAATTACTGATCTCTGGGATCATGGGGTAGGTGGGTTTAAGCGCTTTGGTTTTTGATTTATCCTCGGTTTGCTCGATTTCCTTCGATGTGCCGAGGTGTTCATTAAATAAATAATTAAGCTCGACGAGCGTGGTGTAGTTGGGTTTAAGCGGTTTGGTTTGAGATTTTATCCTCGCTTTGCTCGACATCTTACGATGTACCGAGGTGTTGTTTAAATAAATTACGAATCTCGGGGAGTATGGGGTAGCTAGGTTTAAGCGCTTTGGTTTTTGATTTATACTCGCCTTGTGCGACATCTTTCGAAGTGCCTAGGTGTTCATTAAATAAATAATGGTGTGTAGTTGGGTTTAAGCGCTTTGGTTTTTGATTTATCCTCGATTTGCTCGACATTTTTCGATGCGCCGAGGAATTTTTGAAAATAAATTATTGAGCTCGGGGAGTATGGGGTAGCTAGGTTTAAGCGCTTTGGTTTTTGATTTATACTCGCCTTGTTCGATATCTTACGATGTGCCGAGGTGTTCATTAAATAAATAATTAAGCTCGACGAGCGTTTTGTAGTTGGGTTTAAGCGGTTTGGTTTTAGATTTTATCCTCGCTTTGCTCGACATCTTACGATGTACCGAGGTGTTGTTTAAATAAATTACTGATCTCGGGGAGCGTTTTGTAGTTGGGTTTAAGCCTTTTGGTTTTAGATTTTATCCTCGCTTTGCTCGACATCTTACGATGTGCCAAGGTGTTCATTAAATAATTAATTAAGCTCGACGAGCGTGGTGTAGTTGGGTTTAAGCGCTTTGGTTTTAGATTGTATCCTCGCTTAGCTCGTCATCTTACGATGTGCCGAGGTGTTGTTTAAATAAATAATTAAGCTCGACGAGCGTGGTGTAGTTGGGTTTAAGCGCTTTGGTTTTTGATTTATCCTCGCTTTGCTCGACATTTTTCGATGCGCCGAGGAATTTTTGAAAATAAATTATTGAGCTCGGGGAGTATGGTGTAGCTAGGTTTAAGCGCTTTGGTTTTTGATTTATACTCGCCTTGTTCCACATCTTGCGATGTGCCGAGGTGTTCATTAAATAAATAATTAAGCTCGACGAGCGTGGTGTAGTTGGGTTTAAGCGCTTTGGTTTTTGATTTATCCTCGCTTTGCTCGACATCTTTCGAATTGCCGATGTGGCGTTTAAATAAATTACTGATCTCGGGGAGTATGGGGTAGCTAGGTTTAAGCGCTTTGGTTTTTGATTTATACTCGCCTTGTTCGACATCTTTCGATGTGCCGAGGTGTTCATTAAATAAATAATTAAGCTCGACGAGCGTGGTGTAGTTGGCTTTAAGCCCATAGGTTTTAGATTTTATCCTCGCTTTGCTCGACTTCTTACGATGTACCGAGGAGTTGTTTAAATAAATTACTGATCTCGGGGAGCGTTTTGTAGTTGGGTTTAAGCGGTTTGGTTTTAGATTTTATCCTCGCTTTGCTCGACATCTTACGATGTACCGAGGTGTTGTTTAAATAAATTACTGATCTCGGGGAGCGTTTTGTAGTTGGGTTTAAGCCTTTTGGTTTTAGATTTTATCCTCGCTTTGCTCGACATCTTACGATGTGCCGAGGTGTTCATTAAATAAATAATTAAGCTCGACGAGCGTGGTGTAGTTGGGTTTAAGCGGTTTGGTTTGAGATTTTATCCTCGCTTTGCTCGACATCTTTCGATGTACCGAGGTGTTGTTTAAATAAATTACTGATCTCGGGGAGCGTTTTGTAGTTGGGTTTAAGCCTTTTGGTTTTTGATTTTATCCTCGCTTTGCTCGACTTCCTTCGATATGCCGAGGTGTTCATTAAATAAATAATTAAGCTCGACGAGCGTGGTGTAGTTGCGTTTAAGCCCTTTGGTTTTAGATTTTATCCTCGCTTTGCTCGACATCTTACGATGTGCCGAGGTGTTTATTAAATAAATATTAATCTCGACGAGCGTGGTTTAGTTGGGTTTAAGCGGTTTGGTTTTAGATTTTATCCTCGCTTTGCTCGACATCTTACGATGTACCGAGGTGTTGTTTAAATAAATTACTGATCTCTGGGAGCGTTTTGTAGTTGGGTTTAAGCCTTTTGGTTTTAGATTTTATCCTCGCTTTGCTCGACATCTTACGATGTGCTGAGGTGTTCATTAAATAAATAATTAAGCTCGACGAGCGTGGTGTAGTTGGGTTTAAGCGCTTTGGTTTTTGATTTATCCTCGCTTTGCTCGACATTTTTCGATGCGCCGAGGAATTTTTGAAAATAAATTATTGAGCTCGGGGAGTATGGTGTAGCTAGGTTTAAGCGCTTTGGTTTTTGATTTATACTCGCCTTGTTCCACATCTTGCGATGTGCCGAGGTGTTCATTAAATAAATAATTAAGCTCGACGAGCGTGGTGTAGTTGGGTTTAAGCGCTTTGGTTTTTGATTTATCCTCGCTTTGCTCGACATCTTTCGAATTGCCGATGTGGCGTTTAAATAAATTACTGATCTCGGGGAGTATGGGGTAGCTAGGTTTAAGCGCTTTGGTTTTTGATTTATACTCGCCTTGTTCGACATCTTTCGATGTGCCGAGGTGTTCATTAAATAAATAATTAAGCTCGACGAGCGTGGTGTAGTTGGCTTTAAGCCGATAGGTTTTAGATTTTATCCTCGCTTTGCTCGACTTCTTACGATGTACCGAGGAGTTGTTTAAATAAATTACTGATCTCGGGGAGCGTTTTGTAGTTGGGTTTAAGCGGTTTGGTTTTAGATTTTATCCTCGCTTTGCTCGACATCTTACGATGTACCGAGGTGTTGTTTAAATAAATTACTGATCTCGGGGAGCGTTTTGTAGTTGGGTTTAAGCCTTTTGGTTTTAGATTTTATCCTCGCTTTGCTCGACATCTTACGATGTGCCGAGGTGTTCATTAAATAAATAATTAAGCTCGACGAGCGTGGTGTAGTTGGGTTTAAGCGCTTTGGTTTTAGATTGTATCCTCGCTTTGCTCGTCATCTTACGATGTGCCGAGGTGTTCATTAAATAAATAATTAATCTCGACGAGCGTGGTGTAGTTGGGTTTAAGCGGTTTGGTTTTAGATTTTATCCTCGCTTTGCTCGACATCTTACGATGTACCGAGGTGTTGTTTAAATAAATTACTGATCTCTGGGAGCGTTTTGTAGTTGGGTTTAAGCCTTTTGGTTTTAGATTTTATCCTCGCTTTGCTCGACATCTTACGATGTGCTGAGGTGTTCATTAAATAAATAATTAAGCTCGACGAGCGTGGTGTAGTTTGGTTTAAGCTTTGGTTTTTGATTTATCCTCGCTTTGCTCGACATTTTTCGATGCGCCGAGGAATTTTTGAAAATAAATTAATGAGCTCGGGGAGTATGGGGTACCTAGGTTCAAGCGCTTTCGTTTTTGATTTATACTCGCCTTGTTCGACATCTTTCGATGTGCCGAGGTGTTCATTAAATAAATAATTAAGCTCGACGAGCGTGGTGTAGTTGGGTTTAAGCGCTTTGGTTTTTGATTTTACTCGCTTGTTCGACATCTTTCGATGTGCCGAGGTGTTCATTAAATAAATAATTAAGCTCGACGAGCGTGGTGTAGTTGGGTTTAAGCCCTTTAGGTTTTAGATTTTATCCTCGCTTTGCTCGACATCTTACGATGTGCTGAGGTGTTCATTAAATAAATAATTAAGCTCGACGAGCGTGGTGTAGTTTGGTTTAAGCGATTTGGTTTTTGATTTATCCTCGCTTTGCTCGACATTTTTCGATGAGCGAGGAATTTTTGAAAATAAATTAATGAGCTCGGGGAGTATGGGGTACCTAGGTTCAAGCGCTTTGGGTTTTTTATTTATACTCGCCTTGTTCGACATCTTTCGATGTGCCGAGGTGTTCACTAAATAATAATTAGCTCGACGAGCGTGGTGTAGTTGGGTTTAGCCTTAGGTTTTAGATTTTATCCTCGGCTTTGCTCGAATCTTACGATGTGCTGAGGTGTTCATTAAATAATATTAAGCTCGACGAGCGTGGTGTAGTTTGGTTTAAGCGCTTTGGTTTTGATTTATCCTCGCTTTGTCCGACATTTTTCGATGCCGCCGAGGAATTTTTGAAAATAAATTAATGAGCTCGGGGAGTATGGGTACCTAGGTTAAGCGCTTTGGTTTTATTTATACTCGCCTTGTTCGACATCTTTCGATGTGCCGAGGTGTTCATTAAATAAATAATTAAGCTCGACGAGCGTGGTGTAGTAGGTTTAAGCGCTTTGGTTTTTGATTTATACGCGCCTTGTTCGATATCTTGCGATGTGCCGAGGTGTTCATTAAATAAATAATTAAGCTCGACGAGCGTGGTGTAGTTGGGTTTAAGCGCTTTGGTTTTAGATTTTATCCTCGCTTTGTTCGACATCTTTCGATGTGCCGAGGTGTTCATTAAATAAATAATTAAGCTCGACGAGCGTGGTGTAGTTGGGTTTAAGCCCTTAGGTTTTAGATTTTATCCTCGCTTTGCTCGACATCTTACGATGTGCTGAGGTGTTCATTAAATAAATAATTAAGCTCGACGAGCGTGGTGTAGTTTGGTTTAAGCGCTTTGGTTTTTGATTTATCCTCGCTTTGCTCGACATTTTTCGATGCGCCGAGGAATTTTTGAAAATAAATTAATGAGCTCGGGGAGTATGGGGTACCTAGGTTCAAGCGCTTTGGTTTTTGATTTATACTCGTCTTGTTCCACATCTTGCGATGTGCCGAGGTGTTCATTAAATAAATAATTAAGCTCGACGAGCGTGGTGTAGTTGGGTTTAAGCGCTTTGGTTTTAGATTTTATCCTCGCTTTGCTCGACATCTTACGATGTGCCGAGGTGGCGTTTAAATAAATAATTAAGCTCGACGAGCGTGGTGTAGTTGCGTTTAAGCTCTTTGGTTTTAAATTTTATCCTCGCTTTGCTCGACATCTTACGATATGCCGAGGTGTTGTTTAAATAAATTACTGCTTACGGGGAGCATGAGGTAGCTAGGTTTAAGCGCTTTGGTTTTTGATTTATACTCGCTTCGCTCGCCTTCCTTCGATGCGCCGAGGTGTTGATTAAATAAATTACTGATCTCTGGGATCATGGGGTAGGTGGGTTTAAGCGCTTTGGTTTTTGATTTATCCTCGGTTTGCTCGATTTCCTTCGATGTGCCGAGGTGTTCATTAAATAAATAATTAAGCTCGACGAGCATGGTGTAGTTGGGTTTAAGCGGTTTGGTTTTAGATTTTATCCTCGCTTTGCTCGACATCTTACGATGTGCTGAGGTGTTCATTAAATAAATAATTAAGCTCGACGAGCGTGGTGTAGTTGTGTTTAAGCCTTTTGGTTTTAGATTTTATCCTCGCTTTGCTCGACATCTTACGATGTGCCGAGGTGTTCATTAAATAAATAATTAAGCTCGACGAGCGTGGTGTAGTTGGGTTTAAGCGCTTTGGTTTTAGATTTTATCCTCGCTTTGCTCGACATCTTGCGATGTGCCGAGGTGTTCATTAAATAAATAATTAAGCTCGACGAGCGTGGTGTAGTTGGGTTTAAGCGCTTTGGTTTTTGATTTATCCTCGCTTTGCTCGACATCTTTCGAATTGCCGATGTGGCGTTTAAATAAATTACTGATCTCGGGGAGTATGGGGTAGCTAGGTTTAAGCACTTTGGTTTTTGATTTATACTCGCCTTGTTCGATATCTTACGATGTGCCGAGGTGATCATTAAATAAATAATTAAGCTCGACGAGCGTGGTGTAGTTGGATTTAACCGCTTTGGTTTTAGATTGTATCCTCGCTTTGCGCGTCATCTTACGATGTGCCGAGGTGTTCATTAAATAAATAATTAATCTCGACGAGCGTGGTGTAGTTGGGTTTAAGCGGTTTGGTTTTAGATTTTATCCTCGCTTTGCTCGACATCTTACGATGTACCGAGGTGTTGTTTAAATAAATTACTGATCTCTGGGAGCGTTTTGTAGTTGGGTTTAAGCCTTTTGGTTTTAGATTTTATCCTCGCTTTGCTCGACATCTTACGATGTGCTGAGGTGTTCATTAAATAAATAATTAAGCTCGACGAGCGTGGTGTAGTTTGGTTTAAGCTTTGGTTTTTGATTTATCCTCGCTTTGCTCGACATTTATCGATGCGCCGAGGAATTTTTGAAAATAAATTATTGAGCTCGGGGAGTATGGGGTAGCTAGGTTTAAGCGCTTTGGTTTTTGATTTATACGCGCCTTGTTCGATATCTTGCGATGTGCCGAGGTGTTCATTAAATAAATAATTAAGCTCGACGAGCGTGGTGTAGTTGGGTTTAAGCGCTTTGGTTTTAGATTTTATCCTCGCTTTGTTCGACATCTTTCGATGTGCCGAGGTGTTCATTAAATAAATAATTAAGCTCGACGAGCGTGGTGTAGTTGGGTTTAAGCCCTTAGGTTTTAGATTTTATCCTCGCTTTGCTCGACATCTTACGATGTGCTGAGGTGTTCATTAAATAAATAATTAAGCTCGACGAGCGTGGTGTAGTTTGGTTTAAGCGCTTTGGTTTTTGATTTATCCTCGCTTTGCTCGACATTTTCGATGCGCCGAGGAATTTTTGAAAATAAATTAATGAGCTCGGGGAGTATGGGGTACCTAGGTTCAAGCGCTTTGGTTTTTGATTTATACTCGTCTTGTTCCACATCTTGCGATGTGCCGAGGTGTTCATTAAATAAATAATTAAGCTCGACGAGCGTGGTGTAGTTGGGTTTAAGCGCTTTGGTTTTAGATTTTATCCTCGCTTTGCTCGACATCTTACGATGTGCCGAGGTGTTCATTAAATAAATAATTAAGCTCGACGAGCGTGGTGTAGTTGCGTTTAAGCTCTTTGGTTTTAAATTTTATCCTCGCTTTGCTCGACATCTTACGATATGCCGAGGTGTTGTTTAAATAAATTACTGCTTACGGGGAGCATGAGGTAGCTAGGTTTAAGCGCTTTGGTTTTTGATTTATACTCGCTTCGCTCGCCTTCCTTCGATGCGCCGAGGTGTTGATTAAATAAATTACTGATCTCTGGGATCATGGGGTAGGTGGGTTTAAGCGCTTTGGTTTTTTATTTATCCTCGGTTTGCTCGATTTCCTTCGATGTGCCGAGGTGTTCATTAAATAAATAATTAAGCTCGACGAGCGTGGTGTAGTTGGGTTTAAGCGGTTTGGTTTGAGATTTTATCCTCGCTTTGCTCGACATCTTACGATGTGCTGAGGTGTTCATTAAATAAATAATTAAGCTCGACGAGCGTGGTGTAGTTGTGTTTAAGCCTTTTGGTTTTAGATTTTATCCTCGCTTTGCTCGACATCTTACGATGTGCCGAGGTGTTCATTAAATAAATAATTAAGCTCGACGAGCGTGGTGTAGTTGGGTTTAAGCGCTTTGGTTTTAGATTTTATCCTCGCTTTGCTCGACATCTTGCGATGTGCCGAGGTGTTCATTAAATAAATAATTAAGCTCGACGAGCGTGGTGTAGTTGGGTTTAAGCGCTTTGGTTTTTGATTTATCCTCGCTTTGCTCGACATCTTTCGAATTGCCGATGTGGCGTTTAAATAAATTACTGATCTCGGGGAGTATGGGGTAGCTAGGTTTAAGCGCTTTGGTTTTTGATTTATACTCGCCTTGTTCGACATCTTTCGATGTGCCGAGGTGTTCATTAAATAAATAATTAAGCTCGACGAGCGTGGTGTAGTTGGCTTTAAGCCCATAGGTTTTAGATTTTATCCTCGCTTTGCTCGACATCTTACGATGTGCCGAGGTGATCATTAAATAAATAATTAAGCTCGACGAGCGTGGTGTAGTTGGATTTAACCGCTTTGGTTTTAGATTGTATCCTCGCTTTGCTCGTCATCTTACGATGTGCCGAGGTGTTCATTAAATAAATAATTAATCTCGACGAGCGTGGTGTAGTTGGGTTTAAGCGGTTTGGTTTTAGATTTTATCCTCGCTTTGCTCGACATCTTACGATGTACCGAGGTGTTGTTTAAATAAATTACTGATCTCTGGGAGCGTTTTGTAGTTGGGTTTAAGCCTTTTGGTTTTAGATTTTATCCTCGCTTTGCTCGACATCTTACGATGTGCTGAGGTGTTCATTAAATAAATAATTAAGCTCGACGAGCGTGGTGTAGTTTGGTTTAAGCTTTGGTTTTTGATTTATCCTCGCTTTGCTCGACATTTATCGATGCGCCGAGGAATTTTTGAAAATAAATTATTGAGCTCGGGGAGTATGGGGTAGCTAGGTTTAAGCGCATTGGTTTTGATTTATACTCGCCTTGTTCGATATCTTGCGATGTGCCGAGGTGTTCATTAAATAAATAATTAAGCTCGACGAGCGTGGTGTAGTTGGGTTTAAGCGCTTTGGTTTTAGATTTTATCCTCGCTTTGTTCGACATCTTTCGATGTGCCGAGGTGTTCATTAAATAAATAATTAAGCTCGACGAGCGTGGTGTAGTTTGGTTTAAGCGCTTTGGTTTTTTGATTTATCCTCGCTTTGCTCGACATTTTTCGATGCGCCGAGGAATTTTTGAAAATAAATTAATGAGCTCGGGGAGTATGGGGTACCTAGGTTCAAGCGCTTTGGTTTTTGATTTATACTCGTCTTGTTCCACATCTTGCGATGCGCCGAGGTGTTCATTAAATAAATAATTAAGCTCGACGAGCGTGGTGTAGTTGGGTTTAAGCGCTTTGGTTTTAGATTTTATCCTCGCCTTGTTCGACATCTTTCGATGTGCCGAGGTGTTCATTAAATAAATAATTAAGCTCGACGAGCGTGGTGTAGTTGGGTTTAAGCGCATAGGTTTTAGATTTTATCCTCGCTTTGCTCGACTTCCTTCGATATGCCGAGGTGTTCATTAAATAAATAATTAATCTCGACGAGCGTGGTGTAGTTGGGTTTAAGCGCTTTGGTTTTTGATTTATACTCGCCTTGTTCGACATCTTTCGATGTGCCGAGGTGTTCATTAAATAAATAATTAAGCTCGACGAGCGTGGTGTAGTTGGGTTTAAGCGCATAGGTTTTAGATTTTATCCTCGCTTTGCTCGACTTCCTTCGATATGCCGAGGTGTTCATTAAATAAATAATTAATCTCGACGAGCGTGGTGTAGTTGGGTTTAAGCGCTTTGGTTTTTGATTTATACTCGCCTTGTTCGACATCTTTCGATGTGCCGAGGTGTTCATTAAATAAATAATTAAGCTCGACGAGCGTGGTGTAGTTGGGTTTAAGCGCTTTGGTTTTTGATTTATCCTCGCTTTGCTCGACATTTTTCGATGCGCCGAGGAATTTTTGAAAATAAATTAATGAGCTCGGGGAGTATGGGGTACCTAGGTTCAAGCGCTTTGGTTTTTGATTTATACTCGTCTTGTTCCACATCTTGCGATGCGCCGAGGTGTTCATTAAATAAATAATTAAGCTCGACGAGCGTGGTGTAGTTGGGTTTAAGCGCTTTGGTTTTAGATTTTATCCTCGCCTTGTTCGACATCTTTCGATGTGCCGAGGTGTTCATTAAATAAATAATTAAGCTCGACGAGCGTGGTGTAGTTGGGTTTAAGCGCATAGGTTTTAGATTTTATCCTCGCTTTGCTCGACTTCCTTCGATATGCCGAGGTGTTCATTAAATAAATAATTAATCTCGACGAGCGTGGTGTAGTTGGGTTTAAGCGCTTTGGTTTTTGATTTATACTCGCCTTGTTCGACATCTTTCGATGTGCCGAGGTGTTCATTAAATAAATAATTAAGCTCGACGAGCGTGGTGTAGTTGGGTTTAAGCGCATAGGTTTTAGATTTTATCCTCGCTTTGCTCGACTTCCTTCGATATGCCGAGGTGTTCATTAAATAAATAATTAATCTCGACGAGCGTGGTGTAGTTTGGTTTAAGCGCTTTGGCTTTTGATTTATCCTCGCTTTGCTCGACATTTTTCGATGCGCCGAGGAATTTTTGAAAATAAATTAATGAGCTCGGGGAGTATGGGGTACCTAGGTTCAAGCGCTTTGGTTTTTGACTTATACTCGCCTTGTTCGATAACTTGCGATGTGCCGAGGTGTTCATTAAATAAATAATTAAGCTCGACGAGCGTGGTGTAGTTGGGTTTAAGCGCTTTGGTTTTTGATTTATCCTCGCTTTGCTCGACATCTTACGATGTGCTGAGGTGTTCATTAAATAAATAATTAAGCTCGACGAGCGTGGTGTAGTTGCGTTTAAGCCCTTTGGTTTTAGATTTTATCCTCGCTTTGCTCCACATCTTACGATATGCCGAGGTGTTGTTTAAATAAATTACTGCTTACGGGGAGCATGGGGTAGCTAAGTTTAAGCGCTTTGGTTTTTGATTTATCCTCGGTTTGCTCGATTTCCTTCGATGTGCCGAGGTGTTCATTAAATAAATAATTAAGCTCGACGAGCGTGGTGTAGTTTGGTTTAAGCGCTTTGGTTTTTGATTTATCCTCGCTTTGCTCGACATTTTTCGATGCGCCGAGGAATTTTTGAAAATAAATTAATGAGCTCGGGAGTATGGGTACCTAGGTTTAAGCGCTTTGGTTTTTGATTTATCCTCGCTTTGCTCGACATTTTTCGATGCGCCGAGGAATTTTTGAAAATAAATTAATGAGCTCGGGAGTATGGGGTACCTAGGTTCAAGCGCTTTGGTTTTTGATTTATACTCGCCTTGTTCGATATCTTACGATGTGCTGAGGTGTTCATTAAATAAATAATTAAGCTCGACGAGCGTGGTGTAGTTTGGTTTAAGCTTTGGTTTTAGATTTTATCCTCGCTTTGCTCGACATCTTACGATGTGCCGAGGTGTTCATTAAATAAATAATTAAGCTCGACGAGCGTGGTGTAGTTTGGTTTAAGCGCTTTGGTTTTTGATTTATCCTCGCTTTGCTCGACATTTTTCGATGCGCCGAGGAATTTTTGAAAATAAATTAATGAGCTCGGGGAGTATGGGGTACCTAGGTTTAAGCGCTTTGGTTTTTGATTTATCCTCGATTTGCTCGACATTTTTCGATGCGCCGAGGAATTTTTGTAAATAAATTATTGAGCTCGGGGAGTATGGGGTAGCTAGGTTTAAGCGCTTTGGTTTTTGATTTATACTCGCCTTGTTCGATACCTTGCGATGTGCCGAGATGTTCATTAAATAAATAATTAAGCTCGACGAGCGTGGTGTAGTTGGGTTTAAGCGCTTTGGTTTTTTATTTATACTCGCCTTGTTCGACATCTTTCGATGTGCCGAGTTGTTCATTAAATAAATAATTAAGCTCGACGAGCGTGGTGTAGTTGGGTTTAAGCCCTTAGGTTTTAGATTTTATCCTCGCTTTGCTCGACATCTTACGATGTGCTGAGGTGTTCATTAAATAAATAATTAAGCTCGACGAGCGTGGTGTAGTTTGGTTTAAGCGCTTTGGTTTTTGATTTATCCTCGCTTTGCTCGACATTTTTCGATGCGCCGAGGAATTTTTGAAAATAAATTAATGAGCTCGGGGAGTATGGGGTACCTAGGTTCAAGCGCTTTGGTTTTTGATTTATACTCGTCTTGTTCCACATCTTGCGATGTGCCGAGGTGTTCATTAAATAAATAATTAAGCTCGACGAGCGTGGTGTAGTTGGGTTTAAGCGCTTTGGTTTTAGATTTTATCCTCGCTTTGCTCGACATTATTCGATGCGCCGAGGAATTTTTGAAAATAAATTATTGAGCTCGGGGAGTATGGGGTAGCTAGGTTTAAGCGCTTTGGTTTTTGATTTATACTCGCCTTGTTCGATATCTTACGATATGCCGAGGTGTTGTTTAAATAAATTACTGCTTACGGGGAGCATGGGGTAGCTAGGTTTAAGCGCTTTGGTTTTTGATTTATACTCGCTTCGCTCGCCTTCCTTCGATGCGCCGAGGTGTTGATTAAATAAATTACTGCTCTCTGCGATCATGGGGTAGGTGGGTTTAAGCGCTTTGGTTTTTGATTTATCCTCGGTTTGCTCGATTTTCTTCGATGTGCCGAGGTGTTCATTAAATAAATAAGTAAGCTCGACGAGCGTGGTGTAGTTGGGTTTAAGCGGTTTGGTTTGAGATTTTATCCTCGCTTTGCTCGACATCTTACGATGTACCGAGGTGTTGTTTAAATAAATTACGGATCTCGGGGAGTATGGGGTAGCTAGGTTTAAGCGCTTTGGTTTTTGATTTATCCTCGCTTTGCTCGACATTTTTCGATGCGCCGAGGAATTTTTGAAAATAAATTAATGAGCTCGGGGAGTATGGGGTACCTAGGTTCAAGCGCTTTGGTTTTTGATTTATACTCGCCTTGTTCGATATCTTGCGATGTGCCGAGGTGTTCATTAAATAAATAATTAAGCTCGACGAGCGTGGTGTAGTTGCGTTTAGGCCCTTTGATTTAGATTTTATCCTCGATTTGCTCGACATCTTACGATGTGCCGAGGTGTTCATTAAATAAATAATTAAGCTCGACGAGCGTGGTGTAGTTGTGTTTAAGCCTTTTGGTTTTAGATTTTATCCTCGCTTTGCTCGACATCTTACGATGTGCCGAGGTGTTCATTAAATAAATAATTAAGCTCGACGAGCGTGGTGTAGTTGGGTTTAAGCGCTTTGGTTTTAGATTTTATCCTCGCTTTGCTCGACATCTTGCGATGTGCCGAGGTGTTCTTTAAATAAATTACTGCTTACGGGGAGCATGGGGTAGCTAGGTTTAAAGCGCTTTGGTTTTTGATTTATACTGCTTCGCTCGCCTTCCTTCGATGCGCCGAGGTGTTGATTAAATAGATTACTGATTCTCTGGGATCATGGGGTAGGTGGGTTTTAAGCGCTTTGGTTTTGATTTATCTCGTTTGCTCGATTTCCTTCGATGTGCCGAGGTGTTCATTAAATATAAATAATAAGCTCGACGAGCGTGGTGTAGTTGGTTTAAGCGGTTTGGTTTGAGATTTTATCCTCGCTTTGCTCGACATCTTACGATGTACCGAGGTGTTGTTTAAATAAATTACGGATCTCGGGGAGTATGGGGTAGCTAGGTTTAAGCGCTTTGGTTTTTGATTTATACTCGCCTTGTGCGATATCTTTCGAAGTGCCTAGGTGTTCATTAAATAAATAATGGTGTGTAGTTGGGTTTAAGCGCTTTGGTTTTTAATTTATCCTCGCTTTGCTCGACATTATTCGATGCGCCGAGGAATTTTTGAAAATAAATTATTGAGCTCGGGGAGTATGGGGTAGCTAGGTTTAAGCGCTTTGGTTTTTGATTTATACTCGCCTTGTTCGATATCTTACGATATGCCGAGGTGTTGTTTAATAAATTACTGCTTACGGGGAGCATGGGTAGCTAGGTTTTAAGCGCTTTGGGTTTTTGATTTATACTCGCTTCGCTCGCCTTCCTTACGATGCGCCGAGGTGTTGATTAAATAAATTACTGCTCTCTGGAATCATGGGGTAGGTGGGTTTAAGCGCTTTGGTTTTTGATTTATCCTCGTTGCTCCGATTCCTTCGATGTGCCGAGGTGTTCTTAAATAAATAAGTAAGCTCGACGAGCGTGGTGTAGTTGGGGTTAAGGCGGTTTGGTTTGAGATTTTATCCTACGCTTTTGGCTCGACATCTTACGATGTACCGAGGTGTTGTTTAAATAATTACGGATCTCGGGAGTATGGGGTAGCTAGGTTTAAGCGCTTTGGTTTTTGATTTATCCTCGCTTTGCTCGACATTTTTCGATGCGCCGAGGAATTTTTGAAAATAAATTAATGAGCTCGGGGAGTATTGCGGTACCTAGGTTCAAGGCGCTTTGGTTTTTTATTTATACTCGCCTTGTTCGACATCTTACGATGTGCTGAGGTGTTCATTAAATCAATAATTAAGCTCGACGAGCGTGGTGTAGTTTGGTTTAATCTTTGGTTTAGATTTTATCCTCGCTTTGCTCGATATCTTACGATGTGCCGAGGTGTTCATTAAATAAATAATTAAGCTCGACGAGCGTGGTGTTGTTTGGTTTAAGCGCTTTGGTTTTAGATTTTATCCTCGCTTTGCTCGACATCTTACGATGTGCCGAGGTGTTCATTAAATAAATAATTAAGCTCGACGAGCGTGGTGTAGTTGCGTTTAAGCTCTTTGGTTTTAAATTTTATCCTCGCTTTGCTCGACATCTTACGATATGCCGAGGTGTTGTTTAAATAAATTTACTGCTTACGGGGAGCATGAGGTAGCTAGGTTTAAGCGCTTTGGTTTTTGATTTATACTCGCTTCGCTCGCCTTCCTTCGATGCGCCGAGGTGTTGAATTAAATAAATTACTGATCTCTGGGATCATGGGGTAGGTGGGTTTAAGCGCTTTGGTTTTTTATTTATCCTCGGTTTTGCTCGATTTCCTTCGATGTGCCGAGGTGTTCATTAAATAAATAATTAAGGCTCGACGAGCGTGGTGTAGTTGGGTTTAAGCGGTTTGGTTTGAGATTTTATCCTCGCTTTGCTCGACTACTTGCGATGTACCGAGGTGTTGTTTTAAATAAATTTGAATCTCGGGGAGTATGGGGTAGCTAGGTTTAAGCGCTTTGGTTTTTGATTTATACTCGCCTTGTGCGACATCTTTCGAAGTGCCTAGGTATTCATTAAATAAATAATGGTGTGTAGTTGGGTTTAAGCGCTTTGGTTTTTGATTTATCCTCGCTTTGCTCGACATTATTCGATGCGCCGAGGAATTTTTGAAAATAAATTATTGAGCTCGGGGAGTATGGGGTAGCTAGGTTTAAGCGCTTTGGTTTTTGATTTATACTCGCCTTGTTCGATATCTTACGATATGCCGAGGTGTTGTTTAAATAATTACTGCTTACGGGGAGCATGGGGTAGCTAGGTTTAAGCGCTTTGGTTTTTGATTTATACTCGCTTCGCTCGCCTTCCTTCGATGCGCCGAGGTGTTGATTAAA
This sequence comes from Nasonia vitripennis, assembly GCF_009193385.2. NCBI lineage: Eukaryota > Metazoa > Arthropoda > Insecta > Hymenoptera > Pteromalidae > Nasonia > Nasonia vitripennis. Next base: position 644,970 of record NW_022279617.1, on the reverse strand, counting down.
TAAATTACTGCTCTCTGGAATCATGGGTAGGTGGGTTTAAGCGCTTTGGTTTTTGATTTATCCTCGGTTTGCTCGATTTCCTTCGATGTGCCGAGGTGTTCATTAAATAAATAAGTAAGCTCGACGAGCGTGGTGTAGTTGGGTTTAAGCGGTTTGGTTTGAGATTTTATCCTCGCTTTGCTCGACATCTTACGATGTACCGAGGTGTTGTTTAAATAAATTACGGATCTCGGGGAGTATGGGGTAGCTAGGTTTAAGCGCTTTGGTTTTTGATTTATCCTCGCTTTGCTCGACATTTTTCGATGCGCCGAGGAATTTTTGAAAAATAAATTAATGAGCTCGGGGAGTATGCGGTACCTAGGTTCAAGCGCTTTGGTTTTTTATTTATACTCGCCTTGTTCGACATCTTACGATGTGCTGAGGTGTTCATTAAATCAATAATTAAGCTCGACGAGCGTGGTGTAGTTTGGTTTAATCTTTGGTTTTAGATTTTATCCTCGCTTTGCTCGATATCTTACGATGTGCCGAGGTGTTCATTAAATAAATAATTAAGCTCGACGAGCGTGGTGTAGTTGGGTTTAAGCGCTTTGGTTTTAGATTTTATCCTCGCTTTGCTCGACATCTTACGATGTGCCGAGGTGTTCATTAAATAAATAATTAAGCTCGACGAGCGTGGTGTAGTTGCGTTTAAGCTCTTTGGTTTTAAATTTATCCTCGCTTTGCTCGACATCTTACGATATGCCGAGGTGTTGTTTAAATAAATTACTGGCTTACGGGGAGCATGAGGTAGCTAGGTTTAAGCGCTTTGGTTTTTGATTTATACTCGCTTCGCTCGCCTTCCTTCGATGCGCCGAGGTGTTGATTAAATAAATTACTGATCTCTGGATCATGGGGTAGGTGGGTTTAAGCGCTTTGGTTTTTTATTTATCCTCGGTTTGCTCGATTTCCTTCGATGTGCCGAGGTGTTCATTAAATAAATAATTAAGCTCGACGAGCGTGGTGTAGTTGGGTTTAAGCGGTTTGGTTTGAGATTTTATCCTCGCTTTGCTCGACTACTTGCGATGTACCGAGGTGTTGTTTAAATAAATTTGAATCTCGGGGAGTATGGGGTAGCTAGGTTTAAGCGCTTTGGTTTTTGATTTATACTCGCCTTGTGCGACATCTTTCGAAGTGCCTAGGTATTCATTAAATAAATAATGGTGTGTAGTTGGGTTTAAGCGCTTTGGTTTTTGATTTATCCTCGCTTTGCTCGACATTATTCGATGCGCCGAGGAATTTTTGAAAATAAATTATTGAGCTCGGGGAGTATGGGGTAGCTAGGTTTAAGCGCTTTGGTTTTTGATTTATACTCGCCTTGTTCGATAACTTACGATATGCCGAGGTGTTGTTTAAATAAATTACTGCTTACGGGGAGCATGGGGTAGCTAGGTTTAAGCGCTTTGGTTTTTGATTTATACTCGCTTCGCTCGCCTTCCTTCGATGCGCCGAGGTGTTGATTAAATAAATTACTGCTCTCTGGGATCATGGGGTAGGTGGGTTTAAGCGCTTTGGTTTTTGATTTATCCTCGGTTTGCTCGATTTCCTTCGATGTGCCGAGGTGTTCATTAAATAAATAAGTAAGCTCGACGAGCGTGGTGTAGTTGGGTTTAAGCGGTTTGGTTAGAGATTTTATCCTCGCTTTGCTCGACATCTTACGATGTACCGAGGTGTTGTTTAAATAAATTACGGATCTCGGGGAGTATGGGGTAGCAAGGTTTAAGCGCTTTGGTTTTTGATTTATCCTCGCTTTGCTCGACATTTTTCGATGGCCGAGGAATTTTTGAAAATAAATTAATGAGCTCGGGGAGTATGGGATACCTAGGTTCAAGCGCTTTGGTTTTTGATTTATACTCGCCTTGTTCGATATCTTGCGATGTGCCGAGGTGTTCATTAAATAAATAATTAAGCTCGACGAGCGTGGTGTAGTTGGGTTTAAGCGCTTTGGTTTTTGATTTATCCTCGCTTTGCTCGACATCTTACGATGTGCTGAGGTGTTCATTAAATAAATAATTAAGCTCGACGAGCGTGGTGTAGTTGTGTTTAAGCCTTTTGGTTTTAGATTTTATCCTCGCTTTGCTCGACATCTTACGATGTGCCGAGGTGTTCATTAAATAAATAATTAAGCTCGACGAGCGTGGTGTAGTTGGGTTTAAGCGCTTTGGTTTTTGATTTATCCTCGCTTTGCTCGACATTTTTCGATGCGCCGAGGAATTTTTGAAAATAAATTAATGAGCTCGGGGAGTATGGGGTACCTAGGTTTAAGCGCTTTGGTTTTTGATTTATCCTCGCTTTGCTCGACATTTTTCGATGCGCCGAGGAATTTTTGAAAATAAATTAATGAGCTCGGGGAGTATGGGGTACCTAGGTTCAAGCGCTTTGGTTTTTGATTTATACTCGCCTTGTTCGATATCTTGCGATGTGCCGAGGTGTTCATTAAATAAATAATTAAGCTCGACGAGCGTGGTGTAGTTGGGTTTAAGCCCTTAGGTTTTAGATTTTATCCTCGCTTTGCTCGACATCTTACGATGCGCTGAGGTGTTCATTAAATAAATAATTAAGCTCGACGAGCGTCGTGTAGTTTGGTTTAAGCTTTGGTTTTAGATTTTATCCTCGCTTTGCTCGACATCTTACGATGTGCCGAGGTGTTCATTAAATAAATAATTAAGCTCGACGAGCGTGGTGTAGTTTGGTTTAAGCGCTTTGGTTTTTGATTTATCCTCGCTTTGCTCGACATTTTTCGATGCGCCGAGGAATTTTTGAAATTAAATTAATGAGCTCGGGGAGTATGGGGTACCTAGGTTCAAGCGCTTTGGTTTTTGATTTATACTCGTCTTGTTCCACATCTTGCGATGTACCGAGGTGTTCATTAAATAAATAATTAAGCTCGACGAGCGTGGTGTAGTTGGATTTAAGCGCTTTGGTTTTAGATTGTATCCTCGCTTTGCTCGACATCTTACGATGTGCTGAGGTGTTCATTAAATAAATAATTAATCTCGACGAGCGTGGTGTAGTTGGGTTTAAGCGGTTTGGTTTTAGATTTTATCCTCGCTTTGCTCGACATCTTACGATGTACCGAGGTGTTGTTTAAATAAATTACTGATCTCTGGGAGCGTTTTGTAGTTGGGTTTAAGCCTTTTGGTTTTAGATTTTATCCTCGCTTTGCTCGACATCTTACGATGTGCTGAGGTGTTCATTAAATAAATAATTAAGCTCGACGAGCGTGGTGTAGTTTGGTTTAAGCTTTGGTTTTTGATTTATCCTCGCTTTGCTCGACATTTATCGATGCGCCGAGGAATTTTTGAAAATAAATTATTGAGCTCGGGGAGTATGGGGTAGCTAGGTTTAAGCGCTTTGGTTTTTGATTTATACGCGCCTTGTTCGATATCTTGCGATGTGCCGAGGTGTTCATTAAATAAATAATTAAGCTCGACGAGCGTGGTGTAGTTGGGTTTAAGCGCTTTGGTTTTAGATTTTATCCTCGCTTTGTTCGACATCTTTCGATGTGCCGAGGTGTTCATTAAATAAATAATTAAGCTCGACGAGCGTGGTGTAGTTGGGTTTAAGCCCTTAGGTTTTAGATTTTATCCTCGCTTTGCTCGACATCTTACGATGTGCTGAGGTGTTCATTAAATAAATAATTAAGCTCGACGAGCGTGGTGTAGTTTGGTTTAAGCGCTTTGGTTTTTGATTTATCCTTGCTTTGCTCGACATTTTTCGATGCGCCGAGGAATTTTTGAAAATAAATTAATGAGCTCGGGGAGTATGGGGTACCTAGGTTCAAGCGCTTTGGTTTTTGATTTATACTCGTCTTGTTCCACATCTTGCGATGTGCCGAGGTGTTCATTAAATAAATAATTAAGCTCGACGAGCGTGGTGTAGTTGGGTTTAAGAGCTTTGGTTTTAGATTTTATCCTCGCTTTGCTCGACATCTTACGATGTGCCGAGTTGTTCATTAAATAAATAATTAAGCTCGACGAGCGTGGTGTAGTTGCGTTTAAGCTCTTTGGTTTTAAATTTTATCCTCGCTTTGCTCGACATCTTACGATATGCCGAGGTGTTGTTTAAATAAATTACTGCTTACGGGGAGCATGAGGTAGCTAGGTTTAAGCGCTTTGGTTTTTGATTTATACTCGCTTCGCTCGCCTTCCTTCGATGCGCCGAGGTGTTGATTAAATAAATTACTGATATCTGGGATCATGGGGTAGGTGGGTTTAAGCGCTTTGGTTTTTTATTTATCCTCGGTTTGCTCGATTTCCTTCGATGTGCCGAGGTGTTCATTAAATAAATAATTAAGCTCGACGAGCGTGGTGTAGTTGGGTTTAAGCGGTTTGGTTTGAGATTTTATCCTCGCTTTGCTCGACATCTTACGATGTACCGAGGTGTTGTTTAAATAAATTACGAATCTCGGGGAGTATGGGGTAGCTAGGTTTAAGCGCTTTGGTTTTTGATTTATACTCGCCTTGTGCGACATCTTTGGAAGTGCCTAGGTATTCATTAAATAAATAATGGTGTGTAGTTGGGTTTAAGCGCTTTGGTTTTTGATTTATCCTCGCTTTGCTCGACATTATTCGATGCGCCGAGGAATTTTTGAAAATAAATTATTGAGCTCGGGGAGTATGGGGTAGCTAGGTTTAAGCGCTTTGGTTTTTGATTTATACTCGCCTTGTTCGATAACTTACGATATGCCGAGGTGTTGTTTAAATAAATTACTGCTTACGGGAGCATGGGTAGCTAGGTTTAAGCGCTTTGGTTTTTGATTTATACTCGCTTCGCTCGCCTTCCTTCGATGTGCCGAGGTGTTGATTAAATAAATTACTGCTCTCTGGGATCATGGGGTAGGTGGGTTTAAGCGCTTTGGTTTTTGATTTATCCTCGGTTTGCTCGATTTCCTTCGATGTGCCGAGGTGTTCATTAAATAAATAAGTAAGCTCGACGAGCGTGGTGTAGTTGGGTTTAAGCGGTTTGGTTTGAGATTTTATCCTCGCTTTGCTCGACATCTTACGATGTACCGAGGTGTTCATTAAATAAATAATTAAGCTCGACGAGCGTGGTGTAGTTGCGTTTAAGCTCTTTGGTTTTAAATTTTATCCTCGCTTTGCTCGACATCTTACGATGTACCGAGGAGTTGTTTAAATAAATTACTGCTTACGGGGAGCATGAGGTAGCTAGGTTTAAGCGCTTTGGTTTTTGATTTATACTCGCTTCGCTCGCCTTCCTTCGATGCGCCGAGGTGTTGATTAAATAAATTACTGCTCTCTGGGATCATGGGGTAGGTGGGTTTAAGCGCTTTGGTTTTTGATTTATCCTCGGTTTGCTCGATTTCCTTCGATGTGCCGAGGTGTTCATTAAATAAATAAGTAAGCTCGACGAGCGTGGTGTAGTTGGGTTTAAGCGCTTTGGTTTTTGATTTATCCTCGCTTTGCTCGACATCTTTCGAATTGCCATTGTGGCGTTTAAATAAATTACTGATCTCGGGGAGTATGGGGTAGCTAGGTTTAAGCGCTTTGGTTTTTGATTTATACTCGCCTTGTTCGACATCTTTCGATGTGCCGAGGTGTTCATTAAATAAATAATTAAGCTCGACGAGCGTGGTGTAGTTGGCTTTAAGCCCATAGGTTTTAGATTTTATCCTCGCTTTGCTCGACATCTTACGATGTACCGAGGAGTTGTTTAAATAAATTACTGATCTCGGGAAGGTTTTGTAGTTGGGTTTAAGCGGTTTGGTTTTAGATTTTATCCTCGCTTTGCTCGACATCTTACGATGTACCGAGGTGTTGTTTAAATAAATTACTGATCTCGGGGAGCGTTTTGTAGTTGGGTTTAAGCTTTTTGGTTTTAGATTTTATCCTCGCTTTGCTCGACATCTTACGATGTGCCGAGGTGATCATTAAATAAATAATTAAGCTCGACGAGCGTGGTGTAGTTGGATTTAAGCGCTTTGGTTTTAGATTGTATCCTCGCTTTGCTCGTCATCTTACGATGTGCCGAGGTGTTCATTAAATAAATAATTAATCTCGACGAGCGTGGTGTAGTTGGGTTTAAGCGGTTTGGTTTTAGATTTTATCCTCGCTTTGCTCGACATCTTACTATGTACCGAGGTGTTGTTTAAATAAATTACTGATCTCTGGGAGCGTTTTGTAGTTGGGTTTAAGCCTTTTGGTTTTAGATTTTATCCTCGCTTTGCTCGACATCTTACGATGTGCTGAGGTGTTCATTAAATAAATAATTAAGCTCGACGAGCGTGGTGTAGTTGGGTTTAAGCGCTTTGGTTTTTGATTTATCCTCGCTTTGCTCGACATATTACGATGTGCTGAGGTGTTCATTAAATAAATAATTAAGCTCGACGAGCGTGGTGTAGTTGTGTTTAAGCCTTTTGGTTTTAGATTTTATCCTCGCTTTGCTCGACATCTTACGATGTGCCGAGGTGTTCATTAAATAAATAATTAAGCTCGACGAGCGTGGTGTAGTTGGGTTTAAGCGCTTTGGTTTTAGATTTTATCCTCGCTTTGCTCGACATCTTGCGATGTGCCGAGGTGTTCATTAAATAAATAATTAAGCTCGACGAGCGTGGTGTAGTTGGGTTTAAGCGCTTTGGTTTTTGATTTATCCTCGCTTTGCTCGACATCTTTCGAATTGCCAATGTGGCGTTTAAATAAATTACTGATCTCGGGGAGTATGGGGTAGCTAGGTTTAAGCACTTTGGTTTTTGATTTATACTCGCCTTGTTCGACATCTTTCGATGTGCCGAGGTGTTCATTAAATAAATAATTAAGCTCGACGAGCGTGGTGTAGTTGGCTTTAAGCCCATAGGTTTTAGATTTTATCCTCGCTTTGCTCGACATCTTACGATGTACCGAGGAGTTGTTTAAATAAATTACTGATCTCGGGGAGCGTTTTGTAGTTGGGTTTAAGCGGTTTGGTTTTAGATTTTATCCTCGCTTTGCTCGACATCTTACGATGTGCCGAGGTGATCATTAAATAAATAATTAAGCTCGACGAGCGTGGTGTAGTTGGATTTAAGCGCTTTGGTTTTAGATTGTATCCTCGCTTTGCTCGTCATCTTACGATGTGCCGAGGTGTTCATTAAATAAATAATTAATCTCGACGAGCGTGGTGTAGTTGGGTTTAAGCGGTTTGGTTTTAGATTTTATCCTCGCTTTGCTCGACATCTTACGATGTACCGAGGTGTTGTTTAAATAAATTACTGATCTCTGGGAGCGTTTTGTAGTTGGGTTTAAGCCTTTTGGTTTTAGATTTTATCCTCGCTTTGCTCGACATCTTACGATGTGCTGAGGTGTTCATTAAATAAATAATTAAGCTCGACGAGCGTGGTGTAGTTTGGTTTAAGCTTTGGTTTTTGATTTATCCTCGCTTTGCTCGACATTTATCGATGCGCCGAGGAATTTTTGAAAATAAATTATTGAGCTCGGGGAGTATGGGGTAGCTAGGTTTAAGCGCTTTGGTTTTTGATTTATACGCGCCTTGTTCGATATCTTGCGATGTGCCGAGGTGTTCATTAAATAAATAATTAAGCTCGACGAGCGTGGTGTAGTTGGGTTTAAGCACTTTGGTTTTTGATTTATACTCGCCTTGTTCGACATCTTTCGATGTGCCGAGGTGTTCATTAAATAAATAATTAAGCTCGACGAGCGTGGTGTAGTTGGCTTTAAGCCCATAGGTTTTAGATTTTATCCTCGCTTTGCTCGACATCTTACGATGTACCGAGGAGTTGTTTAAATAAATTACTGATCTCGGGGAGCGTTTTGTAGTTGGGTTTAAGCGGTTTGGTTTTAGATTTTATCCTCGCTTTGCTCGACATCTTACGATGTGCCGAGGTGATCATTAAATAAATAATTAAGCTCGACGAGCGTGGTGTAGTTGGATTTAAGCGCTTTGGTTTTAGATTGTATCCTCGCTTTGCTCGTCATCTTACGATGTGCCGAGGTGTTCATTAAATAAATAATTAATCTCGACGAGCGTGGTGTAGTTGGGTTTAAGCGGTTTGGTTTTAGATTTTATCCTCGCTTTGCTCGACATCTTACGATGTACCGAGGTGTTGTTTAAATAAATTACTGATCTCTGGGAGCGTTTTGTAGTTGGGTTTAAGCCTTTTGGTTTTAGATTTTATCCTCGCTTTGCTCGACATCTTACGATGTGCTGAGGTGTTCATTAAATAAATAATTAAGCTCGACGAGCGTGGTGTAGTTTGGTTTAAGCTTTGGTTTTTGATTTATCCTCGCTTTGCTCGACATTTATCGATGCGCCGAGGAATTTTTGAAAATAAATTATTGAGCTCGGGGAGTATGGGGTAGCTAGGTTTAAGCGCTTTGGTTTTTGATTTATACGCGCCTTGTTCGATATCTTGCGATGTGCCGAGGTGTTCATTAAATAAATAATTAAGCTCGACGAGCGTGGTGTAGTTGGGTTTAAGCGCTTTGGTTTTAGATTTTATCCTCGCTTTGTTCGACATCTTTCGATGTGCCGAGGTGTTCATTAAATAAATAATTAAGCTCGACGAGCGTGGTGTAGTTGGGTTTAAGCCCTTAGGTTTTAGATTTTATCCTCGCTTTGCTCGACATCTTACGATGTGCTGAGGTGTTCATTAAATAAATAATTAAGCTCGACGAGCGTGGTGTAGTTTGGTTTAAGCGCTTTGGTTTTTGATTTATCCTCGCTTTGCTCGACATTTTTCGATGCGCCGAGGAATTTTTGAAAATAAATTAATGAGCTCGGGGAGTATGGGGTACCTAGGTTCAAGCGCTTTGGTTTTTGATTTATACTCGTCTTGTTCCACATCTTGCGATGTGCCGAGGTGTTCATTAAATAAATAATTAAGCTCGACGAGCGTGGTGTAGTTGGGTTTAAGCGCTTTGGTTTTAGATTTTATCCTCGCTTTGCTCGACATCTTACGATGTGCCGAGGTGGCGTTTAAATAAATAATTAAGCTCGACGAGCGTGGTGTAGTTGCGTTTAAGCTCTTTGGTTTTAAATTTTATCCTCGCTTTGCTCGACATCTTACGATATGCCGAGGTGTTGTTTAAATAAATTACTGCTTACGGGGAGCATGAGGTAGCTAGGTTTAAGCGCTTTGGTTTTTGATTTATACTCGCTTCGCTCGCCTTCCTTCGATGCGCCGAGGTGTTGATTAAATAAATTACTGATCTCTGGGATCATGGGGTAGGTGGGTTTAAGCGCTTTGGTTTTTTATTTATCCTCGGTTTGCTCGATTTCCTTCGATGTGCCGAGGTGTTCATTAAATAAATAATTAAGCTCGACGAGCGTGGTGTAGTTGGGTTTAAGCGGTTTGGTTTGAGATTTTATCCTCGCTTTGCTCGACATCTTACGATGTGCTGAGGTGTTCATTAAATAAATAATTAAGCTCGACGAGCGTGGTGTAGTTGTGTTTAAGCCTTTTGGTTTTAGATTTTATCCTCGCTTTGCTCGACATCTTACGATGTGCCGAGGTGTTCATTAAATAAATAATTAAGCTCGACGAGCGTGGTGTAGTTGGGTTTAAGCGCTTTGGTTTTAGATTTTATCCTCGCTTTGCTCGACATCTTGCGATGTGCCGAGGTGTTCATTAAATAAATAATTAAGCTCGACGAGCGTGGTGTAGTTGGGTTTAAGCGCTTTGGTTTTTGATTTATCCTCGCTTTGCTCGACATCTTTCGAATTGCCGATGTGGCGTTTAAATAAATTACTGATCTCGGGGAGTATGGGGTAGCTAGGTTTAAGCACTTTGGTTTTTGATTTATACTCGCCTTGTTCGATATCTTACGATGTGCCGAGGTGATCATTAAATAAATAATTAAGCTCGACGAGCGTGGTGTAGTTGGATTTAACCGCTTTGGTTTTAGATTGTATCCTCGCTTTGCGCGTCATCTTACGATGTGCCGAGGTGTTCATTAAATAAATAATTAATCTCGACGAGCGTGGTGTAGTTGGGTTTAAGCGGTTTGGTTTTAGATTTTATCCTCGCTTTGCTCGACATCTTACGATGTACCGAGGTGTTGTTTAAATAAATTACTGATCTCTGGGAGCGTTTTGTAGTTGGGTTTAAGCCTTTTGGTTTTAGATTTTATCCTCGCTTTGCTCGACATCTTACGATGTGCTGAGGTGTTCATTAAATAAATAATTAAGCTCGACGAGCGTGGTGTAGTTTGGTTTAAGCTTTGGTTTTTGATTTATCCTCGCTTTGCTCGACATTTATCGATGCGCCGAGGAATTTTTGAAAATAAATTATTGAGCTCGGGGAGTATGGGGTAGCTAGGTTTAAGCGCTTTGGTTTTTGATTTATACGCGCCTTGTTCGATATCTTGCGATGTGCCGAGGTGTTCATTAAATAAATAATTAAGCTCGACGAGCGTGGTGTAGTTGGGTTTAAGCGCTTTGGTTTTAGATTTTATCCTCGCTTTGTTCGACATCTTTCGATGTGCCGAGGTGTTCATTAAATAAATAATTAAGCTCGACGAGCGTGGTGTAGTTGGGTTTAAGCCCTTAGGTTTTAGATTTTATCCTCGCTTTGCTCGACATCTTACGATGTGCTGAGGTGTTCATTAAATAAATAATTAAGCTCGACGAGCGTGGTGTAGTTTGGTTTAAGCGCTTTGGTTTTTGATTTATCCTCGCTTTGCTCGACATTTTCGATGCGCCGAGGAATTTTTGAAAATAAATTAATGAGCTCGGGGAGTATGGGGTACCTAGGTTCAAGCGCTTTGGTTTTTGATTTATACTCGTCTTGTTCCACATCTTGCGATGTGCCGAGGTGTTCATTAAATAAATAATTAAGCTCGACGAGCGTGGTGTAGTTGGGTTTAAGCGCTTTGGTTTTAGATTTTATCCTCGCTTTGCTCGACATCTTACGATGTGCCGAGGTGTTCATTAAATAAATAATTAAGCTCGACGAGCGTGGTGTAGTTGCGTTTAAGCTCTTTGGTTTTAAATTTTATCCTCGCTTTGCTCGACATCTTACGATATGCCGAGGTGTTGTTTAAATAAATTACTGCTTACGGGGAGCATGAGGTAGCTAGGTTTAAGCGCTTTGGTTTTTGATTTATACTCGCTTCGCTCGCCTTCCTTCGATGCGCCGAGGTGTTGATTAAATAAATTACTGATCTCTGGGATCATGGGGTAGGTGGGTTTAAGCGCTTTGGTTTTTTATTTATCCTCGGTTTGCTCGATTTCCTTCGATGTGCCGAGGTGTTCATTAAATAAATAATTAAGCTCGACGAGCGTGGTGTAGTTGGGTTTAAGCGGTTTGGTTTGAGATTTTATCCTCGCTTTGCTCGACATCTTACGATGTGCTGAGGTGTTCATTAAATAAATAATTAAGCTCGACGAGCGTGGTGTAGTTGTGTTTAAGCCTTTTGGTTTTAGATTTTATCCTCGCTTTGCTCGACATCTTACGATGTGCCGAGGTGTTCATTAAATAAATAATTAAGCTCGACGAGCGTGGTGTAGTTGGGTTTAAGCGCTTTGGTTTTAGATTTTATCCTCGCTTTGCTCGACATCTTGCGATGTGCCGAGGTGTTCATTAAATAAATAATTAAGCTCGACGAGCGTGGTGTAGTTGGGTTTAAGCGCTTTGGTTTTTGATTTATCCTCGCTTTGCTCGACATCTTTCGAATTGCCGATGTGGCGTTTAAATAAATTACTGATCTCGGGGAGTATGGGGTAGCTAGGTTTAAGCGCTTTGGTTTTTGATTTATACTCGCCTTGTTCGACATCTTTCGATGTGCCGAGGTGTTCATTAAATAAATAATTAAGCTCGACGAGCGTGGTGTAGTTGGCTTTAAGCCCATAGGTTTTAGATTTTATCCTCGCTTTGCTCGACATCTTACGATGTGCCGAGGTGATCATTAAATAAATAATTAAGCTCGACGAGCGTGGTGTAGTTGGATTTAACCGCTTTGGTTTTAGATTGTATCCTCGCTTTGCTCGTCATCTTACGATGTGCCGAGGTGTTCATTAAATAAATAATTAATCTCGACGAGCGTGGTGTAGTTGGGTTTAAGCGGTTTGGTTTTAGATTTTATCCTCGCTTTGCTCGACATCTTACGATGTACCGAGGTGTTGTTTAAATAAATTACTGATCTCTGGGAGCGTTTTGTAGTTGGGTTTAAGCCTTTTGGTTTTAGATTTTATCCTCGCTTTGCTCGACATCTTACGATGTGCTGAGGTGTTCATTAAATAAATAATTAAGCTCGACGAGCGTGGTGTAGTTTGGTTTAAGCTTTGGTTTTTGATTTATCCTCGCTTTGCTCGACATTTATCGATGCGCCGAGGAATTTTTGAAAATAAATTATTGAGCTCGGGGAGTATGGGGTAGCTAGGTTTAAGCGCATTGGTTTTGATTTATACTCGCCTTGTTCGATATCTTGCGATGTGCCGAGGTGTTCATTAAATAAATAATTAAGCTCGACGAGCGTGGTGTAGTTGGGTTTAAGCGCTTTGGTTTTAGATTTTATCCTCGCTTTGTTCGACATCTTTCGATGTGCCGAGGTGTTCATTAAATAAATAATTAAGCTCGACGAGCGTGGTGTAGTTTGGTTTAAGCGCTTTGGTTTTTTGATTTATCCTCGCTTTGCTCGACATTTTTCGATGCGCCGAGGAATTTTTGAAAATAAATTAATGAGCTCGGGGAGTATGGGGTACCTAGGTTCAAGCGCTTTGGTTTTTGATTTATACTCGTCTTGTTCCACATCTTGCGATGCGCCGAGGTGTTCATTAAATAAATAATTAAGCTCGACGAGCGTGGTGTAGTTGGGTTTAAGCGCTTTGGTTTTAGATTTTATCCTCGCCTTGTTCGACATCTTTCGATGTGCCGAGGTGTTCATTAAATAAATAATTAAGCTCGACGAGCGTGGTGTAGTTGGGTTTAAGCGCATAGGTTTTAGATTTTATCCTCGCTTTGCTCGACTTCCTTCGATATGCCGAGGTGTTCATTAAATAAATAATTAATCTCGACGAGCGTGGTGTAGTTGGGTTTAAGCGCTTTGGTTTTTGATTTATACTCGCCTTGTTCGACATCTTTCGATGTGCCGAGGTGTTCATTAAATAAATAATTAAGCTCGACGAGCGTGGTGTAGTTGGGTTTAAGCGCATAGGTTTTAGATTTTATCCTCGCTTTGCTCGACTTCCTTCGATATGCCGAGGTGTTCATTAAATAAATAATTAATCTCGACGAGCGTGGTGTAGTTGGGTTTAAGCGCTTTGGTTTTTGATTTATACTCGCCTTGTTCGACATCTTTCGATGTGCCGAGGTGTTCATTAAATAAATAATTAAGCTCGACGAGCGTGGTGTAGTTGGGTTTAAGCGCTTTGGTTTTTGATTTATCCTCGCTTTGCTCGACATTTTTCGATGCGCCGAGGAATTTTTGAAAATAAATTAATGAGCTCGGGGAGTATGGGGTACCTAGGTTCAAGCGCTTTGGTTTTTGATTTATACTCGTCTTGTTCCACATCTTGCGATGCGCCGAGGTGTTCATTAAATAAATAATTAAGCTCGACGAGCGTGGTGTAGTTGGGTTTAAGCGCTTTGGTTTTAGATTTTATCCTCGCCTTGTTCGACATCTTTCGATGTGCCGAGGTGTTCATTAAATAAATAATTAAGCTCGACGAGCGTGGTGTAGTTGGGTTTAAGCGCATAGGTTTTAGATTTTATCCTCGCTTTGCTCGACTTCCTTCGATATGCCGAGGTGTTCATTAAATAAATAATTAATCTCGACGAGCGTGGTGTAGTTGGGTTTAAGCGCTTTGGTTTTTGATTTATACTCGCCTTGTTCGACATCTTTCGATGTGCCGAGGTGTTCATTAAATAAATAATTAAGCTCGACGAGCGTGGTGTAGTTGGGTTTAAGCGCATAGGTTTTAGATTTTATCCTCGCTTTGCTCGACTTCCTTCGATATGCCGAGGTGTTCATTAAATAAATAATTAATCTCGACGAGCGTGGTGTAGTTTGGTTTAAGCGCTTTGGCTTTTGATTTATCCTCGCTTTGCTCGACATTTTTCGATGCGCCGAGGAATTTTTGAAAATAAATTAATGAGCTCGGGGAGTATGGGGTACCTAGGTTCAAGCGCTTTGGTTTTTGACTTATACTCGCCTTGTTCGATAACTTGCGATGTGCCGAGGTGTTCATTAAATAAATAATTAAGCTCGACGAGCGTGGTGTAGTTGGGTTTAAGCGCTTTGGTTTTTGATTTATCCTCGCTTTGCTCGACATCTTACGATGTGCTGAGGTGTTCATTAAATAAATAATTAAGCTCGACGAGCGTGGTGTAGTTGCGTTTAAGCCCTTTGGTTTTAGATTTTATCCTCGCTTTGCTCCACATCTTACGATATGCCGAGGTGTTGTTTAAATAAATTACTGCTTACGGGGAGCATGGGGTAGCTAAGTTTAAGCGCTTTGGTTTTTGATTTATCCTCGGTTTGCTCGATTTCCTTCGATGTGCCGAGGTGTTCATTAAATAAATAATTAAGCTCGACGAGCGTGGTGTAGTTTGGTTTAAGCGCTTTGGTTTTTGATTTATCCTCGCTTTGCTCGACATTTTTCGATGCGCCGAGGAATTTTTGAAAATAAATTAATGAGCTCGGGAGTATGGGTACCTAGGTTTAAGCGCTTTGGTTTTTGATTTATCCTCGCTTTGCTCGACATTTTTCGATGCGCCGAGGAATTTTTGAAAATAAATTAATGAGCTCGGGAGTATGGGGTACCTAGGTTCAAGCGCTTTGGTTTTTGATTTATACTCGCCTTGTTCGATATCTTACGATGTGCTGAGGTGTTCATTAAATAAATAATTAAGCTCGACGAGCGTGGTGTAGTTTGGTTTAAGCTTTGGTTTTAGATTTTATCCTCGCTTTGCTCGACATCTTACGATGTGCCGAGGTGTTCATTAAATAAATAATTAAGCTCGACGAGCGTGGTGTAGTTTGGTTTAAGCGCTTTGGTTTTTGATTTATCCTCGCTTTGCTCGACATTTTTCGATGCGCCGAGGAATTTTTGAAAATAAATTAATGAGCTCGGGGAGTATGGGGTACCTAGGTTTAAGCGCTTTGGTTTTTGATTTATCCTCGATTTGCTCGACATTTTTCGATGCGCCGAGGAATTTTTGTAAATAAATTATTGAGCTCGGGGAGTATGGGGTAGCTAGGTTTAAGCGCTTTGGTTTTTGATTTATACTCGCCTTGTTCGATACCTTGCGATGTGCCGAGATGTTCATTAAATAAATAATTAAGCTCGACGAGCGTGGTGTAGTTGGGTTTAAGCGCTTTGGTTTTTTATTTATACTCGCCTTGTTCGACATCTTTCGATGTGCCGAGTTGTTCATTAAATAAATAATTAAGCTCGACGAGCGTGGTGTAGTTGGGTTTAAGCCCTTAGGTTTTAGATTTTATCCTCGCTTTGCTCGACATCTTACGATGTGCTGAGGTGTTCATTAAATAAATAATTAAGCTCGACGAGCGTGGTGTAGTTTGGTTTAAGCGCTTTGGTTTTTGATTTATCCTCGCTTTGCTCGACATTTTTCGATGCGCCGAGGAATTTTTGAAAATAAATTAATGAGCTCGGGGAGTATGGGGTACCTAGGTTCAAGCGCTTTGGTTTTTGATTTATACTCGTCTTGTTCCACATCTTGCGATGTGCCGAGGTGTTCATTAAATAAATAATTAAGCTCGACGAGCGTGGTGTAGTTGGGTTTAAGCGCTTTGGTTTTAGATTTTATCCTCGCTTTGCTCGACATTATTCGATGCGCCGAGGAATTTTTGAAAATAAATTATTGAGCTCGGGGAGTATGGGGTAGCTAGGTTTAAGCGCTTTGGTTTTTGATTTATACTCGCCTTGTTCGATATCTTACGATATGCCGAGGTGTTGTTTAAATAAATTACTGCTTACGGGGAGCATGGGGTAGCTAGGTTTAAGCGCTTTGGTTTTTGATTTATACTCGCTTCGCTCGCCTTCCTTCGATGCGCCGAGGTGTTGATTAAATAAATTACTGCTCTCTGCGATCATGGGGTAGGTGGGTTTAAGCGCTTTGGTTTTTGATTTATCCTCGGTTTGCTCGATTTTCTTCGATGTGCCGAGGTGTTCATTAAATAAATAAGTAAGCTCGACGAGCGTGGTGTAGTTGGGTTTAAGCGGTTTGGTTTGAGATTTTATCCTCGCTTTGCTCGACATCTTACGATGTACCGAGGTGTTGTTTAAATAAATTACGGATCTCGGGGAGTATGGGGTAGCTAGGTTTAAGCGCTTTGGTTTTTGATTTATCCTCGCTTTGCTCGACATTTTTCGATGCGCCGAGGAATTTTTGAAAATAAATTAATGAGCTCGGGGAGTATGGGGTACCTAGGTTCAAGCGCTTTGGTTTTTGATTTATACTCGCCTTGTTCGATATCTTGCGATGTGCCGAGGTGTTCATTAAATAAATAATTAAGCTCGACGAGCGTGGTGTAGTTGCGTTTAGGCCCTTTGATTTTAGATTTTATCCTCGATTTGCTCGACATCTTACGATGTGCCGAGGTGTTCATTAAATAAATAATTAAGCTCGACGAGCGTGGTGTAGTTGTGTTTAAGCCTTTTGGTTTTAGATTTTATCCTCGCTTTGCTCGACATCTTACGATGTGCCGAGGTGTTCATTAAATAAATAATTAAGCTCGACGAGCGTGGTGTAGTTGGGTTTAAGCGCTTTGGTTTTAGATTTTATCCTCGCTTTGCTCGACATCTTGCGATGTGCCGAGGTGTTCATTAAATAAATAATTAAGCTCGACGAGCGTGGTGTAGTTGGGTTTAAGCGCTTTGGTTTTTGATTTATCCTCGCTTTGCTCGACATCTTTCGAATTGCCGATGTGGCGTTTAAATAAATTACTGATCTCGGGGAGTATGGGGTAGCTAGGTTTAAGCGCTTTGGTTTTTGATTTATACTCGCCTTGTTCGACATCTTTCGATGTGCCGAGGTGTTCATTAAATAAATAATTAAGCTCGACGAGCGTGGTGTAGTTGGCTTTAAGCCCATAGGTTTTAGATTTTATTCTCGCTTTGCTCGACATCTTACGATGTACCGAGGAGTTGTTTAAATAAATTACTGATCTCGGGGAGCGTTTTGTAGTTGGGTTTAAGCGGTTTGGTTTTAGATTTTATCCTCGCTTTGCTCGACATCTTACGATGTGCCGAGGTGATCATTAAATAAATAATTAAGCTCGACGAGCGTGGTGTAGTTGGATTTAACCGCTTTGGTTTTAGATTGTATCCTCGCTTTGCTCGTCATCTTACGATGTGCCGAGGTGTTCATTAAATAAATAATTAATCTCGACGAGCGTGGTGTAGTTGGGTTTAAGCGGTTTGGTTTTAGATTTTATCCTCGCTTTGCTCGACATCTTACGATGTACCGAGGTGTTGTTTAAATAAATTACTGATCTCTGGGAGCGTTTTGTAGTTGGGTTTAAGCCTTTTGGTTTTAGATTTTATCCTCGCTTTGCTCGACATCTTACGATGTGCTGAGGTGTTCATTAAATAAATAATTAAGCTCGACGAGCGTGGTGTAGTTTGGTTTAAGCTTTGGTTTTTGATTTATCCTCGCTTTGCTCGACATTTATCGATGCGCCGAGGAATTTTTGAAAATAAATTATTGAGCTCGGGGAGTATGGGGTAGCTAGGTTTAAGCGCATTGGTTTTTGATTTATACTCGCCTTGTTCGATATCTTGCGATGTGCCGAGGTGTTCATTAAATAAATAATTAAGCTCGACGAGCGTGGTGTAGTTGGGTTTAAGCGCTTTGGTTTTAGATTTTATCCTCGCTTTGTTCGACATCTTTCGATGTGCCGAGGTGTTCATTAAATAAATAATTAAGCTCGACGAGCGTGGTGTAGTTTGGTTTAAGCGCTTTGGTTTTTGATTTATCCTCGCTTTGCTCGACATTTTTCGATGCGCCGAGGAATT
The DNA here is from genome assembly GCF_009193385.2 of Nasonia vitripennis. Taxonomy (NCBI): domain Eukaryota; kingdom Metazoa; phylum Arthropoda; class Insecta; order Hymenoptera; family Pteromalidae; genus Nasonia; species Nasonia vitripennis. The sequence continues at coordinate 627,000 of NW_022279617.1, read as the reverse complement.
TTTGAAAATAAATTAATGAGCTCGGGGAGTATGGGGTACCTAGGTTCAAGCGCTTTGGTTTTTGATTTATACTCGTCTTGTTCCACATCTTGCGATGCGCCGAGGTGTTCATTAAATAAATAATTAAGCTCGACGAGCGTGGTGTAGTTGGGTTTAAGCGCTTTGGTTTTAGATTTTATCCTCGCCTTGTTCGACATCTTTCGATGTGCCGAGGTGTTCATTAAATAAATAATTAAGCTCGACGAGCGTGGTGTAGTTGGGTTTAAGCGCATAGGTTTTAGATTTTATCCTCGCTTTGCTCGACTTCCTTCGATATGCCGAGGTGTTCATTAAATAAATAATTAATCTCGACGAGCGTGGTGTAGTTGGGTTTAAGCGCTTTGGTTTTTGATTTATACTCGCCTTGTTCGACATCTTTCGATGTGCCGAGGTGTTCATTAAATAAATAATTAAGCTCGACGAGCGTGGTGTAGTTGGGTTTAAGCGCATAGGTTTTAGATTTTATCCTCGCTTTGCTCGACTTCCTTCGATATGCCGAGGTGTTCATTAAATAAATAATTAATCTCGACGAGCGTGGTGTAGTTGGGTTTAAGCGCTTTGGTTTTTGATTTATACTCGCCTTGTTCGACATCTTTCGATGTGCCGAGGTGTTCATTAAATAAATAATTAAGCTCGACGAGCGTGGTGTAGTTGGGTTTAAGCGCTTTGGTTTTTGATTTATCCTCGCTTTGCTCGACATTTTTCGATGCGCCGAGGAATTTTTGAAAATAAATTAATGAGCTCGGGGAGTATGGGGTACCTAGGTTCAAGCGCTTTGGTTTTGATTTATACTCGTCTTGTTCCACATCTTGCGATGCGCCGAGGTGTTCATTAAATAAATAATTAAGCTCGACGAGCGTGGTGTAGTTGGGTTTAAGCGCTTTGGTTTTAGATTTTATCCTCGCCTTGTTCGACATCTTTCGATGTGCCGAGGTGTTCATTAAATAAATAATTAAGCTCGACGAGCGTGGTGTAGTTGGGTTTAAGCGCATAGGTTTTAGATTTTATCCTCGCTTTGCTCGACTTCCTTCGATATGCCGAGGTGTTCATTAAATAAATAATTAATCTCGACGAGCGTGGTGTAGTTGGGTTTAAGCGCTTTGGTTTTTGATTTATACTCGCCTTGTTCGACATCTTTCGATGTGCCGAGGTGTTCATTAAATAAATAATTAAGCTCGACGAGCGTGGTGTAGTTGGGTTTAAGCGCATAGGTTTTAGATTTTATCCTCGCTTTGCTCGACTTCCTTCGATATGCCGAGGTGTTCATTAAATAAATAATTAATCTCGACGAGCGTGGTGTAGTTTGGTTTAAGCGCTTTGGCTTTTGATTTATCCTCGCTTTGCTCGACATTTTTCGATGCGCCGAGGAATTTTTGAAAATAAATTAATGAGCTCGGGGAGTATGGGGTACCTAGGTTCAAGCGCTTTGGTTTTTGACTTATACTCGCCTTGTTCGATAACTTGCGATGTGCCGAGGTGTTCATTAAATAAATAATTAAGCTCGACGAGCGTGGTGTAGTTGGGTTTAAGCGCTTTGGTTTTTGATTTATCCTCGCTTTGCTCGACATCTTACGATGTGCTGAGGTGTTCATTAAATAAATAATTAAGCTCGACGAGCGTGGTGTAGTTGCGTTTAAGCCCTTTGGTTTTAGATTTTATCCTCGCTTTGCTCCACATCTTACGATATGCCGAGGTGTTGTTTAAATAAATTACTGCTTACGGGGAGCATGGGGTAGCTAAGTTTAAGCGCTTTGGTTTTTGATTTATCCTCGGTTTGCTCGATTTCCTTCGATGTGCCGAGGTGTTCATTAAATAAATAATTAAGCTCGACGAGCGTGGTGTAGTTTGGTTTAAGCGCTTTGGTTTTTGATTTATCCTCGCTTTGCTCGACATTTTTCGATGCGCCGAGGAATTTTTGAAAATAAATTAATGAGCTCGGGGAGTATGGGGTACCTAGGTTTAAGCGCTTTGGTTTTTGATTTATCCTCGCTTTGCTCGACATTTTCGATGCGCCGAGGAATTTTGAAAATAAATTAATGAGCTCGGGGAGTATGGGGTACCTAGGTTCAAGCGCTTTGGTTTTTGATTTATACTCGCCTTGTTCGATATCTTACGATGTGCTGAGGTGTTCATTAAATAAATAATTAAGCTCGACGAGCGTGGTGTAGTTTGGTTTAAGCTTTGGTTTTAGATTTTATCCTCGCTTTGCTCGACATCTTACGATGTGCCGAGGTGTTCATTAAATAAATAATTAAGCTCGACGAGCGTGGTGTAGTTTGGTTTAAGCGCTTTGGTTTTTGATTTATCCTCGCTTTGCTCGACATTTTTCGATGCGCCGAGGAATTTTTGAAAATAAATTAATGAGCTCGGGGAGTATGGGGTACCTAGGTTTAAGCGCTTTGGTTTTTGATTTATCCTCGATTTGCTCGACATTTTTCGATGCGCCGAGGAATTTTTGTAAATAAATTATTGAGCTCGGGGAGTATGGGTAGCTAGGTTTAAGCGCTTTGGTTTTTGATTTATACTCGCCTTGTTCGATACCTTGCGATGTGCCGAGATGTTCATTAAATAAATAATTAAGCTCGACGAGCGTGGTGTAGTTGGGTTTAAGCGCTTTGGTTTTTTATTTATACTCGCCTTGTTCGACATCTTTCGATGTGCCGAGTTGTTCATTAAATAAATAATTAAGCTCGACGAGCGTGGTGTAGTTGGGTTTAAGCCCTTAGGTTTTAGATTTTATCCTCGCTTTGCTCGACATCTTACGATGTGCTGAGGGTTCATTAAATAAATAATTAAGCTCGACGAGCGTGGTGTAGTTTGGTTTAAGCGCTTTGGTTTTTGATTTATCCTCGATTTGCTCGACATTTTTCGATGCGCCGAGGAATTTTTGAAAATAAATTAATGAGCTCGGGGAGTATGGGGTACCTAGGTTCAAGCGCTTTGGTTTTTGATTTATACTCGTCTTGTTCCACATCTTGCGATGTGCCGAGGTGTTCATTAAATAAATAATTAAGCTCGACGAGCGTGGTGTAGTTGGGTTTAAGCGCTTTGGTTTTAGATTTTATCCTCGCTTTGCTCGACATTATTCGATGCGCCGAGGAATTTTTGAAAATAAATTATTGAGCTCGGGGAGTATGGGGTAGCTAGGTTTAAGCGCTTTGGTTTTTGATTTATACTCGCCTTGTTCGATATCTTACGATATGCCGAGGTGTTGTTTAAATAAATTACTGCTTACGGGGAGCATGGGGTAGCTAGGTTTAAGCGCTTTGGTTTTTGATTTATACTCGCTTCGCTCGCCTTCCTTCGATGCGCCGAGGTGTTGATTAAATAAATTACTGCTCTCTGCGATCATGGGGTAGGTGGGTTTAAGCGCTTTGGTTTTTGATTTATCCTCGGTTTGCTCGATTTTCTTCGATGTGCCGAGGTGTTCATTAAATAAATAAGTAAGCTCGACGAGCGTGGTGTAGTTGGGTTTAAGCGGTTTGGTTTGAGATTTTATCCTCGCTTTGCTCGACATCTTACGATGTACCGAGGTGTTGTTTAAATAAATTACGGATCTCGGGGAGTATGGGGTAGCTAGGTTTAAGCGCTTTGGTTTTTGATTTATCCTCGCTTTGCTCGACATTTTTCGATGCGCCGAGGAATTTTTGAAAATAAATTAATGAGCTCGGGGAGTATGGGGTACCTAGGTTCAAGCGCTTTGGTTTTTGATTTATACTCGCCTTGTTCGATATCTTGCGATGTGCCGAGGTGTTCATTAAATAAATAATTAAGCTCGACGAGCGTGGTGTAGTTGCGTTTAGGCCCTTTGATTTTAGATTTTATCCTCGATTTGCTCGACATCTTACGATGTGCCGAGGTGTTCATTAAATAAATAATTAAGCTCGACGAGCGTGGTGTAGTTGTGTTTAAGCCTTTTGGTTTTAGATTTTATCCTCGCTTTGCTCGACATCTTACGATGTGCCGAGGTGTTCATTAAATAAATAATTAAGCTCGACGAGCGTGGTGTAGTTGGGTTTAAGCGCTTTGGTTTTAGATTTTATCCTCGCTTTGCTCGACATCTTGCGATGTGCCGAGGTGTTCATTAAATAAATAATTAAGCTCGACGAGCGTGGTGTAGTTGGGTTTAAGCGCTTTGGTTTTTGATTTATCCTCGCTTTGCTCGACATCTTTCGAATTGCCGATGTGGCGTTTAAATAAATTACTGATCTCGGGGAGTATGGGGTAGCTAGGTTTAAGCGCTTTGGTTTTTGATTTATACTCGCCTTGTTCGACATCTTTCGATGTGCCGAGGTGTTCATTAAATAAATAATTAAGCTCGACGAGCGTGGTGTAGTTGGCTTTAAGCCCATAGGTTTTAGATTTTATTCTCGCTTTGCTCGACATCTTACGATGTACCGAGGAGTTGTTTAAATAAATTACTGATCTCGGGGAGCGTTTTGTAGTTGGGTTTAAGCGGTTTGGTTTTAGATTTTATCCTCGCTTTGCTCGACATCTTACGATGTGCCGAGGTGATCATTAAATAAATAATTAAGCTCGACGAGCGTGGTGTAGTTGGATTTAACCGCTTTGGTTTTAGATTGTATCCTCGCTTTGCTCGTCATCTTACGATGTGCCGAGGTGTTCATTAAATAAATAATTAATCTCGACGAGCGTGGTGTAGTTGGGTTTAAGCGGTTTGGTTTTAGATTTTATCCTCGCTTTGCTCGACATCTTACGATGTACCGAGGTGTTGTTTAAATAAATTACTGATCTCTGGGAGCGTTTTGTAGTTGGGTTTAAGCCTTTTGGTTTTAGATTTTATCCTCGCTTTGCTCGACATCTTACGATGTGCTGAGGTGTTCATTAAATAAATAATTAAGCTCGACGAGCGTGGTGTAGTTTGGTTTAAGCTTTGGTTTTTGATTTATCCTCGCTTTGCTCGACATTTATCGATGCGCCGAGGAATTTTTGAAAATAAATTATTGAGCTCGGGGAGTATGGGGTAGCTAGGTTTAAGCGCATTGGTTTTTGATTTATACTCGCCTTGTTCGATATCTTGCGATGTGCCGAGGTGTTCATTAAATAAATAATTAAGCTCGACGAGCGTGGTGTAGTTGGGTTTAAGCGCTTTGGTTTTAGATTTTATCCTCGCTTTGTTCGACATCTTTCGATGTGCCGAGGTGTTCATTAAATAAATAATTAAGCTCGACGAGCGTGGTGTAGTTGGGTTTAAGCCCTTAGGTTTTAGATTTTATCCTCGCTTTGCTCGACATCTTACGATGTGCTGAGGTGTTCATTAAATAAATAATTAAGCTCGACGAGCGTGGTGTAGTTTGGTTTAAGCGCTTTGGTTTTTGATTTATCCTCGCTTTGCTCGACATTTTTCGATGCGCCGAGGAATTTTTGAAAATAAATTAATGAGCTCGGGGAGTATGGGGTACCTAGGTTCAAGCGCTTTGGTTTTTGATTTATACTCGTCTTGTTCCACATCTTGCGATGCGCCGAGGTGTTCATTAAATAAATAATTAAGCTCGACGAGCGTGGTGTAGTTGGGTTTAAGCGCTTTGGTTTTAGATTTTATCCTCGCCTTGTTCGACATCTTTCGATGTGCCGAGGTGTTCATTAAATAAATAATTAAGCTCGACGAGCGTGGTGTAGTTGGGTTTAAGCGCATAGGTTTTAGATTTTATCCTCGCTTTGCTCGACTTCCTTCGATATGCCGAGGTGTTCATTAAATAAATAATTAATCTCGACGAGCGTGGTGTAGTTGGGTTTAAGCGCTTTGGTTTTTGATTTATACTCGCCTTGTTCGACATCTTTCGATGTGCCGAGGTGTTCATTAAATAAATAATTAAGCTCGACGAGCGTGGTGTAGTTGGGTTTAAGCGCATAGGTTTTAGATTTTATCCTCGCTTTGCTCGACTTCCTTCGATATGCCGAGGTGTTCATTAAATAAATAATTAATCTCGACGAGCGTGGTGTAGTTTGGTTTAAGCGCTTTGGTTTTTGATTTATCCTCGCTTTGCTCGACATTTTTCGATGCGCCGAGGAATTTTTGAAAATAAATTAATGAGCTCGGGGAGTATGGGGTACCTAGGTTCAAGCGCTTTGGTTTTTGATTTATACTCGTCTTGTTCCACATCTTGCGATGTGCCGAGGTCTTCATTAAATAAATAATTAAGCTCGACGAGCGTGGTGTAGTTGGGTTTAAGCGCATAGGTTTTAGATTTTATCCTCGCTTTGCTCGACTTCCTTCGATATGCCGAGGTGTTCATTAAATAAATAATTAATCTCGACGAGCGTGGTGTAGTTGGGTTTAAGCGCTTTGGTTTTAGATTTTATCCTCGCTTTGCTCGTCATCTTACGATGTACCGAGGTGTTGTTTAAATAAATTACTGATCTCGGGGAGTATGGGGTAGCTAGGTTTAAGCGCTTTGGTTTTTGATTTATACTCGCCTTGTGCGACATCTTTCGAAGTGCCTAGGTGTTCATTAAATAAATAATGGTGTGTAGTTGGGTTTAAGCGCTTTGGTTTTTGATTTATCCTCGCTTTGCTCGACATTATTCGATGCGCCGAGGAATTTTTGAAAATAAATTATTGAGCTCGGGGAGTATGGGGTAGCTATGTTTAAGCGCTTTGGTTTTTGATTTATACTCGCCTTGTTCGATATCTTACGATATGCCGAGGTGTTGTTTAAATAAATTACTGCTTACGGGGAGCATGGGGTAGCTAGGTTTAAGCGCTTTGGTTTTTGATTTATACTCGCTTCGCTCGCCTTCCTTCGATGCGCCGAGTTGTTGATTAAATAAATTACTGCTCTCTGGGATCATGGGGTAGGTGGGTTTAAGCGCTTTGGTTTTTGATTTATCCTCGGTTTGCTCGATTTCCTTCGATGTGCCGAGGTGTTCATTAAATAAATAAGTAAGCTCGACGAGCGTGGTGTAGTTGGGTTTAAGCGGTTTGGTTTGAGATTTTATCCTCGCTTTGCTCGACATCTTACGATGTACCGAGGTGTTGTTTAAATAAATTACGGATCTCGGGGAGTATGGGGTAGCTAGGTTTAAGCGCTTTGGTTTTTGATTTATCCTCGCTTTGCTCGACATTTTTCGATGCGCCGAGGAATTTTTGAAAATAAATTAATGAGCTCGGGGAGTATGGGGTACCTAGGTTCAAGCGCTTTGGTTTTTGACTTATACTCGCCTTGTTCGATAACTTGCGATGTGCCGAGGTGTTCATTAAATAAATAATTAAGCTCGACGAGCGTGGTGTAGTTGGGTTTAAGCGCTTTGGTTTTTGATTTATCCTCGCTTTGCTCGACATCTTACGATGTGCTGAGGTGTTCATTAAATAAATAATTAAGCTCGACGAGCGTGGTGTAGTTGCGTTTAAGCCCTTTGGTTTTAGATTTTATCCTCGCTTTGCTCCACATCTTACGATATGCCGAGGTGTTGTTTAAATAAATTACCTAGGTTTAAGCGCTTTGGTTTTTGATTTATCCTCGATTTGCTCGACATTTTTCGATGCGCCGAGGAATTTTTGTAAATAAATTATTGAGCTCGGGGAGTATGGGGTAGCTAGGTTTAAGCGCTTTGGTTTTTGATTTATACTCGCCTTGTTCGATACCTTGCGATGTGCCGAGGTGTTCATTAAATAAATAATTAAGCTCGACGAGCGTGGTGTAGTTGGGTTTAAGCGCTTTGGTTTTTTATTTATACTCGCCTTGTTCGACATCTTTCGATGTGCCGAGGTGTTCATTAAATAAATAATTAAGCTCGACGAGCGTGGTGTAGTTGGGTTTAAGCGGTTTGTTTTTAGATTTTATCCTCGCTTTGCTCGACATCTTACGATGTACCGAGGTGTTGTTTAAATAAATTACGGATCTCGGGGAGTATGGGTAGTAGGTTAAGCGCTTTGGTTTTTGATTTATCCTCGCTTTGCTCGACATTTTTCGATGCGCCGAGGAATTTTGAAAATAAATTAATGAGCTCGGGAGTATGGGGTACCTAGGTTCAAGCGCTTTGGTTTTTGATTTATACTCGCTTGTTCGATATCTTGCGATGTGCCGAGGTGTTCATTAAATAAATAATTAAGCTCGACGAGCGTGGTGTAGTTGCGTTTAAGCCCTTTGATTTTAGATTTTATCCTCGTTTGCTCGACATCTTACGATGTGCCGAGGTGTTCATTAAATAAATAATTAATCTCGACGAGCGTGGTGTAGTTGGGTTTAAGCGCTTTGGTTTTAGATTTTATCCTCGCTTTGCTCGTCATCTTACGATGTGCCGAGGTGTTGTTTAAATAAATAATTAAGCTCGACGAGCGTGGTGTAGTTTGGTTTAAGCGCTTTGGTTTTTGATTTATCCTCGCTTTGCTCGACATTTTTCGATGCGCCGAGGAATTTTTGAAAATAAATCAATGAGCTCGGGGAGTATGGGGTACCTAGGTTCAAGCGCTTTGGTTTTTGATTTATACTCGCCTTGTTCCACATCTTGCGATGTGCCGAGGTGTTCATTAAATAAATAATTAAGCTCGACGAGCGTGGTGTAGTTGGGTTTAAGCGCTTTGGTTTTTGATTTATCCTCGCTTTGCTCGACATCTTTCGATTGCCGATGTGGCGTTTTAAATAAATTACTGACCCCGGGAGTATGGGGTAGCTAGGTTTAAGCGCTTTGGTTTTTGATTTATACTCGCCTTGTTAGACATCTTTCAATGTGCGAGGTGTTCATTAAATAAATAATTAAGCTCGACGAGCGTGGTGTAGTTGGGTTTAAGCGCTTTGGTTTTTGATTTATCCTCGCTTTGCTCGACATCTTTCGATTTGCCGATGTGGCGTTTAAATAAATTACTGACCCCGGGAATATGGGGTAGCTAGGTTTAAGCGCTTTGGTTTTTGATTTATACTCGCCTTGTTCGACATCTTTCAATGTGCCGAGGTGTTCATTAAATAAATAATTAAGCTCGACGAGCGTGGTGTAGTTGGGTTTAAGCCCATAGGTTTTAGATTTTATCCTCGCTTTGCTCGACATCTTACGATGTGCTGAGGTGTTCATTAAATAAATAATTAAGCTCGACGAGCGTGGTGTAGTTGGGTTTAAGCCTTTTGGTTTTAGATTTTATCCTCGCTTTGCTCGACATCTTACGATGTGCCGAGGAGTTCATTAAATAAATAATTAAGCTCGACGAGCGTGGTGTAGTCGCGTTTAAGCCCTTTGATTTTAGATTTATCCTCGCTTTGCTCGACATCTTACGATGTCCGAGGTGTTGATTAAATAAATAATTAAGCTCGACGAGCGTGGTGTAGTTGGGTTTAAGCGCTTTGGTTTTAGATTTTATCCTCGCTTTGCTCGTCATCTTACGATGTGCCGAGGTGTTGTTTAAATAAATAATTAAGCTCGACGAGCGTGGTGTAGTTTGGTTTAAGCGCTTTGGTTTTTGATTTATCCTCGCTTTGCTCGACATTTTTCGATGCGCCGAGGAATTTTTGAAAATAAATCAATGAGCTCGGGGAGTATGGGGTACCTAGGTTCAAGCGCTTTGGTTTTTGATTTATACTCGCCTTGTTCCACATCTTGCGATGTGCCGAGGTGTTCGTTAAATAAATAATTAAGCTCGACGAGCGTGGTGTAGTTGGGTTTAAGCGCTTTGGTTTTTGATTTATCCTCGCTTGCTCGACATCTTTCGATTTGCGATGTGCTTTATAAATTATGACCCCGGAGTATGGGTACTAGGTTTAAGCGATTTGGTGTTTGATTTATCCTCGCTTTGCTCGACATCTTACGATGTGCTGAGGTGTTCATTAAATAAATAATTAAGCTCGACGAGCGTGGTGTAGTTGGTTTAAGCCCTTGGTTTTAGATTTTATCCTCGCTTTGCTCGACATCTTACGATTTGCCGATGTGGCGTTTAAATAATTACTGACCGGGAGTATGGGGTAGCTAGGTTTAAGCGCTTTGGTTTTTGATTTATACTCGCCTTGTTCGACATCTTCGATGTGCCGAGGTGTTCATTAAATAAATAATTAAGCTCGACGAGCGTGGTGTAGTTGGGTTTAAGCCCATAGGTTTTAGATTTTATCCTCGCTTTGCTCGACATCTTACGATGTGCTGAGGTGTTCATTAAATAAATAATTAAGCTCGACGAGCGTGGTGTAGTTGGGTTTAAGCCCTTTGGTTTTAGATTTTATCCTCGCTTTGCTCGACATCTTACGATATGCCGAGGTGTTGTTTAAATAAATTACTGACCCGGAGTATGGGTAGCTAGGTTTAAGCGCTTTGGTTTTGATTTATACTCGCTTGTCGATATCTTCGATGTGCCGAGGTGTTCATTAATAAATAATTAAGCTCGACGAGCGTGGTGTAGTTGGTTAAGCGCTTTGGTTTTTGATTTATCCTCGCTTTGCTCGACATCTTACGATGTGCCGAGGTGTTCATTAAATAATAATTAAGCTCGACGAGCGTGGTGTAGTTGGGTTTAAGCGCTTTGGTTTTAGATTTATCCTCGCTTTGTTCGACATCTTTCGATGTGCCGAGGTGTTCATTAAATAAATAATTAAGCTCGACGAGCGTGGTGTAGTTGGGTTTAAGCCTTAGGTTTTAGATTTTATCCTCGCTTTGCTCGACATCTTACGATGTGCGAGTGTTCATTAAATAAATAATTAAGCTCGACGAGCGTGGTGTAGTTGGTTTAAGCGCTTTGGTTTTTGATTTATCCTCGCTTTGCTCGACATTTTTCGATGCGCCGAGGAATTTTTGAAAATAAATTAATGAGCTCGGGGAGTATGGGGTACCTAGGTTTAAGCGCTTTGGTTTTTGATTTATACTCGCCTTGTTCGATATCTTGCGATGTGCCGAGGTGTTCATTAAATAAATAATTAAGCTCGACGAGCGTGGTGTAGTTGGGTTTAAGCGCTTTGGTTTTGATTTATCCTCGCTTTGCTCGACATCTTACGATGTGCCGAGGTGTTCATTAAATAAATAATTAAGCTCGACGAGCGTGGTGTAGTTGGGTTTAAGCGCTTTGGTTTTAGATTTTATCCTCGCTTTGCTCGACATCTTCGATATGCCGAGGTGTTCATTAAATAAATAATTAACTCGACGAGCGTGGGTAGCTTGGTTTAAGCGCTTTGGTTTTGATTTATCCTCGGTTTGCTCGATTTCCTTCGATGTGCCGAGGTGTTCATTAAATAAATAATTAAGCTCGACGAGCGTGGTGTAGTTGGGTTTAAGCGCTTGGTTTTGATTTATCCTCGCTTTGCTCGACATTTTCGATGCGCCGAGGTTTTTAAATAAATAATGAGCTCGGGAGTATGGGTAGCTAGGTTTAAGCGCTTTGGTTTTTGATTTATCCTCGCTTTGCTCGACATTTTTCGATGCGCCGAGGAATTTTTGAAAATAAATTAATGAGCTCGGGGAGTATGGGGTACCTAGGTTCAAGCGCTTTGGTTTTGATTTATACTCGCTTGTTCCGATATCTTCGATGTGCGAGGTGTTCATTAAATAAATAATTAAGCTCGACGAGCGTGGTGTAGTTGGTTTAAGCGCTTTGGTTTTAGATTTTATCCTCGCTTTGCTCGACATCTTACGATGTGCCGAGGTGTCATTAAATAAATAATTAAGCTCGACGAGCGTGGTGTAGTTGGTTTAAGCGCTTTGGTTTTTGATTTATCCTCGCTTTGCTCGACATCTTTCGATGTGCCGAGGTGTTTTAAATAAATTAATGAGCTCGGGAGTATGGGGTACTAGGTTTAAGCGCTTTGGTTTTTGATTTATCCTCGCTTGCTCGACATTTTTCGATGTGCCGAGGTTTCATTAAATAAATAATTAAGCTCGACGAGCGTGGTGTAGTTGGGTTTAAGCGCTTTGGTTTTGATTTATCCTCGCTTTGCTCGACATCTTACGATGTGCCGAGGTGTTCATTAAATAAATAATTAAGCTCGACGAGCGTGGTGTAGTTGGGTTTAAGCCCTTAGGTTTTAGATTTATCCTCGCTTTGCTCGACATCTTACGATGTGCCGAGGTGTTCATTAAATAAATAATTAAGCTCGACGAGCGTGGTGTAGTTGGTTTAAGCGCTTTGGTTTTTGATTTATCCTCGCTTTGCTCGACATTTTCGATGTGCCGAGGTGTTGATTAAATAAATAATTAAGCTCGACGAGCGTGGTGTAGTTGGGTTTAAGCGCTTTGGTTTTAGATTTATACTCGCTTTGCTCGACATCTTGCGATGTGCCGAGGTGTTCATTAAATAAATAATTAAGCTCGACGAGCGTGGTGTAGTTGGGTTTAAGCGCTTTGGTTTTAGATTTTATCCTCGCTTTGCTCGACATTATTCGATGCGCCGAGGAATTTTTGAAAATAAATTATTGAGCTCGGGGAGTATGGGGTAGCTAGGTTTAAGCGCTTTGGTTTTTGATTTATACTCGCCTTGTTCGATATCTTGCGATGTGCCGAGGTGTTCATTAAATAAATAATTAAGCTCGACGAGCGTGGTGTAGTTGGGTTTAAGCGCTTTGGTTTTTGATTTATCCTCGCTTTGCTCGACATCTTACGATGTGCTGAGGTGTTCATTAAATAAATAATTAAGCTCGACGAGCGTGGTGTAGTTGGGTTTAAGCGCTTTGGTTTTAGATTTTATCCTCGCTTTGTTCGACATCTTTCGATGTGCCGAGGTGTTCATTAAATAAATAATTAAGCTCGACGAGCGTGGTGTAGTTGGGTTTAAGCCCTTAGGTTTTAGATTTTATCCTCGCTTTGCTCGACATCTTACGATGTGCTGAGGTGTTCATTAAATAAATAATTAAGCTCGACGAGCGTGGTGTAGTTTGGTTTAAGCGCTTTGGTTTTTGATTTATCCTCGCTTTGCTCGACATTTTTCGATGCGCCGAGGAATTTTTGAAAATAAATTAATGAGCTCGGGGAGTATGGGGTACCTAGGTTCAAGCGCTTTGGTTTTTGATTTATACTCGTCTTGTTCCACATCTTGCGATGCGCCGAGGTGTTCATTAAATAAATAATTAAGCTCGACGAGCGTGGTGTAGTTGGGTTTAAGCGCTTTGGTTTTAGATTTTATCCTCGCCTTGTTCGACATCTTTCGATGTGCCGAGGTGTTCATTAAATAAATAATTAAGCTCGACGAGCGTGGTGTAGTTGGGTTTAAGCGCATAGGTTTTAGATTTTATCCTCGCTTTGCTCGACTTCCTTCGATATGCCGAGGTGTTCATTAAATAAATAATTAATCTCGACGAGCGTGGTGTAGTTGGGTTTAAGCGCTTTGGTTTTTGATTTATACTCGCCTTGTTCGACATCTTTCGATGTGCCGAGGTGTTCATTAAATAAATAATTAAGCTCGACGAGCGTGGTGTAGTTGGGTTTAAGCGCATAGGTTTTAGATTTTATCCTCGCTTTGCTCGACTTCCTTCGATATGCCGAGGTGTTCATTAAATAAATAATTAATCTCGACGAGCGTGGTGTAGTTTGGTTTAAGCGCTTTGGTTTTTGATTTATCCTCGCTTTGCTCGACATTTTTCGATGCGCCGAGGAATTTTTGAAAATAAATTAATGAGCTCGGGGAGTATGGGGTACCTAGGTTCAAGCGCTTTGGTTTTTGATTTATACTCGTCTTGTTCCACATCTTGCGATGTGCCGAGGTGTTCATTAAATAAATAATTAAGCTCGACGAGCGTGGTGTAGTTGGGTTTAAGCGCATAGGTTTTAGATTTTATCCTCGCTTTGCTCGACTTCCTTCGATATGCCGAGGTGTTCATTAAATAAATAATTAATCTCGACGAGCGTGGTGTAGTTGGGTTTAAGCGCTTTGGTTTTAGATTTTATCCTCGCTTTGCTCGTCATCTTACGATGTACCGAGGTGTTGTTTAAATAAATTACTGATCTCGGGGAGTATGGGGTAGCTAGGTTTAAGCGCTTTGGTTTTTGATTTATACTCGCCTTGTGCGACATCTTTCGAAGTGCCTAGGTGTTCATTAAATAAATAATGGTGTGTAGTTGGGTTTAAGCGCTTTGGTTTTTGATTTATCCTCGCTTTGCTCGACATTATTCGATGCGCCGAGGAATTTTTGAAAATAAATTATTGAGCTCGGGGAGTATGGGGTAGCTAGGTTTAAGCGCTTTGGTTTTTGATTTATACTCGCCTTGTTCGATATCTTACGATATGCCGAGGTGTTGTTTAAATAAATTACTGCTTACGGGAGCATGGGGTAGCTAGGTTTAAGCGCTTTGGTTTTTGATTTATACTCGCTTCGCTCGCCTTCCTTCGATGCGCCGAGTTGTTGATTAAATAAATTACTGCTCTCTGGGATCATGGGGTAGGTGGGTTTAAGCGCTTTGGTTTTTGATTTATCCTCGGTTTGCTCGATTTCCTTCGATGTGCCGAGGTGTTCATTAAATAAATAAGTAAGCTCTACGAGCGTGGTGTAGTTGGGTTTAAGCGGTTTGGTTTGAGATTTTATCCTCGCTTTGCTCGACATCTTACGATGTACCGAGGTGTTGTTTAAATAAATTACGGATCTCGGGGAGTATGGGGTAGCTAGGTTTAAGCGCTTTGGTTTTTGATTTATCCTCGCTTTGCTCGACATTTTTCGATGCGCCGAGGAATTTTTGAAAATAAATTAATGAGCTCGGGGAGTATGGGGTACCTAGGTTCAAGCGCTTTGGTTTTTGACTTATACTCGCCTTGTTCGATAACTTGCGATGTGCCGAGGTGTTCATTAAATAAATAATTAAGCTCGACGAGCGTGGTGTAGTTGGGTTTAAGCGCTTTGGTTTTTGATTTATCCTCGCTTTGCTCGACATCTTACGATGTGCTGAGGTGTTCATTAAATAAATAATTAAGCTCGACGAGCGTGGTGTAGTTGCGTTTAAGCCCTTTGGTTTTAGATTTTATCCTCGCTTTGCTCCACATCTTACGATATGCCGAGGTGTTGTTTAAATAAATTACTGCTTACGGGGAGCATGGGGTAGCTAGGTTTAAGCGCTTTGGTTTTTGATTTATCCTCGGTTTGCTCGATTTCCTTCGATGTGCCGAGGTGTTCATTAAATAAATAATTAAGCTCGACGAGCGTGGTGTAGTTTGGTTTAAGCGCTTTGGTTTTTGATTTATCCTCGCTTTGCTCGACATTTTTCGATGCGCCGAGGAATTTTTGAAAATAAATTAATGAGCTCGGGGAGTATGGGGTACCTAGGTTTAAGCGCTTTGGTTTTTGATTTATCCTCGCTTTGCTCGACATTTTTCGATGCGCCGAGGAATTTTTGAAAATAAATTAATGAGCTCGGGGAGTATGGGGTACCTAGGTTCAAGCGCTTTGGTTTTTGATTTATACTCGCCTTGTTCGATATCTTACGATGTGCTGAGGTGTTCATTAAATAAATAATTAAGCTCGACGAGCGTGGTGTAGTTTGGTTTAAGCTTTGGTTTTAGATTTTATCCTCGCTTTGCTCGACATCTTACGATGTGCCGAGGTGTTCATTAAATAAATAATTAAGCTCGACGAGCGTGGTGTAGTTTGGTTTAAGCGCTTTGGTTTTTGATTTATCCTCGCTTTGCTCGACATTTTTCGATGCGCCGAGGAATTTTTGAAAATAAATTAATGAGCTCGGGGAGTATGGGGTACCTAGGTTTAAGCGCTTTGGTTTTTGATTTATCCTCGATTTGCTCGACATTTTTCGATGCGCCGAGGAATTTTTGTAAATAAATTATTGAGCTCGGGGAGTATGGGGTAGCTAGGTTTAAGCGCTTTGGTTTTTGATTTATACTCGCCTTGTTCGATACCTTGCGATGTGCCGAGATGTTCATTAAATAAATAATTAAGCTCGACGAGCGTGGTGTAGTTGGGTTTAAGCGCTTTGGTTTTTTATTTATACTCGCCTTGTTCGACATCTTTCGATGTGCCGAGGTGTTCATTAAATAAATAATTAAGCTCGACGAGCGTGGTGTAGTTGGGTTTAAGCCCTTAGGTTTTAGATTTTATCCTCGCTTTGCTCGACATCTTACGATGTGCTGAGGTGTTCATTAAATAAATAATTAAGCTCGACGAGCGTGGTGTAGTTTGGTTTAAGCGCTTTGGTTTTTGATTTATCCTCGCTTTGCTCGACATTTTTCGATGCGCCGAGGAATTTTTGAAAATAAATTAATGAGCTCGGGGAGTATGGGGTACCTAGGTTCAAGCGCTTTGGTTTTTGATTTATACTCGTCTTGTTCCACATCTTGCGATGTGCCGAGGTGTTCATTAAATAAATAATTAAGCTCGACGAGCGTGGTGTAGTTGGGTTTAAACGCTTTGGTTTTAGATTTTATCCTCGCTTTGCTCGACATTATTCGATGCGCCGAGGAATTTTTGAAAATAAATTATTGAGCTCGGGGAGTATGGGGTAGCTAGGTTTAAGCGCTTTGGTTTTTGATTTATACTCGCCTTGTTCGATATCTTACGATATGCCGAGGTGTTGTTTAAATAAATTACTGCTTACGGGGAGCATGGGGTAGCTAGGTTTAAGCGCTTTGGTTTTTGATTTATACTCGCTTCGCTCGCCTTCCTTCGATGCGCCGAGGTGTTGATTAAATAAATTACTGCTCTCTGCGATCATGGGGTAGGTGGGTTTAAGCGCTTTGGTTTTTGATTTATCCTCGGTTTGCTCGATTTTCTTCGATGTGCCGAGGTGTTCATTAAATAAATAAGTAAGCTCGACGAGCGTGGTGTAGTTGGGTTTAAGCGGTTTGGTTTGAGATTTTATCCTCGCTTTGCTCGACATCTTACGATGTACCGAGGTGTTGTTTAAATAAATTACGGATCTCGGGGAGTATGGGGTAGCTAGGTTTAAGCGCTTTGGTTTTTGATTTATCCTCGCTTTGCTCGACATTTTTCGATGCGCCGAGGAATTTTTGAAAATAAATTAATGAGCTCGGGGAGTATGGGGTACCTAGGTTCAAGCGCTTTGGTTTTTGATTTATACTCGCCTTGTTCGATATCTTGCGATGTGCCGAGGTGTTCATTAAATAAATAATTAAGCTCGACGAGCGTGGTGTAGTTGCGTTTAAGCCCTTTGATTTTAGATTTTATCCTCGATTTGCTCGACATCTTACGATGTGCCGAGGTGTTCATTAAATAAATAATTAATGTCGACGAGCGTGGTGTAGTTGGGTTTAAGCGCTTTGGTTTTAGATTTTATCCTCGCTTTGCTCGTCATCTTACGATGTGCCGAGGTGTTGTTTAAATAAATAATTAAGCTCGACGAGCGTGGTGTAGTTTGGTTTAAGCGCTTTGGTTTTTGATTTATCCTCGCTTTGCTCGACATTTTTCGATGCGCCGAGGAATTTTTGAAAATAAATCAATGAGCTCGGGGAGTATGGGGTACCTAGGTTCAAGCGCTTTGGTTTTAGATTTTATCCTCGCTTTGCTCGACATCTTACGATGTGCCGAGGTGTTCATTAAATAAATAATTAAGCTCGACGAGCGTGGTGTAGTTTGGTTTAAGCGCTTTGGTTTTTGATTTATCCTCGCTTTGCTCGACATTTTTCGATGCGCCGAGGAATTTTTGAAAATAAATTAATGAGCTCGGGGAGTATGGGGTACCTAGGTTTAAGCGCTTTGGTTTTTGATTTATCCTCGATTTGCTCGACATTTTTCGATGCGCCGAGGAATTTTTGTAAATAAATTATTGAGCTCGGGGAGTATGGGGTAGCTAGGTTTAAGCGCTTTGGTTTTTGAATTATACTCGCCTTGTTCGATACCTTGCGATGTGCCGAGGTGTTCATTAAATAAATAATTAAGCTCGACGAGCGTGGTGTAGTTGGGTTTAAGCGCTTTGGTTTTTTATTTATACTCGCCTTGTTCGACATCTTTCGATGTGCCGAGGTGTTCATTAAATAAATAATTAAGCTCGACGAGCGTGGTGTAGTTGGGTTTAAGCCCTTAGGTTTTAGATTTTATCCTCGCTTTGCTCGACATCTTACGATGTGCTGAGGTGTTCATTAAATAAATAATTAAGCTCGACGAGCGTGGTGTAGTTTGGTTTAAGCGCTTTGGTTTTTGATTTATCCTCGCTTTGCTCGACATTTTTCGATGCGCCGAGGAATTTTTGAAAATAAATTAATGAGCTCGGGGAGTATGGGGTACCTAGGTTCAAGCGCTTTGGTTTTTGATTTATACTCGTCTTGTTCCACATCTTGCGATGTGCCGAGGTGTTCATTAAATAAATAATTAAGCTCGACGAGCGTGGTGTAGTTGGGTTTAAGCGCTTTGGTTTTAGATTTTATCCTCGCTTTGCTCGACATTATTCGATGCGCCGAGGAATTTTTGAAAATAAATTATTGAGCTCGGGGAGTATGGGGTAGCTAGGTTTAAGCGCTTTGGTTTTTGATTTATACTCGCCTTGTTCGATATCTTACGATATGCCGAGGTGTTGTTTAAATAAATTACTGCTTACGGGGAGCATGGGGTAGCTAGGTTTAAGCGCTTTGGTTTTTGATTTATACTCGCTTCGCTCGCCTTCCTTCGATGCGCCGAGGTGTTGATTAAATAAATTACTGCTCTCTGCGATCATGGGGTAGGTGGGTTTAAGCGCTTTGGTTTTTGATTTATCCTCGGTTTGCTCGATTTTCTTCGATGTGCCGAGGTGTTCATTAAATAAATAAGTAAGCTCGACGAGCGTGGTGTAGTTGGGTTTAAGCGGTTTGGTTTGAGATTTTATCCTCGCTTTGCTCGACATCTTACGATGTACCGTGGTGTTGTTTAAATAAATTACGGATCTCGGGGAGTATGGGGTAGCTAGGTTTAAGCGCTTTGGTTTTTGATTTATCCTCGCTTTGCTCGACATTTTTCGATGCGCCGAGGAATTTTTGAAAATAAATTAATGAGCTCGGGGAGTATGGGGTACCTAGGTTCAAGCGCTTTGGTTTTTGATTTATACTCGCCTTGTTCGATATCTTGCGATGTGCCGAGGTGTTCATTAAATAAATAATTAAGCTCGACGAGCGTGGTGTAGTTGCGTTTAAGCCCTTTGATTTTAGATTTTATCCTCGATTTGCTCGACATCTTACGATGTGCCGAGGTGTTCATTAAATAAATAATTAATGTCGACGAGCGTGGTGTAGTTGGGTTTAAGCGCTTTGGTTTTAGATTTTATCCTCGCTTTGCTCGTCATCTTACGATGTGCCGAGGTGTTGTTTAAATAAATAATTAAGCTCGACGAGCGTGGTGTAGTTTGGTTTAAGCGCTTTGGTTTTTGATTTATCCTCGCTTTGCTCGACATTTTTCGATGCGCCGAGGAATTTTTGAAAATAAATCAATGAGCTCGGGGAGTATGGGGTACCTAGGTTCAAGCGCTTTGGTTTTTGATTTATACTCGCCTTGTTCCACATCTTGCGATGTGCCGAGGTGTTCATTAAATAAATAATTAAGCTCGACGAGCGTGGTGTAGTTGGGTTTAAGCGCTTTGGTTTTTGATTTATCCTCGCTTTGCTCGACATCTTTCGATTTGCCGATGTGGCGTTTAAATAAATTACTGACCCCGGGAGTATGGGGTAGCTAGGTTTAAGCGCTTTGGTTTTTGATTTATACTCGCCTTGTTCGACATCTTTCAATGTGCCGAGGTGTTCATTAAATAAATAATTAAGCTCGACGAGCGTGGTGTAGTTGGGTTTAAGCGCTTTGGTTTTTGATTTATCCTCGCTTTGCTCGACATCTTTCGATTTGCCGATGTGGCGTTTAAATAAATTACTGACCCCGGGAATATGGGGTAGCTAGGTTTAAGCGCTTTGGTTTTTGATTTATACTCGCCTTGTTCGACATCTTTCAATGTGCCGAGGTGTTCATTAAATAAATAATTAAGCTCGACGAGCGTGGTGTAGTTGGGTTTAAGCCCATAGGTTTTAGATTTTATCCTCGCTTTGCTCGACATCTTCGATGTGCTGAGGTGTTCATTAAATAAATAATTAAGCTCGACGAGCGTGGTGTAGTTGGGTTTAAGCCTTTTGGTTTTAGATTTTATCCTCGCTTTGCTCGACATCTTACGATGTGCCGAGGAGTTCATTAAATAAATAATTAAACTCGACGAGCGTGGTGTAGTTGCGTTTAAGCCCTTTGATTTTAGATTTTATCCTCGCTTTGCTCGACATCTTACGATGTGCCGAGGTGTTGATTAAATAAATAATTAATCTCGACGAGCGTGGTGTAGTTGGGTTTAAGCGCTTTGGTTTTAGATTTTATCCTCGCTTTGCTCGTCATCTTACGATGTGCCGAGGTGTTGTTTAAATAAATAATTAAGCTCGACGAGCGTGGTGTAGTTTGGTTTAAGCGCTTTGGTTTTTGATTTATCCTCGCTTTGCTCGACATTTTTCGATGCGCCGAGGAATTTTTGAAAATAAATCAATGAGCTCGGGGAGTATGGGGTACCTAGGTTCAAGCGCTTTGGTTTTTGATTTATACTCGCCTTGTTCCACATCTTGCGATGAGCCGAGGTGTTCGTTAAATAAATAATTAAGCTCGACGAGCGTGGTGTAGTTGGGTTTAAGCGCTTTGGTTTTTGATTTATCCTCGCTTTGCTCGACATCTTTCGATTTGCCGATGTGGCGTTTAAATAAATTACTGACCCCGGGAGTATGGGGTAGCTAGGTTTAAGCGATTTGGTGTTTGATTTATCCTCGCTTTGCTCGACATCTTACGATGTGCTGAGGTGTTCATTAAATAAATAATTAAGCTCGACGAGCGTGGTGTAGTTGCGTTTAAGCCCTTTGGTTTTAGATTTTATCCTCGCTTTGCTCGACATCTTACGATATGCCGAGGTGTTGTTTAAATAAATTACTGACCCCGGGAGTATGGGGTAGCTAGGTTTAAGCGCTTTGGTTTTTGATTTATACTCGCCTTGTTCGATATCTTGCGATGTGCCGAGGTGTTCATTAAATAAATAATTAAGCTCGACGAGCGTGGTGTAGTTGGGTTTAAGCGCTTTGGTTTTTGATTTATCCTCGCTTTGCTCGACATCTTTCGATTTGCCGATGTGGCGTTTAAATAAATTACTGACCCCGGGAGTATGGGGTAGCTAGGTTTAAGCGATTTGGTGTTTGATTTATCCTCGCTTTGCTCGACATCTTACGATGTGCTGAGGTGTTCATTAAATAAATAATTAAGCTCGACGAGCGTGGTGTAGTTGCGTTTAAGCCCTTTGATTTTAGATTTTATCCTCGCTTTGCTCGACATCTTACGATGTGCCGAGGTGTTCATTAAATAAATAATTAATGTCGACGAGCGTGGTGTAGTTGGGTTTAAGCGCTTTGGTTTTAGATTTTATCCTCGCTTTGCTCGTCATCTTACTATGTGCCGAGGTGTTGTTTAAATAAATAATTAAGCTCGACGAGCGTGGTGTAGTTTGGTTTAAGCGCTTTGGTTTTTGATTTATCCTCGCTTTGCTCGACATTTTTCGATGCGCCGAGGAATTTTTGAAAATAAATCAATGAGCTCGGGGAGTATGGGGTACCTAGGTTCAAGCGCTTTGGTTTTTGATTTATACTCGCCTTGTTCCACATCTTGCGATGTGCCGAGGTGTTCGTTAAATAAATAATTAAGCTCGACGAGCGTGGTGTAGTTGGGTTTAAGCGCTTTGGTTTTTGATTTATCCTCGCTTTGCTCGACATCTTTCGATTTGCCGATGTGGCGTTTAAATAAATTACTGACCCCGGGAGTATGGGGTAGCTAGGTTTAAGCGATTTGGTGTTTGATTTATCCTCGCTTTGCTCGACATCTTACGATGTGCTGAGGTGTTCATTAAATAAATAATTAAGCTCGACGAGCGTGGTGTAGTTGCGTTTAAGCCCTTTGGTTTTAGATTTTATCCTCGCTTTGCTCGACATCTTACGATATGCCGAGGTGTTGTTTAAATAAATTACTGACCCCGGGAGTATGGGGTAGCTAGGTTTAAGCGCTTTGGTTTTTGATTTATACTCGCCTTGTTCGATATCTTGCGATGTGCCGAGGCGTTCATTAAATAAATAATTAAGCTCGACGAGCGTGGTGTAGTTGGGTTTAAGCGCTTTGGTTTTTGATTTATCCTCGCTTTGCTCGACATCTTACGATGTGCTGAGGTGTTCATTAAATAAATAATTAAGCTCGACGAGCGTGGTGTAGTTGGGTTTAAGCGCTTTGGTTTTAGATTTTATCCTCGCTTTGCTCGTCATCTTACGATGTGCCGAGGTGTTGTTTAAATAAATAATTAAGCTCGACGAGCGTGGTGTAGTTTGGTTTAAGCGCTTTGGTTTTTGATTTATCCTCGCTTTGCTCGACATTTTTCGATGCGCCGAGGAATTTTTGAAAATAAATCAATGAGCTCGGGGAGTATGGGGTACCTAGGTTCAAGCGCTTTGGTTTTTGATTTATACTCGCCTTGTTCCACATCTTGCGATGAGCCGAGGTGTTCGTTAAATAAATAATTAAGCTCGACGAGCGTGGTGTAGTTGGGTTTAAGCGCTTTGGTTTTTGATTTATCCTCGCTTTGCTCGACATCTTGCGATGTGCCGAGGTGTTCATTAAATAAATAATTAAGCTCGACGAGCGTGGTGTAGTTGGGTTTAAGCGCTTTGGTTTTTGATTTATCCTCGCTTTGCTCGACATCTTACGATGTGCTGAGGTGTTCATTAAATAAATAATTAAGCTCGACGAGCGTGGTGTAGTTGGGTTTAAGCCCTTAGGTTTTAGATTTTATCCTCGCTTTGCTCGACATCTTACGATGTGCTGAGGTGTTCATTAAATAAATAATTAAGCTCGACGAGCGTGGTGTAGTTTGGTTTAAGCGCTTTGGTTTTTGATTTATCCTCGCTTTGCTCGACATTTTTCGATGCGCCGAGGAATTTTTGAAAATAAATTAATGAGCTCGGGGAGTATGGGGTACCTAGGTTCAAGCGCTTTGGTTTTTGATTTATACTCGTCTTGTTCCACATCTTGCGATGTGCCGAGGTGTTCATTAAATAAATAATTAAGCTCGACGAGCGTGGTGTAGTTGGGTTTAAGCGCTTTGGTTTTTGATTTATCCTCGCTTTGCTCGACATCTTACGATGTGCTGAGGTGTTCATTAAATAAATAATTAAGCTCGACGAGCGTGGTGTAGTTGGGTTTAAGCGCTTTGGTTTTTGATTTATCCTCGCTTTGCTCGACATCTTACGATGTGCTGAGGTGTTCATTAAATAAATAATTAAGCTCGACGAGCGTGGTGTAGTTGCGTTTAAGCCCTTTGGTTTTAGATTTTATCCTCGCTTTGCTCGACATCTTACGATATGCCGAGGTGTTGTTTAAATAAATTACTGACCCCGGGAGTATGGGGTAGCTAGGTTTAAGCGCTTTGGTTTTTGATTTATACTCGCCTTGTTCGATATCTTGCGATGTGCCGAGGTGTTCATTAAATAAATAATTAAGCTCGACGAGCGTGGTGTAGTTGGGTTTAAGCGCTTTGGTTTTTGATTTATCCTCGCTTTGCTCGACATCTTACGATGTGCTGAGGTGTTCATTAAATAAATAATTAAGCTCGACGAGCGTGGTGTAGTTGCGTTTAAGCCCTTTGATTTTAGATTTTATCCTCGCTTTGCTCGACATCTTACGATGTGCCGAGGTGTTCATTAAATAAATAATTAATGTCGACGAGCGTGGTGTAGTTGGGTTTAAGCGCTTTGGTTTTAGATTTTATCCTCGCTTTGCTCGTCATCTTACTATGTGCCGAGGTGTTGTTTAAATAAATAATTAAGCTCGACGAGCGTGGTGTAGTTTGGTTTAAGCGCTTTGGTTTTTGATTTATCCTCGCTTTGCTCGACATTTTTCGATGCGCCGAGGAATTTTTGAAAATAAATCAATGAGCTCGGGGAGTATGGGGTACCTAGGTTCAAGCGCTTTGGTTTTTGATTTATACTCGCCTTGTTCCACATCTTGCGATGTGCCGAGGTGTTCGTTAAATAAATAATTAAGCTCGACGAGCGTGGTGTAGTTGGGTTTAAGCGCTTTGGTTTTTGATTTATCCTCGCTTTGCTCGACATCTTTCGATTTGCCGATGTGGCGTTTAAATAAATTACTGACCCCGGGAGTATGGGGTAGCTAGGTTTAAGCGATTTGGTGTTTGATTTATCCTCGCTTTGCTCGACATCTTACGATGTGCTGAGGTGTTCATTAAATAAATAATTAAGCTCGACGAGCGTGGTGTAGTTGCGTTTAAGCCCTTTGGTTTTAGATTTTATCCTCGCTTTGCTCGACATCTTACGATATGCCGAGGTGTTGTTTAAATAAATTACTGACCCCGGGAGTATGGGGTAGCTAGGTTTAAGCGCTTTGGTTTTTGATTTATACTCGCCTTGTTCGATATCTTGCGATGTGCCGAGGTGTTCATTAAATAAATAATTAAGCTCGACGAGCGTGGTGTAGTTGGGTTTAAGCGCTTTGGTTTTTGATTTATCCTCGCTTTGCTCGACATCTTACGATGTGCTGAGGTGTTCATTAAATAAATAATTAAGCTCGACGAGCGTGGTGTAGTTGCGTTTAAGCCCTTTGGTTTTAGATTTTATCCTCGCTTTGCTCGACATCTTACGATATGCCGAGGTGTTGTTTAAATAAATTACTGCTTACGGGGAGCATGGGGTAGCTAGGTTTAAGCGCTTTGGTTTTTGATTTATCCTCGGTTTGCTCGATTTCCTTCGATGTGCCGAGGTGTTCATTAAATAAATAATTAAGCTCGACGAGCGTGGTGTAGTTTGGTTTAAGCGCTTTGGTTTTTGATTTATCCTCGCTTTGCTCGACATTTTTCGATGCGCCGAGGAATTTTTGAAAATAAATTAATGAGCTCGGGGAGTATGGGGTACCTAGGTTTAAGCGCTTTGGTTTTTGATTTATCCTCGCTTTGCTCGACATTTTTCGATGCGCCGAGGAATTTTTGAAAATAAATTAATGAGCTCGGGGAGTATGGGGTACCTAGGTTCAAGCGCTTTGGTTTTTGATTTATACTCGCCTTGTTCCACATCTTGCGATGTGCCGAGGTGTTCATTAAATAAATAATTAAGCTCGACGAGCGTGGTGTAGTTGGGTTTAAGCGCTTTGGTTTTTGATTTATCCTCGCTTTGCTCGACATCTTCCGATTTGCCGAGGTGTTCATTAAATAAATAATTAAGCTCGACGAGCGTGGTGTAGTTGCGTTTAAGCCCTTTGGTTTTAGATTTTATCCTCGCTTTGCTCGACATCTTACGATATGCCGAGGTGTTGTTTAAATAAATTACTGCTTACGGGGAGCATGGGGTAGCTAGGTTTAAGCGCTTTGGTTTTTGATTTATACTCGCCTTGTTCGACATCTTTCAATGTGCTGAGGTGTTCGTTAAATAAATAATTAAGCTCGACGAGCGTGGTGTAGTTGGGTTTAAGCGCTTTGGTTTTTGATTTATCCTCGCTTTGCTCGACATCTTTCGATTTGCCGATGTGGCGTTTAAATAAATTACTGACCCCGGGAGTATGGGGTAGCTAGGTTTAAGCGATTTGGTGTTTGATTTATCCTCGCTTTGCTCGACATCTTACGATGTGCCGAGGTGTTCATTAAATAAATAATTAAGCTCGACGAGCGTGGTGTAGTTGCGTTTAAGCCCTTTGGTTTTAGATTTTATCCTCGCTTTGCTCGACATCTTACGATATGCCGAGGTGTTGTTTAAATAAATTACTGCTTACGGGGAGCGTGGTGTAGTTGGGTTTAAGCCCATAGGTTTTAGATTTTATCCTCGCTTTGCTCGACATCTTACGATGTGCTGAGGTGTTCATTAAATAAATAATTAAGCTCGACGAGCGTGGTGTAGTTGGGTTTAAGCCTTTTGGTTTTAGATTTTATCCTCGCTTTGCTCGACATCTTACGATGTGCCGAGGTGTTCATTAAATAAATAATTAAGCTCGACGAGCGTGGTGTAGTTGCGTTTAAGCCCTTTGATTTTAGATTTTATCCTCGCTTTGCTCGACATCTTACGATGTGCCGAGGTGTTCATTAAATAAATAATTAATCTCGACGAGCGTGGTGTAGTTGGGTTTAAGCCCTTTGGTTTTAGATTTTATCCTCGCTTTGCTCGACATCTTACGATGTGCCGAGGTGTTCATTAAATAAATAATTAATCTCGACGAGCGTGGTGTAGTTTGGTTTAAGCGCTTTGGTTTTAGATTTTATCCTCGCTTTGCTCGTCATCTTACGATGTGCCCAGGTGTTGTTTAAATAAATAATTAAGCTCGACGAGCGTGGTGTAGTTGGGTTTAAGCCTTTTGGTTTTAGATTTTATCCTCGCTTTGCTCGACTTCCTTCGATGCGCCGAGGAGTTTTTATAAATTAATTATTGAGCTCGGGAGCTTGGAGTAGTTGGGTTTAAGCGCTTTGGTTTTGGATTTTGTCCTCGCTTTGCTCGACTTCCTTCGTGATTCTTCTGCTGGTTCACGGAGTCCAGTTGAGGCGAGTCGTCAAGTCGAAGCTAAGGTGTAAGAGAGGCAGCGGTCTCCACATCCGGTTTAGATGGTTCATGTAAAGCATGCGCCTGAGAGACCGTGATCCTGTCACTCTTGCGCGGCTTCAGTGAGGCAGGCGCCTGTAAGTCGGCGACCCGCGCGACAGAGCTATTGTAGCTCAGCTGACTACTCTCTAGCTCCTCCTGCTCGGTGTTGGAGCAGAGAGGGGAGCTGTTCTTCGCGCCGCTGTTGCCGCGATCACCTAATTATATTTTTGCACACGGTGTCGACGCAGCGCGCCGCGTCTGCTGGTGGGAAGAGACGTGAGGTGTTGTTGACTTGCCTCGGAGCACTAGCTTAGAGAGAGAGAGAGAGAGAGAGAGAGAGAGAGAGAGAGAGAGATTTTAGATTTAGATTTATTAGATTTATTTGACGTACAATATGTTGTACGATAAATTGTATACAGCAGCAATAGTAGTACAGCAAAAATGTGTATTGTGGTAGTATGATAATGTGAAGATGGGTCAAGCGAGAGTGTGTGAGTGTGTGCGTTTGCGTGAATGTGTACAAGCGTGTGTGTGTGTGCGTTTGAGTGAATGTGTACAAGCGATTCAAGTGTTTGTGTTTTCAAGCTCAAGAAAGTGCTCTTTAGCTAGTCTCTTGAAACCTGAGACAGATGTATTGTTACGAATGTGAGATGGTAGGTTGTTCCATAGGTATGAGGCGCTGATATGAAACGAGTTCCTCAGCGTCTCCGTCGCGAATGTCGGAATATCCAGAGGTATCACCTCCCCCCTAACAGGCCGAAGTGTCACGCGGAAGTCAAAGTATGCCAGTACGTATGATGGTACGGCTGTGTTAAACATTTTTCTTAGGAAACAAACAGTGAAATACTTCCTGCGTCCGGCAGTGGTTAGCCACTGCAACTCCCGCCTGTATGGGGAGATGTGCTCATCTCTTCTTACACCATAGATGTACCGAATTCCTGTATTCACGAGCCTCTGAAGTTTTAGGTCGAGTTCCTGCGTCAGGTCACAGTATACGAAGGAACAGTAGTCTATAAGAGGAAACAGGAGGGTCTGCACTAAGTGCTTGCGCAACCTGAGATTGGTGCTTTTCCTGAAAAAGTAAAGCCTGTACATTAGTGTGTGAGCACGCTTACACACTTGTGTAATATGCTCCATCCACGTAAGCTTAGAGTCGAGCACCAATCCCAGATTACGCACGGAAGATTCAAAGCTGACCTGGGCACCCCCTATGTTAATGAAAGTGTTAGCTGTTGAGGGTAATGCGTTTATGTAGTAGGGAGAGCCCAGGACAATTGCTTTAGTTTTAGCAACATTAAGTTTTAGCTTATTCTGTGCAGCCCAACCAGTAATTCTCTCAGCATTGGCACAGAGAGAGAGAGAGAGAGAGAGAGAGAGAGAGAGAGAGAGAGAGAGAGAGAATGAGCGCGCGGGCTAATCCTTCAGGTGCGCGCTTAGATAGCTCTCGGCTTTTGAAACGTAAACACGCAACTTCGCTCAAGTGATACGATTACCGTGTGCTGTGCTGTCCAGCGAATTGAAGTCTTCTCGCGATAGACGCGTATACGGATACGAATATTCCGGCGTCGCGGCGAGTTGCAAAGTTGTTGACGACTCGCATACTACTTATTATTTCTGTAAATTCATGTTTATTCGCGCTTATTGAATATAACCTAGTCTTATAATTTTACGTGCTTTTAACGTTATTTCTTGACCTCGTCCATTCGATTCCGGTCCTTCCTGTGATTACTGCTCCCTCCGCGGGCATTATATAAATTTATTAACGCATTTGAGCAGCCATGCACGCACCAGGCGGTGCGTAGATCCAGCAACACAAAGCAGCTGTGATAGCTGCATGCAACGAGGGTATATCACGAGGATATATAAAATTGTAATTTTCTCGATTTTCGGTGCGAGCGAGAAACCGTTGTGAGTTTCAGATTATGCTTTTCTTGTCAGTTTTTGATTATGCTTTTCTTACCTAACCAATCGCAAACTATCGTTTCTAATTCTGTACAAGCAGGTGAGGCAGCCTAAAACAAAAAAAAATAGGTCAATACAATTTTTCACTTTGTAAATAGTAAATTTAGTTTAGTTAATAAATTTATTTTCGTAACACAAGCACGATTTTCGCGTTTTTCTGACCTATTAAGCGGGACTAAACTAACTTTTTTCAGACTAGCGGGCAAAAAAAAAAAATTTAGTGGGCGTTTATAATTTTTTTTTTTTGCCCAGCACGCGTTTTTCATTTTTTTGCATGTATCGTATTTGCAAGAAAATGGTCAAAAGTTCACATCAAATATACGTATATGCGTGTGTGTGTGTGTGTGTATATATATATATATATATATATATATATATATATATATATATAATATATATATTATATATATATAATATATATATATATATATATATATATATATATATATATATATATATATATATAATATATATATATATATATAATATATATATATATATTATATATATATTGTAACGAGGAACACCGTTCCTCGCCACGCCGGTAATCGAGGCAGAATAGAGTGTGATGAAATAAGGCGGCATTAGCTCGACGTACAGAGCGCGCGCCCAGAGATCTCGGGAGCGCCGGATCGATTCTCGGTCCCGGCGTCTCCTTTTGTGATTTTCTCCACTCACGTCAAAGTCTCACCCCGTTACGTTGGCGCCCAGTTCGTGGATTAATCGGGAGGGAACTGGAAAAAAGTTTGTAATTTTCGCGATTTGCGGTGCGAGCGAAAAGCCGTTGCGAGATGAAGAAGGTCGCGCGAGCGACGTAAACACGTTCATCCCCTTGTTTACGTCGCGCTCAAATCAAGCGGATTTGAACGGCGTTCGAATATATTCGAGTGGCGTATACGAATATTTCGAACGCAATTCACACGAGAAGTCTGTGAATAATAATCGGAGATTTTTGTTTCCGAACCGAGAGCAAATATCTACCGATATTATCACACGACTTAGAATCAAACGACTCGGAGCAACGAAACTTGAAGCTGACACTAGTATCGCATGCTCTCCGAGTCGAATAATTTTCTATTTTTTATCAGGAGAATTTTAAAGCACTCTCGTTAGGATAGAGAGTTGCATAACTATTTTTTCGTGACGTCTCGTGTGAAAACAGAGTGTATTGGCGAATTTATACGCTATTTATGTGTTAACAATTAAACAGAAAAAGGCAGCAAGGAGGCAAGACGAACGCGTGCAGTCGCAGAGTATAGTCCACGCATGATATAATGGAGCAAAGCGCGCAGCGGCGCGAGTGTGTAAGTGCGAGTGCGAGCGCTTGCAGCGCTACATATAGGCATTTCTACGGGAACGCAACGGGCGCGAGGTATATATTCACTTTTACGGGAAGACGCGGAACAGTATACGCCAAGTTTGCAGCAAAGAATACCTCAAGAATTTCCGAGAGGAAATCGCACGCGACTCGTAACTCGAGATATACGCGCAATTCCACGAAAAATATTTTCGTCTTTTTTTTTTTTTTATTTTTCGGGAGTGTGAATGCGTATATGCCTGTATCTGGCGTGATAAAAAATTTTTTTAAACGGATTTCGCTCCGATTATACGAATTTGATTTTTCGTTCGATTCGATTTTGCATAGTAATCTACGTTACAGTGACGCGCTTAAGTGTGCAAGTATTTGAGTTGACAGGTTGTATTTTTGCAGCTTACGTTGTAGCAGCAAAAATACAATCTAGGGGCTATCTGGAGTAAGTGCGTAGTATAGGATGCTGCCACGTCATTGTTGCACAGCCGCGTAAACGTCTTTTAGACGCGATATAGAACACGGAGATCGGCCAACATGGCGAAGAAAATAGAGGAAGTCGTCGAAGATTAGTGCTGGGGCATCGACGATGAAGACATGGAAGAGGCCCTAGAGAGTATGCATCTGAAGCCAGACGGCAAGCGATTTGATCGTGCGGCTAGGCTGCAGAGATGGCTCCTCGGAGAGTACTCCGAGTCAGATTTAAGAGAGAGTCTGGACGCCTTGACAGTAATGGCGCGAGTGAAGAGGGAAGAGCTGTGTAAGTAATTCATCGACGACACGGCGAAACAAGTATCGACACGCTCGATTTATACGGGCGATTATAACGCTGTACAGCCGCACCCTCTGAAGCTATCACAACAAGAGATCGAGGCCAATAAAGTCGTGGTGACGCCGGAGATCGAGTTGAACTACGGTCAACTACTGCTAAACGCGTTGTCAATGAGAGACGCGTTTGCAGAGATGCTAGTCGCTGAGGAGAGCAGACAGGCACAAGCGCCCGGGGCGACGCCGGAAGACCAAGCCAGGTTACCGGCGCAAGAGCGCAGAGTCGAGACCAGAATAAAATCGTCACGACAAAGGTGCCGACATGAAATCTGGTTACGACAGTAACCACGACAACGACGACAACGGCGACAACAAAAACGCCAACAACTACGGCGAGCGAAGGTCGATATAAACTTGTCTTCAAAAACGGAATGGTCCGCCATCGGCACAGCAGCAGTGACTGGCGAATTAGATACCAGACCTCAATAAAGCGCTGTACCAACGAGCAATCGAAGACAGAACATCCAGCCCATCGGTCCTGCGGTGAACAAATGGGGGATTAAGTTCACTGGGGATTCATCATTAAGCGTCGAGAACTTCCTATAACGCATGGAAGGACGCACAAGGCTGGACGACCTGTCCGACGCGCAGATCTTAGCGTCATTACAAGAGGTATTGACAGACAACGCGTATGAGTGGCTACAGAACCGACTCTCTGAACAGGGAGAATGGTCCAGCTGGGGCAATTTCTGCAAGTTTATCAAAAGATGATACGGGCAGACGCAAGGCTACCAGTAGAACCTACTAAGTGAAGTAATTATCGAGAACGCACGGACCTGGTTAACGCGTGCGGATGTACGTAAACAAAGTGCAATGCATAATGCGGAGGATGGATCTCCGACTAGACGCTAGCCAGCAACTGGATCGTATATACCATAATATGCTGCCCGCTCTCAAACGCGGACTCCAGCGGGAAGACTTCTCAACCGTGGAGCAATTACTTGAGGCAGCAGTCAAAGTTAAGGCCGCCCTAGCCTGCGAAGCCTTATACCGAGCACCTCCGAAGCTCGGAGTAGCGATCGTCCCCGAATGCGCCTTTAAGGGCGAAACGCCGAAGATTGGCGGCAAAACGCCGGTAGCAACCGTAGGATTAGCAAAGCCAACTGACTCACTACCCTTATTAGTCGACACCATAGGCAAGCTGTTCGATTGGAAGATTGAGGCGATGGCGCAACCGGCGAAACAAGCCAACGCTGGAGGAGACAGCAAGAAGTCAGCCGCTCAGCGAGGACGCTCTGGACCTAGGAAAAAGTGAGACAAGTCTCCAAGTCCAAAGCGCAAAAGCCAGAAGTCTGGTGAGGGTTCTGGACAATCGGACCAAAGAGAGCAGAAGAAGCCAATAGAATGCTTCAAATGCTATGCAAAAGGCCACCTCGCCCGAGAATGTACTTTAGGTAAGGGAAACGGCAAAAAGGAGGAGTAGGCGAGGTTACTACTCCTCTTGAACCGTCGCGTCTCCCCGAGAGGAGAGGCACGTAACGGAGGGCGTAGATGATACCTCGCGCGAATCCTCAGGCGATTTTGATCGCATGGTCGCACCGCTATTTAGCGAATCTCGCCAGCCGACAATATCGCCAAATGTAGACGAGTCGTTCAAGTGGCTACGATAGCTACAGCAGGGACGATAAGGAGGAGATGTGTCAACAAGTACGAGAGTTGCTTTCTGCAGGCACCATCGAGCCCTCTGATAGTGTTTGGTCAAGCCCGGTAGTGATGGTGCGCTAAGCGAATGAGCAATATCGTTTTTGAGTCGACTTCCGAAAAGTTAATGCGCTTCCTTCGAAAACTGCAGAAAGCGAAGTACATATCAACGTTGAACCTTAGCAGCGCATGCCATCAAATACCGTTGAAACCGGAAGCAAGACCTCTGACGGCCTTTACAGTTCCTGGGCTAAGCTTATTCCAATTCACGCGTATGCTGTTTGGTTTAGCCTACGCTGGAGCGACCTTCCAGCGAATGATTGACGAAGTAATCAGCTCAGAACTCCGGACATACGCGTACTCATATCTTGATGACATCATCATCGCGACGAAGACATTCGAAGAACATCTCGAGAACCTAGAGAAGGTACTCAAGCGAGTGAACGCGGCTGGACTAACGATCAACCGGGACAAGAGTGTCTTCTGCCCAAAACAAGTCAAGTACCTCGGCGTCCTGGTTAATCACGATGGTTTTTGGCCAGATCCGGGGGAGATAGCGCTTATCGTGGCGTATTTAGCACCATAAAACCTAAAACAGCTGAGATGTTTCTTAGAAATGGCGTCGTGGTATCGCAAATTCTTGCAAGAATTCGCGACCGTCGCTGAATCACTTCATCGCTTGACGAAGAAAGGCAGAAAATACGAGTGGGGAACGGAACAGCAAGACGCTTTTCAACAGTTCGCGTTGCAGACCCACGCCAGCAACACCGGTCTCGGCGCGGTACTTTTCCAAGTAATCAACAAAGAAGAGCGGGTAATGGAATTCGCTAGCCGCACAATGTCGAAAGCCAAGAGAAATCACAGTGTCACAGAGAGAGAATGTCTAGCTGTGATCTGGGCTATACGGAAGTTCAGACCTTATATTGAGGGATACCAATTTAAGGTCGTCACGGACCACAGTAGTTTGCGGCGGCTATGCAACTTTCATAATCTCTCCGGACGCCTAGCAAGATGGGCGCACGCAATGCAGGGCTACGTCTACACTGTGGAGCATAGAAAAGGCCTGCTAAACGCCGTACCAGACGCATTCTCATGTATGTACAAAGAAGACGCAGTACCAGTCGAAGCAGTCGGATGGGCAAGCGAAACCCAGGACGAATGGTACTGCGAAAAGGTCCGTGAGAAGCGTAGACCGGTGTCTTACAAAGTCGGAGACTTGGTGATGAGGCGAAATCACGTATCGTCCTCTGGAGCGGAGCATTGCTCTGCGAAGCTAGCGCCATCATATATTGGCCCGTGTAAGATAGTAGAGATACGTGGCACCAATACATATCGACTTGTCGATGAGATGGGACAGCAAGTAGATCTTTCACCAGCTGCGCAGCTAAAGCCCTTTTATTCGTCAGCGACGGACGAAGAGTCGCAGAAGAGCAAAGAAGATGGCGACGCTCAACCTCCAAGGAACGCGAGCGTAGACGCGGGTGCTAGAGAAGCACTGTCGCTAAGTGAGCGAGACTCTGTCTGCAAACAAAGCGATATTACGTCCGAAGCAAGCGAAAAAGACACGCGTGGTCGTAATAAACTCTGCGGCCAAGAAGAGTGGCCGTCCAAGGAAAAGGGTGTACACGGCTAGGCGTGCTAGACCTACGCCAGAGACCCCTAGAGCTGAGATTGACACCGAGAAGAGAAGGCCTGGTCGTCTGAAGGGTTCGTGCAACTACGGGCATGTAGCGACAACTACTAACCCGTCGATGTCACCGCGAAAAACGGGCGCACGAAGGGTTGCGGACCTAAGGTAGAAAATTTATCTGATGAGGTATAAATCCTGAGGAGCTACAAGCGGCCTTCGAGCAAGTGGTGGCCGCGTTGGCCAGGAAGAAAGAGAGGCCTAATCCGTTAGGTATGCAAGGGAGAAGATCCCTGGAGCGCCTTCCCTCCCGATGACGAGGTTTAGGCGTACTTCGCCCCTGAAGACGAAAAAAAAGAAGAGGGAATGTTGGTGGTGCGCCGTCCAGAACCACTTGCGCTGATTGCTGGCAAGGGCGAGACGACCGCGACGTGACTGCACCGCCCGCGCTCGCCGCAATCAGCGTCATCACAGATTGGGCAACTCATTTCGGCTCGCTTGGAGCGCAAGCCCGTCCACCGCGGGATCAACATCGCAGAGACACAAGCGCCGCCAGCTTGCTTGAAGGCAACAGAGGAACCCTTGAGCAAAGAGGCAGCCAAAACCAAACAAAGCTAATAGAGGCGCTAGAAGCGTCGCTGGACACGCACCGGCTAGAAGGCAAGGCGTATCGGCTTTATACGCAGTCGGTGCGCAAGCACGGTGAAGACTTCCGCCGGTGTGCCGTCAAATTGGCGCGCCTGCTTGAAAAGTGGAAAGCGGCGTTTTACGCTGCCGAAGACGTGCGACGAATCAGAGCAGCGTCCACGCGCGAAGGGCACTGTGCGCACATTAACACCTGGGGCGACGGAGAGGACGACCCAGAAGTCCTGCTACGTCTGCGGACACCCTAACGTGTCGCGCAGCAATAAATGCCCGAATGTCCGGCAACACAAGGCAAAATAAAGCCCATCCACAATCATCATCGTAATCGTGTGTTTTTCTTTATTACCCCAGTATCCCCAGATTCCTTACGTATGTAAGTTATCGAAGAAAAATGAGTGCAAACAGCGAGAAGAGTGTGGAAGTGCCTTTTCAGCCATGCAGCAGCTGTAAACAACCTATACAGCAGGTGCCAAAACACCATCAACATCAAACAAACCTATCGTGGTGAACGACAGGCAGATTATAGCCTGTCCCTCATGTGCAGACAACAGCAACGCCAAGGGTGCAAAACTCAGGACTAAATCCACCTCTGCCACAACATCAGCAACGGGAGTAACTGCAACAACAGCAGCCGGTGAACAAGAAGACGAGGTCAGCACCACCATCAGCCAACACGTCGATAAATCCCTCACCAACCCGCTCGGCCGGAGTAACAACAATACCTATGCCGTCCGTTGAGGCCGCTTTAAGGGATATTCACGGAGCACTGGACGACATACGTAATGCTCAAATGGAGGCCCTCAAGACCCAGAACATCGTGTCGAGGAGAATTCCTAAAATTGAGCAGCGTCTGGGCCCGCTGGAGAAGCGACTCAAGGCCCTCGATGAGTTGCCTGCACTCAAAACTCGTATACACAATGCTGAGTCCACCATCTCCGAGCTGCAAGCACAAATCCAAGATCTGTCATCGAGGAGCCCGACAATACAGCAGGACAACGACCGCACTGTGCCCAACACTGCGGAGGTTTGCAGCCTACGCAGTGAATTGGCCGAGTTCAAGAGGCGCCAGGAGCGGACCTCGAACTGTGTGGTCGTTGTCACGGGTTTGCACTATACCCGTGAAACCTCGCTGCATCTCCTCGCTTTCTCAGTTGTAAACGCGCTTGACCCTCTCTCTCTCTCTCGCTCTCTCTCTCTCTCGCTCTCTCTCTCTCTCTCTCTCTCGCTCTCTCTCTCTCTCTCGCTCTCTCTCTCTCGCTCTCTCTCGCTCGCTCTCTCTCGCTCGCTCTCTCTCTCTCTCTCTCTCTCTCTCTCTCTCTCTCTCTCTCTCTCTCTCTCTCTGCCGACCAAAGATGCCCGAGCACGCCCAAGCCATACACGTGTTTTTCTCGCGTGCGCAAATATCGATCCATTCGTCGCGGCGCAGCAAACTCATACGGCTACAAGTTAAAGATGCGGTGCTCAACTCGTTGCACAATATATCAGACGATAAAATATGTTAATGATCAAGTGATTCATTTTGCTAAGGAAGCGATACAAGCTTTGAATATTCAATTATTGAATTCCAGTAATAAGAAAAATTCATCCCATTACATGGCAAACTATCATTGTTGTTATTGTAAATCTTTGTTTAAGTTTAATGTTGAATTAATTCTTAGTGTAATATTATTGTATTTTAAAGTTAGGCTTGGTCTGCTTTCGTGCTAAAGGATCAGACAAATTAAATCAAAAACTTTTGAGTGCTATTAATGATTCTGGGAGAATACATATGGTGCCGGCAAAGGTTAACCAACGATACACAATACGATTTGCTCTTGCAGCACCAAATGCAACAACCGAAGATGTTGGTAAGAAATAAATACGATTGCTTTAATATTTTGTGTTTAATAATTTGCATATCGATTATGTCCTTTTTAATTGTTTCGTTTTTCATTACCTGCTATGTTAAGTATAAGTCCGCACATCAACTAAACTACCAGCATTGTATATTTTTATCTTATTTATAAGTAGTGTTGAGGGTTAATTTCTACTTTAGGCAGCGCTCTGTAGTTTATATCTTGGTGTCATTGTCTATGTGGCAAGGATAGCCGATGATAAAAATTAGGTCATTTGCTTCATTTTTAACGCTCAAGGTAGCTAATATCTAAATGATGCTCTGCATGGACA
Organism: Nasonia vitripennis; assembly: GCF_009193385.2. NCBI lineage: Eukaryota > Metazoa > Arthropoda > Insecta > Hymenoptera > Pteromalidae > Nasonia > Nasonia vitripennis. Next base: position 590,319 of record NW_022279617.1, on the reverse strand, counting down.
ACATTATTAGTTACGCTCACTTGAATTTCTTCATCCACCATCCTTGCCGTCTAGATGTCGCACCTAGTACGAAGTGCACACCTTGTGCAAGTAATGTTTTTTAATATAGTGCTGATTTAACATGTATAATCATACATAAACGCGCCGCGCCGCGGTGATCTGCCAAGCCGCGTGTCGGTTCGATGGTGGCAGGAGGAGATTCCTACAGCTACTCCTCCACCAGTGAAAAAAGCAGAATGCCAACGTAACTCAATTAAAAAAAGGTTAGCCTTTTTAGAGAGACATCCTGCCTATAAAAAAAGGTTGCAGCAAGTAGACTCGGCGTCTGTACCATCGCACACTGTAACTTATCGGCTCAGATTCAGATAAAGATTTTGAATACAATCAAATCAAGTTTTATGAGCGTGCATTAAATGAATTTTCAAAGAAAAGTAGTAAATAAACATCTAACTTGTACAGCTAATGGCTTTCAAAATGTAGAGTTTTTTATTTTTCAATTTTTTATTTGAAGCCTTAGGTATGTGTCGTGATGACGTGGTCGGGGGGGGGGGGGGGCACAGAGAGAAGACAGAAGGTTCGTGGTCGTGGTCTTTATTGTAGCTTGCGGGCCTCTCCAGACGTGTGACTCGTAGGCTAGTCAGAGCGGAACTCACGCTGCGAGCGAGCGCTGCCGGAAGCTTAACGGTAGCGCTCGCTCGCAGCGTGAGCTGCACTCTCCCCTCTCTGCGGTCGGACGTACCGCCACCTATCGGTGGGGTACCTACATATACATATAATTCAGGTTTGTTATTTTCGGAATTCTTTTTTAAATTTATTCAATGTTTTTCCATAGCAAATTACATGTTACGGTTATAAATAAATGTGATCGTCACATTTCCCCCTAGATATTGAATCTTGATAGGGTCGTTCTATGATAATCTGGGACCACCGATATATGTTGATAGCAGTGTAAAAATATTCGATTTTGTCTTTCTTTTTTTCCAAAATCATCAAAAATATTCAAAGCACTACTGACTTGATTATTTCATTGATGTTTTGATTATTTTCAAATAGTTCAAGCGATTATATTGTATCATTGTTGAAATAAGCGTATGCGGAGAGGATTTAATTTATTGATAATGATGTGATTAATTTAACTGCTTTATATACATATAACGCCCGTCGGCACCTTTGACCATATAGTACATGGACTGCTCAAGCTATAGTGTAGTCCGTAACCAACATCTTTCATGCCAAAGTTACGACTAAGCTGTTGTGTGCAAGCGCTACAGACATCATCGACAGCGGCTAAGGAACTACCTACTGCGTGATTTGTAACGCATATCTATACCAGCTATTATAAAAAAAGAAAGAACTTATTATTTATTATTTGAAATAGTTGTTGTACGTAATAAAACAAAATAGTTTTATTTATTAGGGGCACTAATTAGTTTTAGTTTTTACTCTTATCTAATAATATCACAAGTAATACAAAATAAGTAATATCAATATAGGTAATATAATATACCAGAAATATCAAATACACTATTGATGCATGTAAAGAATAAGTTTTGTGAATTTATGCCAAATTTCTTCTTCTGACACATGAGCTGCAACTACATCATAATGATGAACCCGGATTTTTAAATATTTTTCTGCTATTGTTTTTATTAGTTTTGTTTTGTGATCATTAAATAGATTTTGGCCAATAATATGCTCTTGCATCTTTTGAGTATAAAATGTTTTAGCTGCTACCATTCTAAACGTCTTAGTTACAATGATTCAAAAAAGCTTTTTAACTTTGCCTATGTTAAGTCACAATTTTTATCTATTATTATTTATTGATTTTTACTTACTTGGGTTTCACTACTTGGGCTGAAAACTCTGCTGCTGTGCTGTGGTCAGGCTTATACAGGATGGATGTATTCAAATAAAAAACACTTGCAATTAATTGACTTTCACGATTTATTCAAGTTAAAGTTCTATATAGGTATCGGAATCGCAACCTAAGCCCGGGTAACTCTTGTCGACGGATAAGAGCGTCGTACAAGAGTCCAGATCGAGTGTATAATTACAACTGGTAGCTTGGCATATACGGGGGATACTCATTAACCTCGCTGATTTACTTATTAATTTGAGTAGTCAGTTGTCGGCTTCGCAACGATTACGCTGATATTGCTTAAATGCATTACGTCACAGAACGTCACACCTATATACTGCATATTGTCTTGAAACGAAGCAAACATCTTGCCGCGTTTTGTCGAACAATGTATCCTTCAATATAGTGGGTGATATCACTGACATAAGCTGACAATTTCAATAGTGCTAAGGCATATTCATGATCTAGAATGTTCTTAGCTTCTCGATCTCCATTATAATTTTCATTTTATCAATTACAATTTATATGTGGTCCAGCATCAAAAAAATCACCTGCTCTGAAGATTTCGAGTCGTATGCTTCTAAAATTTTAACGTTTCCTTTAAGACAGTTTGAAGTAAGTCAAAGATCTTCATATAAAGGGATCAAGTTGCAAGTTGCAAACTAATAATTAATTCTAATAAACCTGTTTTTCTATCCGATTGAATTACTAACTTGTTAGTTAATTTGAAACGCAGTTTCGAGCAGTCATTTTAAATCTAGGTAATAAAATCCTTTAGTTTTATGATAGTATTCTCACCGACTGGAAAATCTTTTGGCTTATTTGATAACTTACTCCGACAATTTAAAATATTAAAGGCATTGTTCATAACTGAATAAAATTTGGCAGTTCCTGCACAATTTTGGAATTCTTTAATATTATAAACATATTTCAAGTATAAAAGGGTGGTGAATACTGAAGATCTCAGCATTTGGGCAGCAAGACCAAAGTTCATTTTTGAGTCTTTAAAATTCATGTGTTTGTTCGTCAATTTATTCGCGGCATTTAAATTTTATTGTTTTTGAATTTCATTCAATCGCTGTATATACTCCCACGAAACTTCTCGGCCTTCGTCAACAATTAAAGGTCCTTTTTCTCTAAAGGTATTTCTAATAAGCTTTAGCATATGACATCCGTCCCAAAAAATGTGCACTTTTTTCTTCGTATCAGGATGTCGAAACCAAAGCTCGAGTTTTTTGTTGTAAGTAAATGATTGAGTTCCTTGCATATCGAAACGTTTACTACATAATAAGGCTAACCTGTGTTTTTGTATCCAAGCCACGAGTGAGAAAATAGCCAATGGGTACTTTCCATTTTTCTTATAAGGACACAACCACAAGAACAAGTGCTTTATTGGTCATGACAATTTCTTCGTTATCTTTATCAGAATCATCTTGAATTTCAGTATCAAGATCAACATTGCCATACAATTTTTGATCGGAATTAGAAAGGTGTAGTCGCTCTTTTTCTAAGCTCCGTTGAATATTTTGTTGTTGTCGATCTATTATTTTTTACGGACAATTCTTTAACAAAGTCTGGCAAACACTCCTATATTAAAAGGAAAGTTCTTGTAAGGTGATATAAAATTAAACCTTAAAATGCAATTTACGGGTGCAAAATTGACATTTTGTGCCCACTGAATCAAAAAGTACAATTATGTAGCAACACATATCTTAATCTAAACACAATTTTTGTATACAATATATAAAGTTTATAAAAATATTAATACCGTTTCACATTGTCATTTTTAACGAGTTATCGCAAAAAACTAACATTTATGTTTAGAATATAAATTCATATTTCTTTTCATTCATCACAATTATTTCCGAGACGTGGAAAAATATGTACAATTTATATACTCAAAAAATTGTTTAATACGATTTCATTTGGGTACATTTTGTTAGTAAAAGAGCGCAGTATTGTAAATGTAGCTATAAAGAAATATGTTGCTTTAGTGTTAGTCACATGTTGTTCAATATGTTGGTTAGTCATATCACACGTATTCAAGAAAGCCTATTAAGAAGCATATAATTAGCGTGCCTAAACATCTAAAATATTGTAACGGTTCGATTTTCCCCCGGGTGTTGAGTGGTCACTCAGATCGAGGATTCGGTTAAGGGGAAGGTTTAATAATGACTCTGTATGTTTTAATATTTAGTATCAAAATCAACAACGTGGGTGTTAGATGTTAAAGCCCACCTGTAACAGAAATCAAATAACGTGATTCGTTAGGAAGATTTCGCCTTTACAATCGGAGTAATTTAAACTAGCGCGATTACAATATCTTTAGAGCGACTATACAATTACTGTGCAGTTACGACTATGCGCTTGCAGCATCGGTGAATCGGGTCGGTGACGGATTCTGAGGTAAGGATTGCATTCGGTTGCGACGGAGTCGTGTGCGCACGGCTACGTCGATCCGAATGCGTCAGGATGTAGGCTACGGGTTTCAGCGACTCTGGGTATCGTTCACGTGTGCTCACGAGGACGAGACTCGTTGTCGTTCGAATTTTCCTGATTATCTTGTGTGCTCACGACGATAATTCGGAGAACCGGGATTCAGTATTGCTAACTAGTCGTCACGTGTGCTCACGAGACGATTTTGTCAACGGGGGTCTAGCTCTGGCTCTCCTTGCAGTATCGTGTGCTCACAGTACTATCCGGATCGGAAGCTGGAATAGAACTGCCCGCTACGCCGCGTGGTTAGCCTTATAAAGCTCTGCGGCGTGTATGTGTATATCCCTGTTAAAAATAGTCAATAAAGATCGATTTAATCATTAATTAAATCCTAAGCTATATCTGAATCTCATTTTTTGCATAAGAACTCGATTAAAATAGATAGAATCAATACAAATCGATAGAAATTGATCAAATTTTATACAAAAAAGGACTAGTAGAGTTAATAGAAACTAATGTTTGGTATAAACTATCGACTTTTCTTCTTATTTTTCGTATTAAAATCTATTAACTCCTGTTGATTCTAATCGATTTTAATCGAGTCCTTATACAAAAAATATTATTTAGAATTAGCATAGAATTTGTTGATAATTTAATCGATCCTTAGTGACTATTTTTTGCAGGGATAGGTGCGTTTGCGGCGCTACGCGCGCGCCGCCTGGTGCGTTATGGCTGAGTCGCTTGTCGGACCGCTGCGGCCTGCGCTTATGCGGACTCATGTAATTTATAATTCTTACGTTATCACTACAAACTCAACGCAACTAAATCGCATATTATAACCGTATAATAACCTCAATATTATTTGTTCGTGTTACATTAATAACAATAAACTAAACTACTACCTTCCACATCTTCGTCGGAGCTACTCCCGATTCCTTCATCAGTTATACGCCCCCGCCTTTGTCTTCATTTCTTATGGTTGACTGGGCTCAAGAATATTCTGGCATAAATAAACGTTAAGACGTTTATTCCTATTATCCAGTGCGGCTACTGGTCTGCTAGTTGTGACGTGGCAAAACCCGTAAACGAATTTTTTCTTTCGTTTTACAGCCTCTTATCTGCGACACAGATTTAGCTGCAGACTTATTCCGTAAGGGTTAATCAAGTGGCGCGGCAGCGCCACGAAGGCGAGTTTGAAAAGCAGACGAAGCTTTGGCGCCCGCGACACTATTTACTTCTATATTGGTATCCGAGATTTTACTTTTAAGAAAAACGATACTTTCCATAATTGTTTCTAAGTAATTTTTATATATTATTACATTCGTGTGCTAATCAGTGATTTTTAATAAAAGTTGTCAAAAACGCATCATTTATATAATATAAACAATCTTGTATATGATTTGCTCAAATCATTATCTTTTTCTCCAGTGTGAAAGGACGGTGAAGTTAGCCGCCTCCAGTGTGAAAGGACGGCGAAGTTAGCTGCGCATAAAAAATGATAGGGAATTGCTTTTCCACCTTTTTTACATATCCTCACATTCCTCATATCATTGCGGGGTTACATACAAAAAAATATTACTGCGGCGTCCTATTAAATTAAGAGTTTATATTATAGGTATAAAAATCATTCAAGAGCGGTCTCTAGGTGTACAAGGTTGCCGGTGATGAGGTCTAGGTAGTTTGCCCCGTGGTTTTTCGTGTTTAGGTGTAAAAATCATTTGAACGCGGTGTCTAGGTGTACAGGGTGGCCGATGACGAGGTCTAGGTGGTTTGCACCGTAGTTTTTGGTGTCTAGGTGTAGAAATAATTCAAAAGGGGTGCATATCAGAACAATTAGTGATTTCATGTTAGTGATAAAAATGCACAGCCCTACACACCAGCGGGAAACCGGCAAACCTCTGCACTGCGAGTGCCGGTAAGTGCTTCGACACCGGCTGCGATACCGACTATGACGAAGAGTCTACATGCGATGGGCCTAGGCACAAAATTAACCCGCTCACCACGAGTCACTGTTGAGCAGATGGTCGGGTGGAAAAACGTCTCGCAGACACAGAACATCAAACCAAGGAAGCAAGAGGCATTCCTCATAGGAGTCAACAAGTACAAGGCATCCCCAACGACACCGTCTACAGGATCGCTCATTGGAAGGCCTAACGTGAGGATGGAGGAACCGAGCTGCGCTGACGTGGATGCTGAGGCGAGTCAAGGTGCAACTGCGAATGCGACAGCTGACAACTATTCGCAAACTCTCGAGCACCAACTCAAGACAAGATCAGTTCAGCAGTCCCTACTGAGTGCGAACGACACCACACGCGCGAGTGAAATTAGTATTTCGGGGGTTAAGAATATATTGATTCCGGTAAGCACCATGGATCTTCTATTTCAAAGATTTGATATGCTGCAGGGACAGCTCGATGAGTTGATCTTGGGTGCGCATCGCGGTTCAGGATTACGCGAAAGTCGTTGCACCTGCATAAAGCCCGACACTACGGTTACTGATCTTGCTGCACAGGTTGTGTCGCTTGAGGAAGTGATTAGGAAAACAAAACGCAGATATCGTCGAGCTTACTCTTAAATGCGAGCAAATGCTGAAGCAAAGTTTGAGCCATAAAGATATTTCAAGCGTGGATCTTGGGATCGGAGAGTGGTTTCATGGTCCTTGCCGGAACTCAACCAACACCGCGGTTCCTGTCGCATCGGATTCAGACGCGGCTGCTGTCTCTGATTTGCGTGCTGCCGCTGCTGCGTTTGGGTCCGTCCCTCAGAGTAGTTCCCCTTCGCGGAGTGTACACGGGATCGATGAGACGGCTGAGAGTCGCGAGGTAATTCTAAATGGCATTTTAAAAAGTAACTGCAAGGTCACACGCGCCAATTGGCGGATAAAGCTTTTGCGACTCTCAGCACTGTTCTCCCTTCACTCGCGAAAAGTGACATCACTTCCGTGCGCATCATGCGTTCTAGAAAACCGGCTGGAAAACCGGGAGCGGAGGAGTCGGCCGAATCGGGACCGGGGTCAGGTGCGCTTCCTTCGTGTGCGGTTGAGCTCTCTGACTCGAGTATAGCTAGGCAAATAATACGGGCAAAGCGTGCCTATAATTATTTAACAACCAACGATATTAATGCTGACTCTTTGGGCCCGAATGCCGCCGCCTGCGTGCCTAAACAAAAAATTTTCATAAATGAGGTACTACCCAAACATAAATTTCAGTTATTTAAGAGCCTTTGACGTGTAGCCCAGGGAATAGGGTTCAAGTACGTTTGGCACACTGGTGGTAGGTTCCTGGCTAAGCGTAGGGGCGGCAAGCGTGCGCATACTTTTGAGTCAGCTGCGGATCTACATGCCATCCATGCAGCGCTCCAGCAAACATTAAAACACCTGCAGGGGCCTGCCTGCTCAAGTGCTGATTTCCTTAAAGTAGGCAAGAACGGGAAAAATAAAAATAAAAATAAAACTGATTTAAATATAGCCGCAGAGAGATTGGAACTGCTGGAGGGCGGCATGGTGGACGCGGCCCCGGCTTCGACGTGACTAGGCTCGCCCAATTGCCGTATTGTGAAAGGTGGTGGGAACTATCTTAAGGTGAGCTTCGTTAATGTCAACTCTATCCGCGTACATATAATCGAGAGACTCCGTCTATACCTTGCGGATGACCCTTCCTACCACATATTCAGAATTGCAGAATCGTGGCTAGGCCCCGTGGTTGATAACGATCTACTACGAATAGAGGGTTATTCTATCCTGCAACAGGGTATTAATGTTCACGAGAGAGGAGTCATGCTGTACATTAAAAATGATTTTAAAGTTAAGAAATTTGAATCCTCAAACATTCTTGGGCCGGGAAAATCGGATGTTTACGAGTATCTTTTCTCCGAAGTACAGCAGGCGAATCTCCTGCAAATCCTCATAGGCGTGATCTACAGGCCTCCTAAGGTGCCCATGCAAACTGTTACCGACCTGTTTAGTCTCTTAAGGAATCTCACATCAGAGTACAGCCACAAAGTAATTATGGGCGATCTTAATGCGGATCTGGCGTCGGCATCTGAGGAAGCGAGTGCGATTAGACGTCTGACTGAAGCTTTCCCTTCGGGTAGTCCAACATGGCCCTACGCATCACACCTCTAGCTCATACACGTGGATCGACATGATGCTGACCGATGACAATGACGTAGTACGCGACTATATGAACGAGTGGCTGCCCAGCTTCGGCAAGCACGCGATTATTGATGTAACCATCCACATTTTCTCGCCAGAGCAAAATAAACGCGCTTTCTCTTACAGAGACTTCAACAAGATCAGCTCTGACTCCCTGGTAGAACTGCTGTCTTGCTGTGACTGAGCCCCCACGAGTTCGACTGACTTTGACCTGGAGGAGGCATTGAATAGTTTAAATAACAACCTCAATCTCGCGATTAATAAACTCGCCCCCTTAAAAACAGTACGCTCGCGTAAAAAATATGCTCCCTGGTTTGGGCCTGTTCTGAGGTTACTCGTTGACAAGCGTAACGCCACACACGAACGCTACAAGCGTACTGGGCGTGCGGCATTGCTCGACGAGTTTCTTCGGCTTAGTAACGAGGTCGATTAGAGCATAATTCGCGATCGTGATTCTTTTATGCATGACCACCTTACAGAGGCGCTCAATGAGAACAAAAACATCTGGAAAGAGATGTGTAATCTCGGCCTTCTCCCCAGGCGTAAGGAGAAGGAACTTCACGGCTTTACCCTAGAGGAACTAAACGCTCACTTTGCGGGGGTGTCCGTCTCCCCTCTCGAAAACATCAATGATGCAATGGATACGATTCCAACTGCTAACGAAGAAGGCCTTACCTTTAAACAAACTAATATTAGTGAAGTAGTTATTTCAATCTCTAACTTATCCTCGCAGGTGAGAGGGTTTGACGGCGTCCCCCAGGAGGTGATCGTGAAGTCTCTTCCGGCTATTGGTGGCTTCATTGTTGACATCTTTAACTCTTCCTTCGCCAGGGGGGTCTTCCCGAGTGCCTGAAAGCGAGCAGAGCTTATTATGCTAAAAAAAACGGTGACTCCCTCAACAGTGGGCGACTTTCGCCCGATTGCTTTGCTCTGCTTCCTATCAAAGGTGCTCGAGAAGATTGCTCATGACCAAATCACGGAGTACCTGAATAAAAATAAGCTCCTAGATCCCCTCCAGGTCGGATTCAGAAAACATCACAGCAGACAGACTGCACTGTTCAAGCTTACAGACGACGTACGAATGACCATAAACAAGAAACTAGTGACGCTGCTCTTGTTGTTCGATGTCAGCAAAGCTTTTGACTCAATCTCTCCCCCGAGATTGTTATCTAAATTGCGCCAGCTAGGGTTCTCAAGATCGGCTCTCCTGTGGATCAAATCATACTTAGAGGGCCGCACTCAAGCGGTTTTCTCTAAAGGCCACGGTAATTCTGACTGGCTAGAAACAAATCTAGGCGTTCCACAGGGTTCCGTCTTGGGACCTCTGCTATTTAGTCTTTATGTTCATGACTACCAGGACGTGCTCAGTGAACGCGACATAAAACATGTCTTCTACGCGGACGACCTGCAGATTTACTTACACTCTACCATCGACAGAATACAGGAGACTACTGCTCGGCTGACTGAAGCGGCACGGCTTGTCGCTGACTGGACGGAACGCTCCGGCTTGTGTCTTAATGCGGGCAAGACTAAGGCGATATATTTTGGCTCCAAAAAGAGAGTCAATGATCTAGATTGCATGGGCTTGCCTGGTATTGAGATGCGGGGCGGTGTGACTCCTTGTAGCCTATTCAAGACGGTGATGGCTTCCAAAACGGTGTCTCGGGGAGGTTGGGCTCGTCCGTCTTGGGCTGGCAGATAGTTAGCTGGTTCTACAAACCCCATCCCGCTGGATAATCTTATTTGGAAAGAGAACGGGCCAGGAGCCATCGCTGGTCATGTTCTGTTGTGTGGTGCCGCACGACGCTCTTCTAATTGCCTTAAAAGCTCAGCCCGCAGGACGGCCTCTTCCTGGAGATCCAATCTCCTCCGTAGGTTCTTAGCTTAGCGCTTATCATCCTCTCCCCCAGCGGCTTCAGCTGTGCGCCTCGCTTCTTTGAGGCAAGCGGCCTCGCCCCGTCGTCTCTCGCTCTCGACCCGGGTTGCTTCCGCCTGCAGTCGCTCTTCTTCTAGGCGAGCTGCCCTTGCCAGCCTTCTTTCGTTTTCCTCTCGTTTTGCATTGGCTCACCTTCGCTCCTCTTCGGCTTTTCGCTTTCGCTCGATTCTTGCCTTCTCTGCTCTACGAATTGCTGATCACGTGGCTAAGTCCCTCTGGATCTCTCTCTCTCTCTCTCTCTCTCTCTCTCTCTCTCTCTCTCTCTCTCTCTCTCTCTCTTCCCTCTGCCTACGCTCCTCCTCTTCTCTCCATCGCCCATATCTAATACTTCTCTTCCGCTCACTTCAAGCTTAGTCATCCCTTGAAGAATCTTGCTGGGCAGTTCTTTCAGCGCGGCCTTCTCTTTTGGGAGACATATTCCCCAGACAGCTGCGCACATCGCAACGAGGTTCCTCCGTTGAGGAGTCTCTAGGGTAGCTCCTCTTGCTGTTCCGTGGCGCTGACAGTCCCACTAAATTAACCTCAGACCGGCCTGAGCTTTCATCCCTCTTTTTTTCCATGTATCACTGGTGAGGCTCGGCGCAGCAAGGGCATGAAGTAAGATCCACCTCATGCCTGCCGCAATTGTAGCAAAAGATTCTGAGACTTAGTCGAGGACAGTACCGCAGGAGATGTCCCTTCTGCCAGCAATTGAAGCATGACTTCGGCGGCGGGTCGAGCGTGGGTATGGTAGGTATTGGTACCAGCTCGCCGAATATCACTCTAGTGGTCTTTACGGGATACGGTGTCGCTCGTGTCCCTCCTTGACTCTGGTCTCTTTGATCAGCTGTCGCGTCGTTCGCTCTCGACGGAGAGCAGCGGCCCGAGAAATCCAAGGGTCCCGTGCGTCGGCTCTCACCTGAAACGCTCCCTCCCGCGCCAACCTCCGTATCGGCGGGCCTGCGAGCGAGCTCTCCCGGGAGTCTAGGTACTTCGGGAAAAAGTCGTTCTTGGTGAGTTGTCGACGGGGATTCAGTTCCCTCCGTTTATTCTGCATGCTCCGATTTCGGCTTTGTCACGGCTGCCGATTCCGCTCGTCCACGTTCGATGAGCTTGGGACGCCTGATGCAAGTGCCGTAGCGAGAGTTGCCGTTCCACTGTCCCAATCCTCGTAGCACTCTATGGGCTTCGCTGCCGTTGTAACTTCAATAGGCAGTACGGGTTGGGCCAAAGCGCGATTTACTGCGCGCACGGTAGGCGGTATTCGTGCTGCTCGCCGCTGCTTTTCCGAGCTCTCCACGTTTTTTGAAATGGAATGAATTTTCTCTACACAAAATGAACACTTTTACTTATTTACAACCAACCCCGCCTCGTTTAACTTCTGCAACATGCGCTCTACATACTTCAAGTGCTCCTCAAATTTTTCCGTCGCGATTACGTGATCGTCAAAATAGCTAAAAACGTATGGCTCCAACTCCGGTCCGAATAAGAAATCAAATAGACGCTGCAGGGTCATAGGCGCGTTGGCGAGTCCGAACGACATTCATTTAAATTGCCAAAGCCCCGATCCCGGTACTGCAAACACCGTGTACTTTCGACTCTCCTTCGCTAACGGAATTCCGGTAGCGGTGCGCACTCGCATGTTGATAGGCTTGTTGATTTAGCTTCTCTTTATATTGCTCAGCTATACGCAGCGAGATCATCGATAAATTCGCGTCTGGATCTAGCAAAGCAAGGCAAGCAAAAATTGCCCGCGCGGGCGTTATTCGCTAAATTACTCGCTCCTGCTTGCGATGCACCTCGGTTATTGCGATTTTGCAAGCTGCCTTTTAACGACGCTGCCGGCGAGTTATGCCGCGCGAACTCGCTCTGGCCTGCGTTCTGAGCAGCCACTGCGGCGAACGTAAGATCAAGCTTAACCTCACTCGACACGCTCTTGCTCGTCTCTCCCGTAGCTCCACTACTCTGCGACTTCCTCGCGCCCTTGTTCGTTCCCTTTCCTTTGCCACCCTTTTTCCCGCCCGCTACCGACTTTAGGCCTACGCGGTCCCGTGTACGCGACGCCAGGCTCTCGCATTTTGTCGGCGGTCGGCGGCGGAAGGTAGCGCGTGTCGAGATCCTTCTGGCGCTCATTCAAAAGTCCGTATCGCTCTATGTCGTCAGTGACTCGATGACTTTATCGCCTATCGCGTGGCGGTACTTTGGGTGAATCTCTACCGAAATCTTCGCGTTCTCTCCTATCGTTGTCTCCACTTCGACGCGCCGGCTTAGCCTTCGCTCTTACTCTACCTACGTTTCGCCTTGATTTTTCCCTATGATCCCATCTCTCGTTCACTGAGCTAGCCTCGCTCTCCGACCGGTCACTCCACTCATATCCTGCATTATTCGTGTCTTTGTCTAAATCGCTACATCTCGGGCTCAGACTCTGTCCTGCATATCCGTCCTTCGTACGCGGCCTTCGGCACGCTTCCGACTAGCTACTCTGAACGGCGCGTACTTACTTTCGTTTTTGGACAAATAATCTAGATGCTTGCGGTACGTAAGCAAGTTGACTTCCCCGAGACATCACTTCCTTTTTTCTTTCCGCCGCAAAAACTGGTCCTTGTTCGATGAACACAGGAGCCAGCAGCTGAGGCTCTTAGTTTTCCCATTTTGCCTAAAGTCTCGCTGCATCTCCACACTCTTCAAATTCGGCTGAGAAAGTACGCTACGCCTCGACGATCGGCCCGAGCTTGGAGTCGCGCTCCGAATTTCGTCTGGATCCTTAGCTAGCGTAAACCATCACGTGTAAATAGCGAGCCCCTTTCTCTCTCCTCTCACTCTTATCGTTGGCTTGTTCGTAGTCCCTCCCGAGGCAAGGATGAGCCGCTGCTGTGGGCCCAAAATCCATGGCTCCTGCACGCCATGCATCTCTTTGCCCCGTAGTGCGTGCGAACGTCGCATCTACGGGAACCAGTGACCGGGCTTGCATCGTTATCACTGACGTAGTCATGGTCGCCGGCACGCGCGTACTTATCATCACCCGACGCACCGTGCTCTAACATCCACTGAGATAAAGCCCTAGAAACGCCGCCGTCGCCCGATTCTCCTGACTCTGGCAACGGCGCGTGTCTCGCGCCATCGGCAACTTCTCGCTCTTAACTCTCCCGCACGTTGAGCTGCGCGAGCTGCTCTACCACCGGCGGCGCGGCTACGTCTTCCATGTACCACGGCACTCTATCATCGGTCGGATCACTTTACCGAATTATCGCGCGAACAAGTCTGTCCCGCAAAGTCTCGATGACCCCCGTGATGTTACAGCGTCTCTCTGTCAACTCTGCTATTAATACATCCGGCGGCAGTCGCGCGACTTTGAACTTAATCGTCCGATTATGCCGGACTTTTAGCACTTCCCTCATCGCAACGTGGTGTCTCACCATGATCCCGAATCTCCTTTCTACTCTCAGAAGCTCCGCGTAGCTTCTCTCTCCCCTCAAACTCCACTAACCACTCTTTCTAACTGCTCGAATTTTTCGCTTAAAGTAAACACAGAAAAGGTGGGAGCATGCAGTCACAATATATATGAATAATATTTTGTATACTTACTCCAGTAATATCTATACTCACTCACTATTCCCGAATCTCTCTACACAGCTCACTCTCTTTCAACACGAAACTTGGCCTCTAAATTAACAAACAACAAAATTCCGATCGCGATCTAATCTTGCCCCAGGTTGGGCACCATTTGTGACGTGGCAAAATCAGCAAATGAATTTTCTCTTTCGTCTTACGGCCCCTTATCCGCGACACTATTATTTCCGGATCCCGGCCTGGATCTCGGAGGAGAAACCGTTAGATCAACTCGAATCGGGATATTCGAGAAAATCGGAAAATAAGTCACTTCAAATACAATTAGAACTTTCTTTATTTCGGACTTCAATTACAAAAGTTCCGCCGCGCTACAACGCTTCTCTCTATCAATCTCTCTCTCACTCTCTCTGTCACACACACACGCATTCTATTTCTCGTTTGCGTACGACCCGACTCAGCGAAGTCGGAAACGCGGCGCGCTGCCTCTCCGCGCTCGGAAAGCGGCCGTCGTCACGTGCCTCAGGTTTGCCCAAACTGCCTCCCCCTTCTCGCTCGCCCGAACTGCCTCCCCTCTCTCGCTCGCCCAACGACACAAAGCGGATCCAGCTTCGCGGAATCGTCTCTGCACGCTCCACGCTTTTCAACGCACGTGATTTTTGGATTTCTCACCATCGACTCGCGTTTTCTCTCTCCCATTTGCATTCGTTATCCCTACTTACGCTCCCCGCGTTTCTCTACTTTTACCGCACTTCACTTCTCTCACCTACTTTCTCTCTCTCGCTTTCTCCCGCACTCTCTACTCACTCTCTCTCTCTCTCTCTCTCACCTTGTGTCCGCGCCTGAGTAACACTTACTCTCGTTTTCCTAGCACTCTCGCTCCCGGGTGGACCTTCTCTCGACTCGCACGTCTTCTTTCTCGGCTTCGCTCTCTGGAACTCTCCCGTCTTCTTCCTCGGCAACGTGCTCTCGACGCTCGTCCTCTCGAATCTCGTCGCTCTCATCCACTTCCTCAGCTTCCCTCGAAACCTGCATCCACTCTCCACACGCACCACACTCTCCCGCTCTCGGGTCACCCGCACGGCGCGAATCTCCGCGAGATCCTCTAGGTTTGATATTCGAATACGATAGCCTCACGCACTGGCTCGATGCACCTTGAAAATACCCTCGGATCAAGAAAATCGCGACACAGTAAACAATGAACACAGCTAACTCGAAATCCCGACTGTCTCAGCTCGAAGCTCGCTGTACAGTGCCGCGCCGCGCGTCTCGACTCACGCGCTCGGTCTCGCTCTCCTCTTGCAACCAATCAGCGCGCTTTCCCCTTGGGCCGCGACGTCGGCTGACGAGCCTCGCAGATCGCTACGAGTCTGAAAACTCGCTGTTTCCGCGGACTCGCCCCTTCATTTGCGGAACTCGGGCTCTTTGCGTTTCCACTCTCGTCGCCGAAGGTTATGATGTTTTTGATGTTTTTCGAATTGACGAGCCATTTTTGCCTTTGCAAGTTCGATGGCATCCCTTATGTGTTAAACTCTGCTGGACAGCGGTGTGGTGTTTTGTGAGCCCACCTTTTGGTGAAGGCAGCCTGGCGTTCTGAATTCTCTGCCTGTGTTCAAATATGCTAGAGTGTAGCCGGTTGCTGTGCTACTAACGGTATTGTAGGCAAATTCTAGTTCGCGTAAATTGTCATCCCTCTTCCCTTGGTGTTTGCCTGCATATTGGGCAATCGTCGGATTCCCCACCCTATTAGTGCGTTCCACTGGATTGATTGCGGACTATACGGCGGGGTTTTTCGATGATTCACTCCGTTCTCTTTTAGGAACTCCTCAAACTCTCTACTGACAAATTATCGTCCGTTAACGCTTACCAAAGTGTTAGGACAGCCATGGTGGAGAAAGATTTTCTCTTTTACGAGTCGAATTATGGCCCTGCTATCGGCTTTCTTTAGAGCTGCTAGTTCGATCCACTTGGTGAACCTGTCCTGCATCGTCAAAAGCCATATGTTGCTTTTGTTGGAGCGTGGCTAAAGTCCGACGAGATCAATTGACACCATCTCTCAAGGTTGTTCGACGTTGGTGGCGTACATAGTACCTGCTTTTGTCTGTTGTTGAGCCTTGTAAGCTTGACAGGTTGAGCAGCTATGGCGGTTTCTGGTGTTACGAATGAACTCACGGCCCCAGGATCGACCAGTGCTAGTACCGTATATCTGTTTATGTGTACACTTAAGAGGTATCTGCCATCTCAGGACTCGTGTCTCGTTGCAATATTAAAATTTCATATTAGCTCGACCATTTATATATCGTACAAAGTGAGCTGCATGATCGGCATTAATTATATTTTTGTCCCTTAATTTTGTTATAAGTTCCTGCGGGTTCTTTAATTTGTAAGCCATGCACCGTTCTCGCTGTTTTGCAACTTGAATTATTTTCATTTTGCCTGCAAGTTTGCGCTGAACTACAGAGTAAAACTTGCGCAAACGTCTTGGTGTTACTTCTTCCAAATCCGGACTCTTTAAATCACCTGAATACCAAACTAAAACAAGAAGAAAAACATTTAAATGATTTGTATCGTCATTTAAATTTATACATTTAATGAATTTATTACTGATTGGATGATATGTTGTGAAAGTAGCTACGTTGGTTAAGTTTTGCACTAGTGTTGTAAAAACGGTAGAGTCAGTTCCGATATCGTTATTACCTCCAGCTGATTGCAGAATTGATGCTGTTTTCATGGGTGTGGATTTTTTAAGCCTACGTAAAAAAATTATAGCTTTATCGAAATGCATGATTTATTTTTTATTAATAACTTGGAGTATCATTGTTTACAATGTACATAAAAATGTATTATTTAGAATTATAATGATTGATAAATAGTGATGCTATTTAATGTATGAACCTATTTGTCAAACGTTAAATCAAAAGCAAAATTGTCGTTGTGCTCTGCTGTTGGGATACATTTTCCTACTTCGCTATTTTTTTGAGATCTAAACAACAAATAGTAGAATAAAAATGAACTATTTTAATTTCTCTGATATCTGCACAATTTAAAGAAGCAAAATATTAGAAAAGTAGATAACATACTCAGATAATTTCGGCTACACATTTGCAGTACTCAGGTACTTTAGTTGAGAATCAGTACTCTGAGATGAAAAATTACACCGGCACACAAAATAAAAAAAGTTGTCTGCGCGAGAAATCAGACCTATCTATCTTTATGTTTTTCGGGTCGCTGAATTCGAATATAAGGTCAGTTAGGCCCCATCACGTCAGTGACCTTGAACCTGACGAGATGGGGCCAAACTGATTCCGGATTTGGATTCAGCGACCAAATAAACATAAATATATGGCATTTTAATTTTTTTAACCGTTACTTCCCAATTTTACCTCGAACTGACCTTGAACCTGACGTGATCGGGTAAAACTGACCCCGGATTCGGATTGAGCGACTGAAAAAACAAAAATGTATGGCATTTTTATTTCTTTTAATCATTTCTTCTCAGTTTGACCTTGAACTGACCTTGAACCTGACGAGATGGGGCCAAACTGATTCCGGATTTGGTTTCAGCGACCAAAAAAACATAAATATATGGATTTTTAATTTTTTTAAACCTTTTCTTCTTAATTTGACCTCCAACTGACCTTGACCCCGACGTGATGGGGCCTAACTGGCCTTATATTCGAATTCAGCGACCCGAAAAACATAAAGATAGATAGGTCTGATTTCTCGCGCAGACAACTTTTTTTATTTTGTGTGCCGGTGTTATTAGCGCCTTCTGAAATATTTGCATTTACACTTCGGTTTTGAATGTTGTTAGGTTTTTGAATGAACACATATAAGTTATGCTTGATTTTTTAAAGTCATTAAATAAGATTAATAAGTTACGTTACTATTTAGCAATAAATAATTATATATGATTTAAAATAGTTCATTACATCTTATAATCAATACTTACTTAAATAATGATGAAATTGAATTAGATAACAGTTTTTTCTATCTAAAGCAACTAGGAGTAAAGTGTTTATTGCAGAGCTTGTGACTTGTTTTTATGTTTTTTATTGGAATATCACAAACTGCATTTAGCCCATTTAGAACAATTAAATGTGTCTCTTGAAAAGCTACAATAAAAAACAATTCTATCCTATTATGTTGTATACTTATAACAGTTTTATCAATGATTCAAATAAGTTACTGGAAACTGATAGTTATAGATTTTAGTTAGTTCAATTACTTACCTATGATATCTCAAATTTGAATCCAAACAGAATACCGCCACATAGTACACAATTTCTATATTGTTGTTGTTTTGACTGTTCTTAAATTTCATTCCTAAAAATATATGGTCATCACTTATTATCATAAACAAGTATCTTACATTATGCTTTTGAACTAGATTGTAAAATATTTTAATTACTTCGAGATAATTTATAATGTTATTACTTACTGTATAAGTACTGAAAGAACAGAGCCTAATTTAAGTTGAGTGCAATCATTCAATTTCTTAAAACGGATGGTACAAAATGTTTGGGACACGAAGAATGTTTTGACTTAATTTCGTGAATTTCCATACTACAATGTACTACCCACTTTACTTTAAGAGATACATCTTTTGGAAACCTATAAAAGGTGAAATAAAATAATTATTGATGTTAAGCAGTAAGAATGCAGTATGATTATTTACTGTTTTTAACATTTTATTTATATACATATACTTGCAAATGCACTCATACTTCCTTATTAACTCATTCACGCAGTGGACATTTCTTTGGATAATCTTTCACTTTCTCAGGTAAATTTGTTATCATTGCACACATGTTTTGGTATCTTTAAGCATTTGTAATTGTATAACTATTTCGACGTGTCGTTAGAATAACGGCACGCGATTACAACACAAAGTCTCGAGTAGTTGATTCTCGGATGTATTCGTGATGGATGCATCGGAGAATCAACAACATTGTATTGTATTTTCTGCTATCCTGTGCACCTAGGGCTCCTAACCTCACCTGTCAGTGCCAAAGCCAGAGGTGGCTCCCCAGTGATGCCAGAAAGAGCATCACTAGCGGCAATAGCACCAATGCGGCCCAGCAGAAACCCTAGGTCGCTGCTATATCGGCAGAACCGACGTGCCTGTTGCTGGTGATGACACCAGGAGGCTTCGCGACGTCCTTGGAAATACTAGAGGATCTACTCACGAGGGCTACTGGAAAATATAGCGCGTCGCCACTAGTGTTTCCCGTGCTACGCGTCATCGTCACGAATAACTGATTTATGTGACGCCAGGATTAGATAATAGCGCTAGTTCGTAATTGGCGCCGCGGGACGCTATTAATATTCATTTTGACTCGCGTTCTTTCGCGCGAAAGATAATAACAGAGGGCGTTCTGAATGTGTTACGGATAGAATCGCATAAACGTATAAAAGTAGCCTGTTTTCCTGAGTCGATCGCGAAGAGAGCGAGATGAAACGAATTATGTAATATAGGCAATGCGCTCGGCTTTCTCCGCCCTTCCTCGGCCGTCATCGATTACGTTTTCGGCGGCAATTAATGTGCGTAGCGACGATTACCGACGACGACTCGCGAGGGAAGGAGGTCGCAGGGAAGCGCTGACCTATTCTGATTAAGCTTATTAATAAAGTACTGGTTTTCCAACATTAGTAGTTTTCACAGTTTATTATTAAATCATATCTTCATCTTGTTCCTAACAGAATGCGTCTTTTCCGGGACACGCAGGATCTCGAGCCACGAGGCAGCTTCCTCCTCGCTCACTTCGTCGTCAACCCTGGAGCCGAACAGTTGGAGAAGTCGGAGTAGTCGTGTAGTTGTACGCCGTAGAGTCATTGAATCGCGAGTTTAGACATAGCGTGAGTGTTGCCTAAACCGCGCCCGACCGAAGTTATCGCAAGTAAAGTACAATACGTAGTTTCTCGTAGTTTTGGTGTTTTGATAACTGCGCAAAATACGCTCACGAGTCTAGTTTGATTCAGTTAGATGACGTGATCGCGGAGTCTGGACGGATAGAGGTAAGGCAAAAGAAGCGAGTTGCGTATCAGATTGTTGAAGCCAGTAAGTCAAGAACTAAAAGATAGACTCGCAACTCGAGACGCGGAAGTAGGTTACGATGTCGCAGAGGAGAAAACTCCTGAGTAGCTCCGGAGTCAAGTCATTGTGATCAAGGATTTTCTCTTCCTAGTATTGCACTACAACGGGCCTCTAAGTCCCAGTTGTTCTCGCGATTTCAGGAAACCAAGCGAGTGAGACCAAGGTCCACGGCTGTAACCGTAAACGTCGCGTTTTCCAGGATTTCCTTCAAAGCAGAATTGTCGATCGCCATCTTGGTCGAGTCGCGTCGGTTCGAGGGACGCCACCGCCATCTTGGATCACTAGAGTGTGAATATCGCGGAGAAGTGCTGAATAAAGTGTTGAGTCGGTTGTTTCATGGAATATTGAGAAATTGCGTGTTATTAAAAGTCGTTCTTTGAATTTGTAGTTGTGTTTTAAATCACCGACAGATTCGCGTATCATTGAATGTAAATCGCGTCTTTGCGACGAATTGTGCCGTAAATTCAGACGTAACATCAACCGCCGTTAAGCGAGAACGCGAAAACCTAAAGTAATTCTCAACCGTAACAAATCTTTAACCCGTGGGAAACATTGTAATCATATCGAATGCAACCGGGGGTTGAAGAATATATCATAACATTTTGTACAGCATAAACAATATTGAGTGACGATTTATTCAACCATTAGCCACGCCAGGCATTCCTGTCCCTAAAACCCATACGTTTGTTTCCCTGTGTAGATGTAAGTGTACGCAGTACGAAGATCGTGTAATTCTAGTGTGATCCGACGATTTGTGTAGCGACAAGATTCGCTATTAAAAGTGCAATGTTACACTCTATTTATTTTGCTTGGCTTAATTTCATCACGTATCTAACCATATTCAATATTTATCCCTGCTATGTCCTAAGACTCAGCGGTCTTCATCGGACAGTCACGTTTCACGGTTATTTAGAAATATGGGAGCACGGAGGGTGACAGAGATTATAAATAAAAAATCTGGGTGCCGGCAACTGTCCGAGTACACTCTCGAAATGACAAAAACCGATACGCGGACCAATAAGATGTTAGGACGTAACCCTTTGCTGTCACGTCCTTAATTTATAAGAAAGGGGAACTTCTCGGATGACAATAATTAAAAAAAAAAGAATATAAGAGAAAGAGAAGGATATGTTATTAGCCTATTGCCGTATTAAGAGACACTTATTTTTGTAGTTATTATGTTCGAACTGCTCCGCTACCTGCTCGTCTTCTCAGTTATTATTGGGAAGCACGATTGAATCAGTGCAGTAAGGTTTAGGTAGTCGCAAAATAAAATACTCTCACACAAGTATTGAATTTAAAAGTTATTTGATAAATTTAAATCGTTAATTTAATCACAATGAAAATTATACTTGCGGTCGCACGAATTTTTGAACTTTTGTAAGAAGGCAGCGTCTGCGTATACAGAAACACAAGGCTGCGATACAAAATAGAAAAATATATGTTAATTAAATTGTATTTATAACACTGCATGAATAAAACTCTGTTCAGAGTTAAAGATTTTACTATCCAATAAGCAAAAGACGAGAACCGATATAGAAACAGGCAAAGCTTCCGCACGGTCCAAGAAATTTATAGAAATTGACAGTTTAAGTTTTTACTTTCGAAATAAAGAGAACATCGCTAAAACCGAAACGCTTTGCTTTTCACATAAGGCACTCGCCGATATTCAAATGTTCGCTGATGAACTCACATACATGCACACACATAGACACACATACACACACACAAAGTATGCAGATATATAAATATTGTTGATACATTCATTATATTGTAATGGGGTAAGACTTGATGATGAGAGAAAACATCGCCCTTTTTTCCTGTTCTAATTACCGGTTGTATTACAGGATAGTACTTTCAATATACTGACCATGCTTTATAGAAAATATTCGTATTCTTATGAAACAAATCAATTTTTCAGATTCGTCAATGGCATAATCTAAATAAAACTACTCAGTTTCATTCGAATACTTTTATTGATCTGCTGCAGCAAAAACATAATGTTAAATTTTAATGACGATTGATTTTTGTATAAAAGATTTTAGGAATTGTAATGATAATAACATATAAAATTTATAAGTTAATGATACGATTAGAAAATAATAATCAACGGGACTTTTTTCGCAATAGCATTACTCCATCTAAGGAGACAGACTAAACTATTTCTGATAAATGCTGCACTACAGGATAATACTAATTTAACATGGTGGGTCAGTATTTGTTTCTGTTCCTTTTTGCGTGTAACGGGCCTAATCTTCCATCACGACAGTGGCGACACATCCATCTGCCTAGCAGCCACGGCTATGCCAGACCCGGAATGGCAGTACGACACAACAACTTACGACAGACCCGCTATCTACGACATGTTGCATGACACTTGTGACGGTTTATGTCACGTTGTTGCGGACTATATTTTTGGACTTGTTGAACGACGACAGCGCCACTGTGTGCTCTCTCTTAAATAGATATGTTCTCATCTAAATAGTTCTTAATTCTGTTACTATAAGGTTAAATGAGATTTATATTTATGGAGCAAATTATATCATTCTGTGCATTAAAAGTATAAGCTAATGTATTTCAGCAAATTAATAATTTTTAGATTTTCCGTAAAAGCCATGGAGTCATGCTAGCAAATCGTGTAAGAAGTAAAGTTGCCTTTGATTACTAATAGTGTTATTCTATAGTTATATTTATATAGTTTACGATTCGAATCGTTTGTCCAATTTTAATATTGAAGTTTACACTCCAGATATAGTTAGTATTTTAGATTTTTGTTTGTTTTGACTTTTTAATTTTAAATTGTAAATTGTATTGCATATATTGTTGGTGCATAATAATATTGTTTAATAGTTATCATTTTTCTCTAATTATTAGTGATATATGTGCGTGTATGTATATAATTTGTTAAATTGTACAAGTGTTCCATGTATGCGTATCCAGCCTTCAATAAAGTACTTCAATAGGTTAAAAACGAAAATTATTGTTTTTTTTCTACTAAGCATTTACTTTGTGGAATTTATTTTATTGTCGCAGGTTCTTCCATTTTTATGATGTTTGTAGCAGATGAATTTTTCTATCAGCCTCTTGACTATTAAAGTATATTATTTTCAATTTATTAAAATTATTATTTATGTTGTATACATGATGTATAAATGATTTTGTTGCATTTTATTGCAAAGTATAATGTTATCGATATTTCATTATAGTCAAAAATTACTTAATTTGTTTACGGTTAAAATTATCGTTAAAATATTGTTCTTATTTTAATTTATATTATTATTATTAAATGTTCAATGCAATAATGATTGTTATTTATGATTGTTATAATCTGCTATGTATAATCTATTTACCATCTAATCAATGTGTACAATGCATAAATTATAATTTAGTAAAAGTATCTTGTTCGATATTTGTTTGACACCGGAAAACTCTACACAATCGTATAACCTATTGTTGCAACAATGGATAACAATAGCTTATACGATTGTGTAGAATTTGGCGGTGTAGTCAAATAATCAAAAATGCGTGTAGAGTTTTAGTGTTTAGTAAATATCTGTGTAGACTTTTTTCGTGTAGCAAATATGTGTGTAGGGTTATTTTTGTGTAGAGTTTGTACGGTGTCATTTGTTTGAGATGTCGATTCTGTGATTCAGTAATCATATATCATTTATTTAATGATTTACATTTGTATTTTTTATAATCATGAGGCATAGTGTTACGTTCAATGCAAGCAAGATTAACGTTTTATCATTTTAGACTTTGTGTTTATATGCGGTAGTTGCATATGTATGTTATACATATCTATACATATATACGTGTTTAGTGGACGCAAGAGTATAATAAAAAGTTCAACAATTTAAGATTTTGAGTAGTATGTAAATATTAAATGTATATACACACGGTGATGAACGCAATATAAGTGACTTGCTGCTGTCACAGGCAGGGTAGCACAAATTTTGTGGACGACATGAGAAAGTAGTGGTCGACAAGTCAAGCCTCAACCGTACACAGGCTTATAGGATACGGGCTCTGCAATACTATATTGTGATGATGCAAGTGCTTTTAATAAAAAGGAGTGATAAGAAAGTTAAAGGATTACAAGATTCACGAAGCCAGAGGAAAGGGAAGGTTTAGTCAGAAAAGATGTACAAGGAAGTAAGAGAAAAACATAGAAGAATGAGCCTTTATAAAAATAAATATATAAATTATGATATACTATGAGTTCTAGTGTTTGGTTCACGTGAGAGTTAATGTTTACTAAGATTAGATTTAAAGTTAATGTAAAAAGTGTGGAAAAGTTTATTATTTTAAAAATGTAGTCTAGGCGTAGTGTAAAATATAGTATATTCAATATATACAGTGAGTGTTTCTTAAGATTTAAGGTTATGCAGAGAGATAAAATATCAAATATATATATATATATATATATATATATATATATATATATATATATATACATATGTTCAGTGATGGCTTAGAATATCTATACTATATTAAAATTTTATATTTGGTCAATTTAGTAAAAAACCTCTAAAACTGGTAAAAAGAAAAAAATTAGATCTATTTCACGGTAGAAATGTTCTTTAAACTTAAATATTTCGAGTTATCGAAAAAAAAATCAAATGTATCAAAGGCTATAGCCGGGGTACCATGGTGAAATGGCCCCCTTGGAAAATGTATATATGTTATATACCATTCGATGGGGGATAAAAAAAAACTCCCATAGCCAAATTTTTAGCTCTCTGCCTAGTGCGCATGCGCAGTAACGTCGATAAACGTGTTTTTTTGATTTTATTTTTTTCTGAAGTCCCTATAGGATAAAAATTTTTTTAAAAATTCACATTGGTGTATTTTTATGTCATGAATAACTGCAATTTTTTTGGGATTACATAACCTCAAATATCGGATCTAAAAAAATTATTAAAGTTTTCAATCGATATTTTGACCCCCTTGTTTTTGAGGTGCAACTTTTTAAGTAGACTTTTTTTGTGTACTTTTTCCCGTTCTTTACGATGGCACTAACGTTTTTTCCTTAAAAATGGTGGCACAACTCGATTTGAGCCAAAAACTGATTTTTTTGCCATTTTTTCACGTTTTTAGCTGGTTATGTTACAATTTAGTTACTAAAGTGACTCCTTTTGAGTAGTTTTGCATATCTTCCCATGAAAACATAATCAAATGAAATATTTTGTTCGCTCCAAGCCGTATTTTTTATATTATCTTACGTTTTCAATGATGGTCTTATCAGAATTTGAGGTAATAAAGGGTTTCTCTCTATATATAAAAAGAATATCGCCGCTGTCAGTGTCTGCTTTTCTCTTTAACCTAAAAATGCCCTCATTTGAGTGATTTAACGCCGAAAAAGGCCATTTTTGGTACCATGTAACCCAAAACTAACCTAAAAATGTCATAATGCAAGGGTTTTCACGCAAAAAAGCCTGTTTTTAGCTAAACATAGCCTTGAAATCGATCGTTTGAGGGTACTTTTGGCGTCTTGTGGTCTTAAAAAGGCCATATTTGGCTTATCTGCCTCTACTTAATTGATTATTCAAAATCTATTGACAGTAATAATTATCAGGTAAAAAGGAATTGAAGTTAAGTATGTTCAATTCGTACAAAGTATAATTTATTATCTTCATAGGCTATTTAAAATAAATTATGGAACGTATACAAGTAGCTTTTTAAAAATAACGAATGTTCACAATAGAAAAAATGATTCACTCATCATTGTCACTATCTTCATCAATACACACTTCAATTTGATCATTAAGAAACATTTTAGACAGAATTTCAGCTGGTCGTATGATTTTTGATAAATATCTTCCATGTGAAAGATAATAGATTATGGCAGCAATATGCGCACAACATCCTATAGTACGGTTACCGTTAGCACAATCACAACAGTGTCTTAAGATGCTAGAATAACCAATACCATTTGGTTTATACTCAACGAAACATTTGTATTGTTTTCTGTTAATATGCCTGGATTGAACTTCAAGTTTGAAAATATTGTTAGTCTCTTTTGAATATCCAATCTTCAAATTATTATCTGCGTCAAGCATTTCCGCTAAGTAAGATATTGTCTGTTTAAGCTGATATGTTCCTGTAAACAGAATTTTCAAATCTTTTATTGTTAATTCAGGAAAGTCTGGTAAATCATCCGAAGTTATTATTTTAAATGGTAGTTTCCGACGACTCCATCTTTTGTCTGCTACTAAAACTGCTAATGTATTTTCAACATTTTTTCTAGATTGCATAGCACTAAATATTTCATCTTGCATGTCTTCATCAGAATCTAGGCGTTTGCCAAACAAGTTATTTAAGTAGCAAGAAATTTTACAATAAGATCCAGTATTTTTCACCATTTTATTATCAAGTTTGTGATCTAATAACCTATATTTTTTCTTTTGAACTCCGTGCACTGCTTCAACAACCCATCGCAGTTTTGTCGTGAATCTTGTTTCATTTGATTCTTGCGTAGAAAGTTGAGATTTTGAACCTTTGAGTGCAGGCATCAAAACAATATAACCCATATTTTCTAATTTTTGTTTAATGTCCCTGAAACCTCTATCCAGTATAAAAATGTCCCCTTGGCGAAGAAGTTTCTGTAAAATATTCTGCTTCTCTTCCAATATTTCAATCAGTATTGTAGCATCATTTTTATGTGCAAGATATGGACCTAACTGGTCAACAACATAACCATTAGTAGTACATATAGTAAATGGTTTAGTCAGAGGAACTTTTTTTTGGCCTGAATAAGATTTTCTTTGGTACTCGTTATTAGAGCTTTTTTCATGCCTTATATAAGTACCATCAGCAATCAAAATAAGTTGTTTACCAGGATGTAATTTCTTTGCCATATTAGAAGTTTGATTTTCAATCAATTCATTTCTGTCTACATTTTCTAATCCAAAGTGTTTTGGTAGTAAATCTTTTTCGAAAGATAATAATACTGATTGACAAAAACGAGATACTTGTTGTTCGCTTTCAATGTCAAATATTGTAGAGATGAGCGAGTTAGAATTCCCAGAGCGCATTTTGAATAAAAATACGACAATGGCTTGTGTCGCTGTCCTTACACAGGAATTCTTCAGAGAAGTGAGTTGATCTTTAAGATAATTAATATTTTCCCACGTTAATCCCGTAAAAACTTTCAATTTTTTTCAGGCATGGAAAATTCAGCTACTGTATCTAATAAAGTTTCGTCTGCTTTCATTGATAATTGACTCAAAAATTGTAGTAATTCATCAATATATACCGTACTTGTAGTGGAAAAAATATTAATTTTATTTAGTTCATCTTCATAAAATCTTTTTTTAATTAAATGTGTGCAACAGCATCTATTGCCATGTGGAATAAAAACATTCATTTTACTATAAACTTGAATTCGGGCCTCTAAAGGAACTAATATATTATTAGTCTGTTTTTGGTACCCACAAACAAAGCAATATTTATGTGCCGCAATCGTCCTTGGAATAAGTAATTCCGTGGTTGCTCGTACTTTTTGTTCCTTTATTGTGTATACAGATGATTGTGTACTTTCCTGAGATGATGAAGTGACAGTTAGCTGAGAAAATGATTCAGAAACATTTGAATCTTGAGACGAAGCAGTTGCTGGAACATTAACCTTTTTAGGTTTAGAGCTTGATATGTATTTGGCTAATCGCTTTCTACATGAATCACAAATTACATCATGGATGTAAATATCTTTATTTGATAATTGTTTAGCATATTCGATTTCAACTTCAGATTCGATTTCCTTTTCTCGACCAATTGATTTTCTAATATAAATATTACACATGGCACATCTTCGATCATCGCGTTTCCTGATGTTATCTGACTCTTCATTACTATTAGATGCCATATTTATTTAACCATTAGACAAGAAGATCACTTCTGAAATAATAAAATATAAATATTTTACAATACATTTAAAAATGCTGTTAGTTAGTTTTTAAAAATCTAAAAAAATAGTTTGCCTTTTTTTAAATTAAAAACTAGAATGAATAATAAATATTACAAAAATATTATAATCTAAGTTCTTGTATAATCCAGTTTTCTCAGTAGCTTTACATGAAAAGTAAAAAAATAATATTATTATTTTTTTATACAGACGGTATGTCCCGGGGTCGGTACGGGACGGGACGGGACGTATTGTACTTTCTCCCTTATATAGACAATTGTAAGAAAAAAAAAAAATTAGTTTTGAAAAAAACAATGTTGGCCATTGGTTTGCGCATCGTTTAATTAATTAAGAAATCAAAATACTTTATTTGTTTATGCTCCTGATAATTCTTAATTTTATGATTGACCATTCACTACGCAGATCGTCTGCATTGCAGCCGCCGCGTCAACCGCGCGGCCAAGCATAACCTTTTATTATAAATAAAAATAAACAATAAACAAAAAAGTGCGACAGAGACAATACTTTCGACCAATCACAGAACGTTTAAAAAGAACATAACATTAGCCATCAGTTTTATAATAAGGTGATATCACAATTCTGATAAGACCATCATTGAAAACGTAAGATAATATAAAAAATACGGCTTGGAGCGAACAAAATATTTCATTTGATTATGTTTTCATGGGAAGATATGCAAAACTACTCAAAAGGAGTCACTTTAGTAACTAAATTGTAACATAACCAGCTAAAAACGTGAAAAAATGGCAAAAAAATCAGTTTTTGGCTCAAATCGAGTTGTGCCACCATTTTTAAGGAAAAAACGTTAGTGCCATCGTAAAGAACGGGAAAAAGTACACAAAAAAAGTCTACTTAAAAAGTTGCACCTCAAAAACAAGGGGGTCAAAATATCGATTGAAAACTTTAATAATTTTTTTAGATCCGATATTTGAGGTTATGTAATCCCAAAAAAATTGCAGTTATTCATGACATAAAAATACACCAATGTGAATTTTTAAAAAAATTTTTATCCTATAGGGACTTCAGAAAAAAATAAAATCAAAAAAACACGTTTATCGACGTTACTGCGCATGCGCACTAGGCAGAGAGCTAAAAATTTGGCTATGGGAGTTTTTTTTATCCCCCATCGAATGGTATATAACATATATACATTTTCCAAGGGGGCCATTTCACCATAGTAACCCGGCTATAGCCTTTCAATTAGTTTTTAGCAGTAAAAGAACTGAAAAAATATCTGTCCATCCGTCCGGATTTTTTTTTTGCATTTATTCCACAAAACTTGATGTATTTTATAAACAAAAAATCATTGATTAGTAAAGACAGGTACATATGGTAAAAATATACATTTCTACCCAAAAACATTTTCAAGATTTGTTCCAGGTAGATTGAAAGCTGTGAAAACAATTAAAAAAAAATTATATTTGGTCTATTTTGTAAAAACCCTCTAAAACTCGTAAAAACAAACAAATTGAATCTATTTTATGGTAGAAATGTTCTTTGAACGTAAAGCATTTAGGTTACCGAAAAAAAATGTCAAATGTATCAAATTTCAATTAGTTTTCAGCAATAAAAGAACTTGAAAAATGTCCGTCTGTCCGTCCGTCCGGATTTTTTTTTACATTTCTCCCACAAAACTTGATGTATTTTATAAATAAAAACTATTCAATGGTATAGACAGGTACATATGATAAAAATATACATTCCTACTGTTACGCCCTAAGTCGTATGATGACTATCAACGGACGAATCATTTAGTGGTTATTATATTTAAAGTAAACACGGAGACGATTTGAAACTCGGGAGAGAATTGAACGATCGGTGTTTAGACATTCTCGCGATCAGAGAACGGCGAAGAATGCCTGAATGGGAAACTACTTTATTAGGAATATTATTGCTTATCACTAATGTCGGTCTAACAACAATCTCTCTATTTATCTCGATTGTCTGTTACTATAGTTGTGTTGCTCTCTTAATATTTGACACAATCGCTCTAATAAGACGTGACTCTACGTTGTGGCGTCTTAATAAATCTCGGTGTAATAGTTGGTTTTTATAACTTAAGAGAGAAAGAATGTGGGTTTAGTATATTCGGATTTTCAGTGATGTAAATAGGACGTTAGCGTTTCATCCGCAGTATAAGTTCAGAGAGAGAGAGAGAGAGAGAGAGAGAGAGAGAGAGAGAGAGAGAGAGAGAGAGAGAGAGAGAGAGAGTGAGAGAGAGAGAGAGTGTTTCTGTCTAGCTTATATTGAGTATTATGTCGACACCTACCTTTTGTAGTCCTTGCTTTTGCTTCTTCGAATGCACTGCGTCTGCTCGTCCTTAGTGAAGGGGCCGGAAATACGATCGAATTATATGACGAGAGGGATGGTGGAACAAAGGTTTAAAATTAACTTCACTCACGATTCGTACCGTAATAATTCAGTTTATTCGATTAATTAACCAGTTTCGCGAAATTTATGCTCTTTATAATCTTCGGATAACAGTAATATTATTAATTTCATTAGATTCTTCAATAGTTGTCTTGCCTTCACCAACGCTCTCTCGGCGTAGAAGCGCACAAAATTCCACTTTAGATTCATTCACTTCTCTCGCGCTTTCTACATCACTCTCTTGGCATGTAAGCGCGCAACTTTCGATTCTCTTAATTTCGTTAATTATCTCTGCGCGGAACTCGTCGCTGGATAGGGTGGATAATATTTCTTTACTGTTTTCGGCGTCTCAAATTCGCGCAGTTCGATTCTTTTAAAATATTCTCCGCGTTCTCGGAAGTGTTCGCACTACCTTTTGTAATTCTGAAAATTTGATTATCAGACTCGTAATTAAATGGACGCTCTATGACCGTTTCTGAATGTGATTCTGAATTTTGATGTGAAAGAGTCGGTGTAGAAGTAGAGTTTGTATTAGAGGGAACAGTAGGGTTCGGTGTCCTTTCGCTTGGAAATGCTAGACTCCTTGTTGCGTCGTCGAAGATACCTGCTTCTTCGCCGACGGAAGGCGGTTCGGGTGTTGAGTTTACTGTGACAACGGTCGTGTCGGTACCCGATAATTTGGTTTTGACTACTGTCGTTTGGCCAATATTAAGACGAGGAGGTTTTTTATAACAACAGTTTTCTTTATTATCGGTTTATTTATGGATTTAGTACTTGAGTTCGCTGTTAAGATGGTTAAATTTTCTAATGCGTCGTCTTCGTTTTGAATTCTATAAGTGTTGAACGAGTCTTTGCTTCTATCTTTAACGCGATTGACGCTCGCAATCAAACTTTGGGGAAGGTGGTAAGGATTATCGATGTTATGTTTCGCGAGACTCTTGTCTAGGATTTTACAACTTTGTCGTACTTGGTGATTATTTGGTTTTCTTGTAATTTATCGTATTTCTCTTTATCTTCTAAATAGTTAATACTATCATCAAGATCAATCTTTTTAGTTCCTCGGGTGTGATTTACGTGTGGATTTTCATTAATGGTTGTATTTTCGGACTTATCGCTACTCGACATACTTATTTATTAGCACAATTTTCATTGTTTTTTTTATGTCTAATATTCTCTAATATTCTTTTCATAAGTTTTATTCGTTCGGGCTCTTAGTTTATTGATGACTCAGATTGATATTACGATGAGTTTTCTTCGTTTGATTTTAACAGCTAATTTTTATGTTTATCAATTGCTCTGGACTTGGATTTGGTTTCGACAAGTTCGAATAAAGCGTCAAACATTCCTTGATTTCTGTTGAAAATATCGGTAATTCGGAGGATTTTTCTGATTTTGATTGATTCGTTTCCGTGACAGTTTGGCAGTTGTCGACTCGTGATTTTAATTCGCTCGTTTCTTTCATTAATTTCTCTCTCTCTCTCTCTCTCTCTCTCGAATGCTAATCTGCGCAGAAATCTCTTTTTTCCTCCTCTCTTAATTTGTCTTAAGTGGAATTTGGACGACCGCTAATTAAAACTGATCGAGCTGGATTTTTAGGATAGGCTGATCGCTGGTTAAAGCAGATCAGGAAGAATTGATCTCTGGTTAAAGCAGATAGAGGAGAAATAATCGCTAGTTAAGCAGATCAAAAGGAAAATCGTTGATTAAAGCCGATTTTTAGGAGAATGACCGCTGATTAAAGCAGATAGGGAAGAAATGATCGCTAGTTAAGCAGATTAAAAGGAAAATCGTTGATTAAAGCAGATTTTTAGGAGAATGACCGCTGATTAAAGCAGATCAGGAAGAAATAATCGCTAGTTAAAGCCGATCAAGAGGAAAATCGTTGATTAAAGCAGATGTTTAGGAGAATGACCGCTGATTAAAGCAGATCACGAAGAAATAATCGCTAGTTAAAGCCGATCAAGAGGAAAATCGCTGATTAAAGCAGATTTTTAGGAAAATGACCGCTGATTAAAGCAGATCAGGAGGTGGCCGCTGTTTAAAGCAGAGCCTTAGGAGGGATTAGTTGTTTCTTATGAATCGAAAGGATAATTACGCAATATAAAATATTAAATTTAAATTCTTTGTTTTTCTTAATTTTACTCGGTTTTAAGAGATTTCTGGAGTAATATTTCTGATTTTTAAGAGATTTTAATAAAATTTTACAATAATTTTCCTTTTTCAAGCGGTTTCCCGGCCGATGCACCAAAAAATTAATAAATAGATAACCTGTTACGTCCTAAGACGTATGATGACTGTCAACGGACGAATCATTTAGTGGTTATTATATTTAAAGTAATCACGGAGACGATTTGAAACTCGAGAGAGAATTGAACGTTTCGGTGTTTAGACACTCTCGCGATCAGAGAACGGCGAAAAATACCTGAACGAGAAACTACTTATCTCTCTATTTATCTCGATTGTGTGTTATTATAGTTGTGTTGCTCTCTCTCTTTTAATATTTGACTCAATCGCTCTAATAAGACGTGACTCTACGTTGTGGCGTCTTAATAAATCTCGGTGTAATAGTTAGTTTTTATAACTTAAGAGAGAACGAATGTGGGTTTAGTATATTCGGATTTTCAGTGATGAAATAGGACGTTAGCGTTTCATCCGCAATATAAGTTCAGAGATTAGATTAGATAGTTTTTATTTGCGTACATTATACAATAATAAGATTCAGCATTATGAGGTGAAAGTAGAATACAGTAAGTTGAGGCGTGTTTAGATTATGTATAGTGTTAAAGTGTACCGATGGTGAAAATGAATAGCGCGAGAATGAGTAGGTGTGTGCGTGTGCATGAGTGTGTATGAGTTATGAGTTTTCGAGTTGAAAGTAGTAATCTTTAGCAAGTTTTCTGAAGGTGACAGTAGATGAGGTTTTTCTGATGTGAGATTGTAGGCTATTCCATAAGTATGAGGCGCTGATATGAAACGAGTTCCTCAGCGTCTCAGTCGCGAAGGCAGGTATTTCCAGAGGTGTTACCTCGTCCTTCACAGGCTGGAGCGAGACGCTGAAGTCAAAAAAGGCCAGTACAGTACGTATGATGGTACGACCGAGTTAAACATTTTACGAAGGAAGCAGACTGTGAAGTACTTCCTGCGTCCGTCAGTGGTTAGCCACTGCAGCTCCCGCCTGTAAGGGGAGATGTGCTCATCTCTCCTTACACCATAGATGTACCGGATTCCTGTATTCACGAGCCTCTGTAGTTTTAAGTCCTGTGTCAAGTCACAGTATACAAGAGAACAGTAGTCAATGATCGGAAATAGGAGTGCTTGCACGAGATGCTTGAGCAACCTGAGATTGGTACTCCTTCTAAAAAAGTAAAGCCTGTACATTAGCGCGAGTGAGCACGTTTACACACTTGTGTAACGTGCTCCTTCCACGAGAGTTTAGAGTCAAGCACCAGTCCCAGATTACGCACAGAGGATTCAGAACTGACCTGGACACCCCCGATATTAATGAAAGTGTTAGCTGTTAAGGGAAGTAGATTTATGTAGTATGGGGAGCCCAGGACAATTGCTTTGGTTTTTGTAACATTAAGTTTAAGCTTGTTTTGCGCAGCCCAGCCCATTATCCTCTCGGCATTAGCACTCATCTTGTTTGATAAAGAATCGAGCGCCTCGAGGTGGCAATGACTGTAAATTTGCAAGTCATTCGCGTAAATAAGATGGGAAACATCGGAGTCTAGACAGAAACCGATGTCGACACCTACCTTTTGTAGTCCTTGCTTCTGCTTTTTCGAATGCACTGCGTCTGCTCGTCCTTAGTGAAGGTGCCGGAAATACGATCGAATTATGTGACGAGGGGGATGGCGGAACAAAGGTTTGAAATTAACTTCACTCACGATTCGTACCGTAATAATTCAGTTTATCCTATTAATTAACCAGTTTCGCAAAATTTATGCTCTTTATAATCTTCGATGCTTCGAAATCACAAGTATAATCGATGATTTACAATATTAACTTTAAACCTTTTAGATTCCGAGAGACGATTGATTTGGGAGACGGTGTAAGACAATCTGTGGGAGCTGATTTCGAATATAAGCGCGATTTCTTTTAAGTTCGTTATTTCGAGAACTTCTAAGTTAATTTTATTAAAATGATGAAGTCCGACGCGAATCTTAGTTTACGTAGAACCGTCTCGAAGATCGTACTAACGTGCAGTGTCTGTAGTGTAGAATTACTAGCCGCGCGTGCGGTCTATGCTAGGCCCTTTTATATCATGTAGTCGCTTTTGTGATAAGCAGGTATGTAGGTGAGACAGAGGTCTGTGATGGCTTCTTTAGCGGAGAAGTCCAATCAAAAGGCTTAGTTCCTCTGTGTCGTCATTTTCGTGAGCTCGCTATCACACGTAGATAGGGTCTAATCCCCTTCCTAGGCCATTTCCGCGCTTGTGCATTTCTTATGCTTATTATTCTTGGAAATTCGGTTCCTGTTGCTAGCCGGCTTCTCCTCTTTTGGTTGTTGTTTGTCGTTCAGAGTCGTGCCGTGCCCTGCTTTGAGGTATGCGACTGCTTGTTTGCACAGCTGTGGAGTGCTGGTGGCTACTTGCTTGATTCTTGTTTTACGTTGAAGAATATTCGCAGTTCATGTCACTTTTATTTGAGTGCATATAAGGCCGTTTGGTTTTCTGTAAACGGTCCACCTCTCTTCTTTGTTTGCTAGGCGGGCTTTGGAAGATTGCTGGCTCGTGGCTGGTGCAGGGCGTTACGCCTTTCCGTGTGTGTGTTGGTGCGCCTCTTGTAGATGTTTGTGTGTGCGTTTCTTTTAGCTTGTAGTGTTTGGTTTATGATGCTGTGATTTGGGGATTCGCGCTCTTATTAATAGTTTTGTTGTTTATTATTCAATTTGGTTGTCGTTAGTTTCGATAAAGTCTCTCTTGATTTCGTCGTCTCTCGTCTTCTCGCGTTTCTGTATAATGTATTCGTAGTGCATGCTATTGAGTTTAAGTGAGTTATCATGTTCTCTGACTCTATACTATTCGGTCTCTTTATTTATGCTGTTGTCGTCGGCTGCTCCCTCACTTACGCTGTAATTTAGTGGGATTCTGTTTTAATATGAGTTTTGATATTATTTTATACTGAAAGTAAAAATGCGAAATTTTTGAGCATTTCACACTACTAAAAAACATTTTCAAGATTTGGTCCAGGTAGATTGGAAGCTGTTAAAACAATTAAAAAAAAAACATCGACACAATTAATTAATTTTTTTCTTTATTTTTGACATATATTATGACGTTATACATATAGACATAATATATTTACGATTCCTCGACTTTGGTAGGAATATTTGTAACAATAAAATCAAGTTTTATGATTTTTTTGGCGATGATCCAAGTGACGCAATTTATTTCTATAAGCAAACATGCATTTAAATAATTTATTTTAAGCTTTAGATTTTTAGTCAATGATGGACATTAAGGAACAATTTTCTGCTACGGTGACTTTCTTTATTTTGATGTTTGCTACCTTTCTGATTTTTTTAGGAATGCTCTAAGCAAGTCATAAGCTTTGTCACAGGCTTTGAATATGAATTTTAATCATTTTAGCACAAATTCATGTATATCTTTATTATATATATACCCTATTAAATTTACTTAAAATTCGCTTATTAAGATTATAAAGATACGCTTATTAAGTTTGTTATTGTTATAATTAAATAATACAATTTTTAAATAGTAAAACCTTATTCGAATATACATGTATTAAAACTAGTAGTTATAACTACTGTTATAAAATGTTGGTTGTATTAAATAGATTCATTTACACTCGGCAGTACAGTTAATTCTTATGAAACGTTTTTGAAGTCGGGCTTTTTAAGTAATTGAAATTTTTCAATCCGGCAATCTAATTAAACCATTTCAAAAACTTCATCGAAGATACATCTAATATTTGACAGTATATTTAATAATGACACATCGAATGATTGAATATCATTTTATGTAATATGTGAATCGCGAGCGAAGCGAGCGTTTGTTGCTAGTAGAATATTGAACATACATAGTCAAAGTACAAGTATTCAATGAAAGAAAGTGTGAAAACTTTATTTTTTTAAGAATTTAATCTAGGTGTAGTGAAAAAATGTCAGTTTTTACCTTTATTGGTCTACAAAAATATGTCTAAAGGTGCATATACATGGTGATTATGTAGAATATAGTACATTTGATATACTTAGTGAATTTGACTGAAAATAGTTAATTCGAGCAAGTATGATGTGTAATATAAGGTCACTTCCTATGAACATCAGGTCCTGCGCACGGACGGAAAGTTATTTTTGGTGAATAAGGCTTTGCTACTAGAAAAACTTCTTTCAATTAGGTATTTAGAATTTTTAAATACTGTGAATTTGTTCTAAATTTAATTTTCTAGAAAATAGCCAAAGTACGTTGTTAAAAAAACATTTATGTAGAAAAATGGCTCAGAAAGAATTAAAAAAAAACACATTTTTTATCAAATCCATTAGGCGTTTGCCCTGGGTGTAAGACGTTTCTTCGAAACTCTTTATACGGAGTGAGTGCCTAACGAGGACCGATACGGAAACGGGCAGAGCTTCCGCATGATCCAAGTATTTCATAACGATTAAGTGCCTCCTCGGCTTGCGCTACAGAGCTTATATATCCTCCACTTCTTTGTAACCGTCTTCTTCCGATTTCCCGGAGGGATGAGTACTTGGCCAATTAAATGCTTAGATGTCGATGTTCTCCTCTCGGCGTTTAAATTTTATAGTAGTGTAAACTAATCAGAATTTTATTATTAGTCGATAAGAATTTCTCCTCTTCAAGTAATGCGGCTGGTCTTATTTTGGCCTTCCGATGTGTTGTTGCGCTCTATTATCAGAGTTATTGCAACTTTTACGACCTGCTCAGCGCTCGGTCCGTATGCTCACCATGATATAAGCTACGTATGTCAACAAGTTCTCAGCTTTGGAACACGTGCACTTGTTGTATTGTAATATTATATTCTAGTAATATTACATATATTCGTAAGGCGTGTGGATGTAGTGCGTTGTGCCTCTTGCAAATGTGTGAGTGAATTTCCTTATCTTGTCTTCTCGATTTCTCCTTCTTGATGCTTCCTTCTATTTTTGGAGTGCTTATTGTATACTGGTGTGCAAACGTCATTTTTATCGCTGCTTCGTCGTGGTGTTTAATTATATAAAGTCCGTTTAGAGTTCGTTCTTTTTGTTGTTGACGGATTCGGACCGTGATGAATGCCCTGCGCGCTTGAAAATTTTATATCATGATTTTTATGTTCGCGGATTCGGCTCTATTCACGAGTGTCTCAACATTCAGTTAAATTTTATAAAATCCTATTCTTCTAATTTAATTATATTTCTTGTATCATCGCCTTGAGTTCGGATAACTTTTTCTAATTTTTGATACCAAATCTCTTATCGCTTCTCGGAATCGAGGCGCCTAATTTCTCTCGGTTCCTATGGGGAAGAGCATTTATCTTTTTAATATTAATTTGCCTTTTTATTTGAATTTTGTTTGTTTCTTTCTATTCGTTTGTGTTTTTTATAAAAATGATTTTAGATGCTAAAAGTGAGCATTTTACACCCCTATAAGTATTTTGTTATCTCTCCTAAATCTTTCAATACATTTATTCATGAGAGTTTTCTATAAACTTCGAAACCTTTTCTTGTTTTTACAACAAATTAATAAATCATCTAAGAATAACATACAACGTAATGCGTCGCAGTCTCACTGAAAAACCTCTTTTCGACACGGCAGATTGTCTGCCTCAAAAATTGCGCCCGAACGGTCGGCAACGGGCCACACGGCTTTGTTGTCAGAGCTCGCGGCGACGTTCCGCGAAGCGTCAAGAAGAACGTAATCGCGAGAGAGAGAAGTAGCCAATCAGGAGAGATAGCGCGGCCCGGACCGCCAATCAGAGCGCGGCTTCGCTTCGGCCCGAGGAGTAGGGGAGGTTGCGAGCGCGACTGGCGCGCGCCGGACCAGCAGTATCTCGTGAACCCTTGTTAATGCAAGTTTCTGACGCAGAGGTTTGGAAGCGCGAGTGAGAAAGAGAGGAAAGGATTCTGTTGTTGGGAAAGTCTTGTGGCTTTCCCGAGGAGCATTCCGGCGATCAGGGGTAAGCAGCAAGGAAGATCTGGAGTAGAAGAGAGGACGAAGCTGGAAACGACGAGACAGGAGGGACGACCACGGACCAGCCAACGGCCAACCTTCAACGGGAGAGAGAGAGAGTGAGATTTAGATTTAGATTTTTAGATTTTATTTATTTATTTTGCTGTACAATGTGTTGTACAAAATTTTATAAAAAATAAATACGTAGTAAAGTAATAAATTATGATGTTAAGTGAGGTGAGACTGAGATGAGTGTGGAGATAATAAGCTATGTGTTTTCAAGGGTGAAAAAGTAGTGTCTGGCTTGTTTCTTGAAGTGTGTAATGGATCTATTGTCGCGGAGCTGTGAAGGTAGTGTATTCCATAGGTATGAGGCGCTTATGTGGAATGAGTTCCTCAGCGTCTCTGTAGCGAAGGTTGGGATGTCCAGAGGTGTCACCTCACCCCTGACAGGACGAAGTGCGACGTGGAAGTCAAAATAGGCAGTGATGTATGATGGTACCGCTGTGTTGAAAAGTTTTCTTAGAAAGCAAGCCATGAATTACTTCCTTCGTCCGGCGGTGGTAAGCTACTGCAACTCGCGTCTGTAAGGGGTGATGTGCTCGTCTCTTCTTACACCATAGATGTAACGGATGCCCGTGTTCACTAATCTCTGCAGTTTAGTGTCCAGTTCTTGCGTTAGGTCACAGTATACTAGCGAGCAATAGTCTATTATTGAAAAAAGAAGCGCTTGCACGAAATGTTTGCGCAGATTATGAGTGGTGCTCTTTCTGAAGAAGTATAGTCTATACATTAGAGAGTAAGCACGCTTACACAATTGTGTGACATGCTCTTTCCAGGTTAATTTAGAATCAAGCACCACCCCTAGACTGCGCATAGATGATTCGTAGCTGACCCGGGCTCCGCCTATATTCATAGAGGTATTAGCTAGAGATGGTAAAGCATTTATGTAGTAGGGGGAACCCAGGACAATCGCTTTGGTTTTGAGAACATTTAGCGCAGCCCAACCCGCTATCCTATCGGCATTAGCACTCATCTTCGTGGAACAAGAATCGAGCTCCTCAAGGTTGCATTGGCTGTAGATCTGCAAGTCATCCGCATAGATCAGATGTGATACATCAGAGTCTAGGCAGAAACTGATGTCATTGATGTACAACGCAAACAACAGGGGACCCAAACAGACCCCTGCGGCACCCCCATATTCAGAGAACGAGGGGTGAAAAGCTCGTTGTTATCACCAATGACGACCTGTTCTCTACCAGTGAGGTAAGATGCAAGCCACCGGATGACTTGCTTAGAGAAGAAGAAAGAGGACAGCTTTCTAAGGAGCTTGACGTGACACACGGTGTAAAACGCCTTGCTGAAGTCAAAAAGAATAAGAAGTGTTACCTTCTTCCTGTTTATGCCAAGTCTGACATCATCAGTCAACTTAATCAAGCCAGAATGTGTACTGTGTCCAGTGCGGAAACCCGTCTGGAAATCGTCAATGAAGAGTCTTGACTCAAGATACTCGGAAATCTGCCTATGCACTAGCCACTCCAGCGCCTTGGACAGAAAACAGAGGAGGGAGATCAGACGATAGTCAGTTAGAGCTATTGGTGAGCTGACTTTGTTCAGCGCACGCACTAGTGACATCTTCCAGTCAGAGGGGAAGCATGACTCACTTAATGACAGGTTGAAAATATGACGGAGTAGAGGAGCGAGTACTGGCAATGCCTTGTGAATGACAACCTGTGGGATGCAATCGCTGCATCTGGCCTGAGTGTTAAAGTGCGTTACTTCAGCCAGGACGTCCGATTCCGTTATCTCCCTGAAATTAAAGTGCTCTGGGGTATCCAGACTCTCTAGGGTTGGAAATTCCGCTGAAATGCATGTTGAGGTCTTCAATGGAGAAGCGAGTGTGTTCTCTTTGGGAGTGGTGATTCCAAGATTCACAAGCTCTCTCTAGATCTCGCCGACATCAGTCAGGGTTGACAGGCGTGAGTGGTAATAATTCATCCTCGACCTGTCTCTGAGCATCATCCCTCGCTAATCTATAGAAATATAGGTCTAGAGGGATACGTGATCTGCGAAACCGTCTGTAGAGTCTGTTTCGTTCTTTCAAGAGGTCACGAAGAGTCGTGGTGAACCACGGGTGACGTTTCGGTCCATGAGTCACTGTACGTAATGGAGCGAGGTGATTAATGGCGTTAGTCAAGTTAGCGTTTAGGATGGCAATGCATTCGTCAAGCGATGAAGTAGCGAGCGATGACCAATCACATGCACCAAGAATGTCCCTTAGCCTCTTAGCACAGATTCCCTTGTAATGTCTGTAAGAGTATGTTTCAGGTACGTGGCGTGGAATCCGTACGTCGAGAGTGGCCGTGATATGGTCATGTCCGTGTATGAAAGGAGTATCTCTCTTCCAGTGTGAGAGCTTTGATGAACTTGGTATCTTCAGATGAGGAGAGTTGGTCGGCGTTGAAATCGCCCATGATTAGCTTAGTCGAATAATTATGCATGAGTGTAGTTAGTTTTTGTATGAAATCATTGCCTTGGATGAAAGGGGCATGGGGTGGACGATAAACGACTCCCTTTGCGGAGATTTCACAGAAGAGATACTCCGGCTTTCCTGGCTTGCCCGACCAGGTGTCGTCAGACGATGATATAATGCTAGCTGTGAATGAGTGATGAATGTACAGGGCCACACCTCCACCGTTCCTCTTTCTGTCACATCTGTACAGAGAGTAGTTGTCGAGTAAAGGGATATATTTGATCTTATCGTCTAGCCAGGTCTCGGTTACAGCTATCACGCGAAAAAGGGGACGAGTGGACAAGAAAAGCCTCACCATCTCAATGTGACCCGTGAGAGAGTTAGCATTGAAATGGCAGGCTCTTAGACTATCGGTCAGAGTTACCTTGGTAGTAGATGCAAATATTGTGGACGATGTCGATGAAGATGATGGTGGTCTAGGTGGAATGAGGCGGACACTTTTTAGTTGGTGTTGATGTTGATTTGTAGCCTCCAGGCTGAGCGTATTTGGTGTTAATTTGTGTGAGAATCTAAAAAACTCTTGAGGTCTTCCTCAGATGTTATCATCACGGCACGGGCTTCATTTTTGGCCCTGATGTAGATTCGTCCATCCCTCACAAACGTGGAACAGCCGATCCCCCTGGCTGCAGCTCTTGTAGCCACGCTAAGACGATGTACATCAGGAGGCAGATATTCATTGATGTTGATGAAAGAGTCCGGGAGTGGCAGTGTGAAGCGAGCATCACGAAGGAGATCTGCAAACAGCTATTTCGTATGTAGCTTCCTTATTTTAATTTTGGCCGAGATAAGCGAGTGCATCAGCGTCCTGGACACAGTCACAGCAATAGGGATAGGACGCATTTCGGTGACAGCAACGGCAGTAGAAGCAGAATCCGCATCATCCTCACGAACAGCTCTCCTCTTGATCAGTGCTCTAGCAGAGGTGATATCTCTCTCTGTCAGCTGAGCGTCCAGTGGCTTAAGGGCTGCAAAAGCCAGAAGTCTAAGAGACGTAGCCTGAGTAGAAGCAAGCCCTGCAATGACCAGCCCCTGCAGAGAGTTTAGCCTGGGACGACGCTACTCTATCCAGTTGAGCTTGGATCCTAGCATTAGAGTCACGGAGTTGCTGAACGGTCTCAAGGTCAAGTGTCGAGGCCGAAGAAGTATCCGTAGAGGGACCAGCTCCTTTCGCAAGTAACTGATCAAGCTTTCCTTTGATGTCGACTTGCTCAGCCCTCAGAACCGCCACATCAGCCTCCACCACTGTCACCCGGTTCATCAGTCGTGGAATTTCGTCCAAAGTCTCCAAGGATCTTTCAATCACCGACATTCTCTCCCCTAGAAGGCGACCATTCTCCTCAGCTTCATTCTTCATGGTGTTTTGAAGTTTCTCTATAGAATCAAGTTTGTTGAGCTTTTCTAGGATTTTATTAAGAATAGCAGTATCAGCCGTCTGTGGACCGGAGGACCGAGTGGTTAATGCTGACGAGTTTCCCCCCTGAGGTTGAAGCAGAGGACTTGAGCTGCGTGAAGATGGAGTGGAATTCACAGTACCAGGAGGGAAGAGGTTAGAAACCAACAGACAGTTACGGCAGACTTGGATTGTCTTGCCGCTGTCGAAAATTGGCTGCGTCGGCGTGCACCTAGCGTGATAGTGCCATCCGCATTTAACGCATTTGCGAGCATTTCCCTTAGCGATGACCTTAGTGCAGGTCTTACATGATGTAGGACCAAGTAGTCGATCTTCAGTACGTTGGTCGTCAGACATATCGAGAAAGAGAGTTATTGTGCAGTGGCCAGAGTAGTCTCAGTATAAGAGCCTTCAGGACGCTCTTTTGGGTGCGTGTTTGCGTGCGCCGTGTCGGGGCCACCTGGTGGTGGAGCTGCTGTACTGTACTGTAGTTCGCTGGCTCGGAGAGTGATGCCCTCTGGTGTTAGAAAAATAAAGTTACGGCTAAGCAACGACAACGACAGGCAACGTTGTACCGAATAGAGAGAGATAGAGATATAGCTATAGCTATAGCTACTTTCGTA
This sequence comes from Nasonia vitripennis, assembly GCF_009193385.2. Classification (NCBI taxonomy): domain Eukaryota; kingdom Metazoa; phylum Arthropoda; class Insecta; order Hymenoptera; family Pteromalidae; genus Nasonia; species Nasonia vitripennis. The sequence goes on along the minus strand of NW_022279617.1, from coordinate 547,325 downwards.
GTCTATAAACACCGCACTGCACGATTTCACTCCACTTACGATACTGCACTGATTAAAAATACTGAGCTTGTGCCTTGCAGATACGATGCGGAAGACTGAGTCGGATACTGGAGCACGACGATAGTAGAATACGTCACTGGATGATTGAGGTTATGTAGCACAAATTTTTGCGGAAATCCTTCCCGGCTCTTAAAAATTGAGAGAGGGAGAGAGAATAGATTAGTTTTATTCTGCGTACCTTATATTGTACGATTATAAGTTTATAGTGTTACAAGTGAGAAAAGAGAAAAAACAATAGATAATAGATTGAGGCATGTTTAAAGTATGTGTAGTGAGAGAGTGAGGCGATAGTGAAAGTGGAAAGAGCGAAAAAGTAGGTGTGTGTGTGCGTGGACTGTGTACGTGTTATGTGTTTTCGAGTTGAAAAAAGTAATCCTTAGCAAGTTTTTTGAAAGTGACGGTGGATGAAATGTTTCTGATGTGTGATGGCAGGTTATTCCATAGGTATGAAGCGCTGATATGGAACGAGTTCCTCAGCGTCTCTGTCGCGAAAGCAGGAATTTCCAAGGTGTCACCTCGCCCCTCACAGGTCGGAGTGTGACGCGGAAGTCAAAAAAGGCCAGTACGTATGATGGTACGACCGAGTTAAACATTTTACGTAGGAAACAAGCTGTGAAGTACTTCCTGCATCCGGCAGTGGTTAGCCCCTGCAGCTCCCGCCTGTACGGGGAGATGTGCTCATCTCTCCTTACACCAGAGATGTACCGAATTCCTGTATTCACGAGCCTCTGTAGTTTTAAGTCGAGTTTCTGCGTCAGGTCACAGTATACAAGAGAACAGTAGTCGATGATCGAAAATAGGAGAGCTTGCACAAGATGCTTGCACAACCTGAGATTGGTACTCTTTCTGAAAAAGTAGAGCCTGTACATTAGCGAGTGAGCACGCTTACACACTTGTGCAACGTGCTCCTTCCACGTGAGTTTAGTCAAGCACCAATCCCAGATTACGATATTAATGAGTAGTGTTAGCTGTTAAGGGAAGTGAATTGATGTAGTAAGGGGAGCCCATGACAATTGCTTTGGTTTTATTAACATTGAGTTTAAGCCTGTTTTGCGCAGCCCAGCCCATTATCCTCTCAGCATTAGCACTCATCTTGTTTGATAAAGAATCGAGCTCCTCGAGGTGGCATTGACTGTAAATTTGCAAGTCATCCACATAGATAAGATGGGAAACATCGGAATCAAGGCAGAAACCGATGTCATTGATGTATAATGCTAACAGCAAGGGACCTAAGACGGAGCCCTGCGGGACGCCGATGTTAAGACGCCGAGGGGAAGAACGTTCACTATTGTCACCAACGACGGCCTGCTCTCTCCCAGTGAGGTAGGTGGCAAACCAGCGGATGACCTGCTTTGAGAAGCCGAAGGTGGATAGCTTTCTCAGGAGCCTGACGTGACAAACAGTGTCAAACGCCTTGCTAAAGTCAAAGAGAAGCAGAAGTGTCACTTTCTTTTTGTTTATGTGGTGACAGAAATTCCAAGTTGCTCCAACTCTCTCCAGATCTTGGCAACATCAGTCAAGGTTGACTGGCGTGAATAGTAATAATTCAGCCTGGCTTCCTCGACTTGTTTGTGAGCATTGTCTCTAGCTAGCCTATATATGCGGAGATCCGAATCGAGCCTGGAGTCCCTGAAACGCCTGTAAATTCTATCTCTCTCAGATACAAGGTCACGAAGAGCCGTGGTGAACCACGGGTGACGCTGTCTTCTTAGTGTCACAGTCTTTAACGGGGCGAGATGATTGATGGCGTTAGTGAAGTTAGCGTTAAGTGTGGATATGCATTCGTCAAGTGATGAAGAGGTGAGGGATGACCAGTTACATGCGCTAAGAAAGTCCCTTAGCTTCTCGGCGCTGATTCCTTTAAAGTTTCTGTAAGAGTATGTGTTAGGTACGTATCGTGGAATTTGTACGTCGAGAGTGGCCGTGATAAGGTCATGTCCGTTGATGAATGATGAGTTTGTCTTCCAGTATGACAGCAGGCGGTCCTGCTCGTCGATTAGACAGAGGTCAAGCCAGGTATCAGAACCCTGTTTTTTGTGCGTGGCACCATAGGGAACAGATGAAAGGGAGTTTTCATCAATGAAGGTCTTGATGAGCTTGGCAACTTCAGATGAAGAAAGTTGGTCATAGTTGAAGTCTCCCATTATGACCTTCGTGGAATAGTTGTGCATGTGGGTTGTTAGTTGTTCTATGAAGTTAGAGCCTTGGAAGAATGGAGCATGAGGTGGACGATACACAACGCCCACGAAGATGGGAGAGACTCCCTTTGTTGATACCTCACAGAAGAAATATTCAGGCTTGCCTGGCTTACCAGACCATTCACCGTCAGATGATGAAGTAACGCTAACTGTCAGAGATTTGTGTATGTAGAGGGCCACACCTCCTCCGTTTCTGTTTCTGTCTCGTCTGTACAGTAGGTAGTCGTCCAGTGAATGGATGGACTTTACCTTGTCGCTCAACCAGGTCGCAGTAACAGCTATTACGTGGAATGGAGAGCGAGTGGATAAGAAACGCCTGATCATCTCAATGTGACCCGTAAGCGAGTTCGCATTAAAATGACAGACTCGTAGACCTTCGGACAGAGATACCTTAGAACTACAAGTGGCAGATGAGCTTGATAGTGGGTGTGGTGGAATGATGTGTGTGTGTTGTAGCTTCAGTGTTGGACGATGTTGGCAGCGGGCGGAAACCGGTCTAAAAAAGTCTCCAGCTCGGCGTCGGTGTTCATGATCGTAGCACGCTCGCTGTCATCGTTACAGCGCATTTAAAGTCTCCCCTCCCTGACGAACGTTCGGCAGCCCTGCCTCTTCTTGGCCTCCAGCCCAGCCCTTGTACGCAACTTATAGACGTCCGAGGGGAGCAGCTTGTAGCCTCCTCCATCAAGGTAGCGTCCAATTCGCTGGTGTGTAGCTTGCGTTTCCGGGCTTTGCCGATGACGATCGAGCGTGCAAGCGCGCTTGAAGATAGGGTAACGGCTAGTGGTGGCAGTATGCCGTCACCCCTGGCGGAGCTGTTTGTAGCATCAAGCCTCCCCATGGTCCTGACGGATGCTGCGTCTCTTCTGAGGACCGTGGGGTCAAGCGCGTTCACAACCGAGAAAGCGAGGAGGTGCAGTGAGGTTTCACGGGTATAGTGCAAACCCGTGACAACGACCACACAGTTCGAGGTCTGCTCCTGGCGCCTCTTGATCTCAGCCAATTCACTGCGTAGGCTGCAAATCTCTGCAGTGTTGGATACAGTGTTGCTGTTGTCCTGCTGCATTGTGGAGCTCCTCGATAACAGATCTTGGATTTGTGCCTGCAGCTCGGTGATGTTAGACTCAGCATTATGTATGCGAGTTTTGAGTGCAGGCAGCTGATCGAGGGTCTTAAGTCGCTTCTCCAGCGGGCCAAGACGCTGCTCAATTTTAGAAATCCTCTCCGACACGATGTTCTGGGTCTTGAGGGCCTCCGTTTGAGCATTACGTATATTGTCCTGTGATCCGCGAGAGAGAGAGAGAGAGAGAGAGAGAGAGAGTCGATTACGCCCTGCGAGGCTGTATTGCGCGGGAGGCAGAAACCGCCGCGTTGTAGGGAAGGGTTGGGTGAAATATAGCAGAATTTTTGTGAAAAATAAAGTTTAATTATTCTTTCTTTTTTCTCGTGCTCCCAAATGTACGGTGACTGCGGCGAATCCACAACTTAATAAATAAATTGAGGCGCCAGGAGTTACGCACCTGTGCTGGGAGGCACAGCGTCGCAAACAAAAGATAAATAACATCTTCTCGTTTTCCATAATTATACCAAAAATTATCAGCATTGCTTCTCTTAAACTTTAGTTTCGCTAAATATTCGTCAAAACCCTCATACGGCATTTACTTGGACTAACTTATAGTCCATACAACGCTTTAAAAAATTTACAAACTGTTGAAATTATAATCAAGTAGGGTATAACTTCTCACGGTGAATATATTTATTAATACAAAAAGGAACAAGAAATTAATACAAGTATGACAGCGTATTCAGATGTCAGTGAAGCGTTCGACTGGACAGCTGCTCGTTTGCTCGATTAGGACAGAACTAACTGCTATCCTCCGTTGAGGGTATTACACTACCTCGGTGACGCGGTCCTACGGCTGATCGCAAGAGGGACACTACCGATTTCCAGGTACGCGACGACGCGGTCGAAGCGTGAGTGGACGGACCCTTCTTAATAGCCCCCGCTGCCTACCTGGGTATCATAAAGAGCGCGCACTCAGCGAAGTGCGCGCTCCTTCTTAATCCCTAATTGCCGTATTCGTCGCAGGTATTTTTCGTAGGCAAAAACAGACCGCGTCTCCGAGAGGCTTATCATTATAAAACGAGCAGATGCGCTGTCGAGTTCGGCGACGGACTCGGCACGGCGTCTGTTCTTGGGTTTTCCCAGCTACAATAAAACTAGAACTGAATAATATTTTGAAATACTAAAACTAAGTTTTAACACAAACTTTGTTTCTTTTGTCATTATAACCTTTGGTTGATTGATATATACTTCCGAGCTTATTTTACCGTTAAGAAAAGCTGTAACAACATCTATTTGTTCTATAATTAACCGTGCTAACAACAGAATAAGAATAAAATTTTTAACGTTTGAGTTTTTGCTACTGGAACGTAAATGTCATCAATCATATTTGTTTGTTAAAACCTCTTACTACTAATCTGGTTTTAAATACATCATCAGATTTTTTGTATAAACCCTTTTTACATCTAGGATCTCTTCTCCTCTTTGTTTATTAACTAATTCTCATGTATTCTTTTCATACAAACTACTTATTTCTTTGTCCATTGCTTTTTTCAATTTTCACATTGATCGCTATTTATCGCTTCCTCAAATGTACAAGGTGTATCTACTCTACAATAATGTACGAATACTCGATTAGCATTATTTTCCGGTTATCTTATCGGACTCTTTTTCGCACGTGTGATCGACGTGGAGTATTTGGCTTCAGAATATATTTATCGAAATTCTTCACATTTGTACATTTTGCACTGCTAGATTTTCAATCTTTTCTAAGCTATCAAATACATCATCATCAAATTTATTTTTACGATTAATTTCATCTCTTCTTCTTGACTCGAAAGTCAAAGTAAAAGGAGAAATATTTTCATCATAACAATCAATGCCGATTTATTTTTTATCTCTTTTAACAACATCTACGTGTCTTGAAACTTAGCAAATTTCCCATTTCACCTATTTTATCCCATTTAAACCCATATTTCACCTATTTAATCCCCATAAAGAATTTTAAATTTTCAACATTCGTTTTTCTGTTAAAAAATATCTCGTATGGAATTTTATTTTCAATTGTGTTTGCTAAAGTGCGATTTTTTAAATACGTCTCAGCACTCACAATTGCTAGTCAATATATTTTATCTACTTGGGTATTATCTAGTAAACAACGCACCATGTACATAATTGTTTGATTGAACCTTTCGGCAGTATCATTCAATTCATGTACATACGTTGGACAATTGTTTATGTATATGGGTGGCTCTCTGACAAATCGTGCGCGAAAAAGAAATTCTTGCCTAAAGTTGAGGTTATGCTCTAGAGATCGGCACGATGTCACCTGTAAATTTTCAGATTGATTCGATCAATTCTCTTCGAGTTACAATTTAAGGGTTTGTCAGAGTTGGTTATTTAAGCATTTTTTGCATTTTTTGCCTATTTTCAATGATTTATAGCTCTTGAAACACGAATTTTTCACTAAAAATACACTGAATGTTTTTTTGTCAAATTTTATTAGCATTTTAATAAAAGTTTTCTTATAGCCCTATATATATGTTATACCTGTCTTATAAGACATTTAAACCTTAATAGTGGTAAAAGCAATAAGAGTTCGATCTGGACTCCGAACACCGAACAATTCATGAAGATACCTTTTTATAGTGCAAAAGTCTCATTATAAATCCCAGAATATCCGAGGCACTGTATTATTAGCTAAACACGTAGATATCCATAATTCATACTAAATTAATTCTTGTCAAAAAAAAAAATCGAACTTGATTTTATTGTTACAAATGTTCCTACAGAAGTCGAGGAATTGTAAATATGTTATATCTCATACAAAAATAAGAACATAATTCATACACTAGATCATAATTTTCAAAGTCAGTGGATAATTAAGTTTATATTTGTAAGAGATAGGTATAACATAAATATAAGACTATAAGGAAACTTTTATTAAAAAGCTGAGAAAATTTCACAACAAAAATATTCTGTGCCATTTTTCTTTTTTACACTCTTTTTTAATACAGTTTACACCTTAAACTAAGTTACTTAAATACGGGTATTTTAGGTTAGAGTTCGGGTTTAGGTGAGCACGTGGATTGAGCGCTGCGCTCCGTTGATAACTTTTCACCGATGATGTGCTGAAATCACACAAAAATCCACCAGCCTTAGCAAGCCGTCGCCCATTTTTTACGGTATCCGCTGGCAAATCATAATAGCCGAAAGTACGCAGACCGGCCAGGAGAGATGGTATTTTTTTTACCAGGATACAGCTGTTCATTTTTCTTTTTCATCAATTATTTTTGCTATATTTCTCTCGAAATAATCGTATTACTATCGGTCAATTTCCTGTAGAAAATATTTATTCATTTCTTCTACAAATAAAACATTTTCTATTTCGACTTTGTTCAGAACGTCCGCTATCGAATAACTAGTGAATTCTATTGCCTACACTCTGTTCACTTTTTGGAGCGTGCGCTATTACTATCCAGGCGCTGACGTCTGAACCGCTCGGTTGACTCGCACTGGCTCCTTTCTGCTGTTAACGAAAGTTACGCTCTCTGCCGTAGTTGCTTCTTCCTTCTCTGCCACGGTCTTGGCCACGTGTAGAACCTCGCTCTGTTTCGCCGCTGTGTCCCGCTTGGCTACCACCTTGGCCCTCTCTTGCGAAATGCCCGGTTTGTCCACACTTAAAGCAGCTTTATTTTATTTTTGATACAGTCAGCTGTCTGTTCACTTTCTGTTAGCGTGTATATTAAATCACCAATATAACCAATAACTGTATTGGTTTGGCAATATGTTGAGCATATAATTCAGCTTCTCTTTTTCACTTATTTTAGCACCTACGCCTTTTAAAGCATTCAATGCTTTTCAATACCGCTGAAGAATGTGGCAGTGTCACAGTATTACCAGTTTTGATTTTTCTAGCTTGTTTCTACACACTATTTGTAGAACTGTAGGCTCCTTCATATACATACCATCAAACTTTTTAATTATCCCAAAAGTAGTAGTTTCTTCGCACACAAACTCCAGTTGTTTGTTTGAGATCGCACAATTAAAAATGTTTATTCCTTTTAGATCATGTTCATCCTATGTTATGCCTGTTTATGTTGATGGTTTTTCTTTTCCAATCACATCTTGACACTTTTTCAATTTTTAAACCTAACTCTTTTTTCTCCATTCCTTTTTTTTCAATCTCGAAATTTTCTTTGTGTTTAGATTATTCTTAATCAATTTTTACATATTTCTTCGTTTCCGGTATCTTGCCGCTGTCCATAAACTCAAGTGCTCTCTGTTAGCATTAGATTAGTAGTTTCACATACACTTTTTAATCCACAAACATCTTTTGCTTCTATTCAATAGTCGTTTTGTTTAGCTATCCATTCTCACTTGTATTTTTCTTCCTTTGTCAGTTAAATACTTTAATTTTTCACTTGAAACTTTGTTATCTTTACACTCTACTTTACACGTGTATATATCTCTTATATGACTCGAAAGTCAATATGCGGAATAAAAAAATATAAATCAAAGCTCCTGCTACCATGTTGAAATAAGTACATGCAGAGAAGATTTAGTTTAATTATAACTAGCAGGGTCACCACACTCCTAACGTTGCTTGTTAATTAGGTATATATATATATATATATATATATATATATATATATATATATTTATATTTATATTATAGCTCTAAAGAAAATTAAAAAGTAATAAGATTATAATATTAACTACAAAAAATTAAAAGGTTACGCTATTAAAAATTTCAATGAATTTTCAATTACAATACGGCTACCTGTGTGAATAAGAGAGTGAAGGTGTTTAAATGCTGGTGGCGGAGCCCTTCGTGAATTCTACCTACCTGAGCGTCTGATGTAGCAGGACCAGCGTGATAGTAGCTCGCCCACACGAACGCCAGGAACAAAATTACAGCGTCTCGCGTTCGTAGTGACAGATGCCGCCCGAGTCAAGGGCCCTGACGACGGGACATTGGGAGTCACTCCGGGTTTCACAGTCAAGAGTTATCTTAGTTGTCTGCGGGTGAAAGGCTGAAACATTGCATGATTAAGCGCCCTTCCCTTAGTCATTTTAAAAATCTTCGTCGCGTCTTACTCTTTCCAGAGTATTTTAAGTCCCATTTGCAAATAAAGTTAAAAGCGTTAATGTGAGTAGGTGCGATTAAGCTACGCTCTGTGTTAATCGGCCGTTTGTTATTGTTTACGCGCCTCTATATTGTTGTCGATTATCGTTATTATTATTGTTAATTGGTAATTGTAGGTGAGATGGTCAAGCTATTCCGTTCTTTAGGTAGCTATTTCGCCCCTCCGGTGGCTGATTATTTGTGCTGAATTGTGTAGTGTCGCCGAATAATACGTTGCGTCTCGGTACACGTGGTACTGTACCCGTACAGATCTGCTTTTCTCTATCTCGCCCGCGTTCGGTCTCTATAGGGCTTGATGTTCGCGAAGCGTGAAACGGTTGCTCTCGCGCCGTCGCTAGAGAGCGACCAGAGAGCTGGTAGGGGGGCGGCGGATCGTCATGCTCGCGTGCAGCCCCTGACGGTGGAAGTTCCTCGTGTGCCAAACGCCTCTGCAGTTCGGCTAAGCTGACTGCTGTATTTAGTCCGCGGCTCTCCGCTTCGCGTTTGATTTCATCGTTCGACAATGCCATAACCCAATAAAATAGTATCGAAGTTCCCTCGAAGGAATTCGAGCAATCAATGCGTCGGTTTGTCGTGCGTACTGTAAACAGTTGCCGCTTTGTTCTTTCACCTATGTTGTACTATTCTTACGTATTAATCGCGTATTATTACTGTTTTTAATTAAATTTTTGAATCATTAGCATGTTTTTGTGCTAAACTATGATTCTACCCAAAATATTGGCAAAAAACTGTTTCATTTTCAAAATAAACGGATGTGTAATTTCCGAATGCTTAAATGATCTCTTTATACTTCTTATATGAGTTTACTTTACGGATTTTGAAGGTCACTTTCAGTGCAGAGAGACTAAAGGGCCGATCTGTGACAGCCAGGCTAGAGAGTCGAGTGGCGGGAGGTGTTCGCGTGGGCACATGACTGCGTGTGTATAGCTATAGATATAGACGAGCGCGCGCACTGCTTCGAGTCCTTTCGGTAGTCCTCGTGAAAGCGGTTTTGTTTTAGCGGGCTTGAGTTTTCGGCGGCGTTTAATGTTTAGAGCGTCAGTTCTCAGCGACAACTTGTGAGAGAAGTCCATACCAGGACTTGATCGTTAAGAGAATTCAATAAAGTCTTATAATATCCGATCAACAATGATTTTACAGTTGAATTTTGAACCTTAATGTAGTCTTGTCCCATACAATTTTCGGTGCCAAAACCCGGGAACTATTTCTGGGAAATTTAGATTACGGGACAAGCGATAGTTTATTTAAATAAAAGTTATACTATGTGATCGACGACAAAATATCAAGAGAATTAAGAAGATCATCAATCGATGGATGCAGCTCGTTAAGAGGAACAAGAAATATTTCAATTAGGAGGAAAATTGGACAACGCGTGGACATAAAGAAAAGATGCAGAGGACGAAGGCGAGACAAAGACGTATTGAAGAATTGATTCTATGCGACTAAATTTCAATGGACGATCAAATGGATACCTAACAGTGGATTCCAGATAAGGCCAGCGGCTTTGGAAAATTGAACGCTGGATGTTAAGATAAGTACTTGTGCATTTGTTGGACATAGAAAATACGCGAATTTATTTGGTTATTTATTGAATATTTGAGACGTTAACATAGTGTGCCTAATAGATTATCGTGTTTATATTGATAAAATTTATTGTCTAGAGAAAGAAGTTAACTAAATTGAAGTTTTATTTGAATTTTAATCGTTCGTAGTTGTAAAGTCAAATAATATAATTGTTGGAAGTTTTATACAGAAGTATCGGTTGAATTTATAAATGAATGATTAAAACGTTGAAAATTTTATATTAAAACTCGACAAAGAAATGTTGTACGTATTATCAGAATTCAAAATGCATTCGTTTTAAGTGTGCGTGACGTCACAATAGTGCAGTGTTGTTGCGAGAGTCGCGTCGTAGAACAAAGCGAGCACATGTTCGAACGTGCGTGGAAACGTTGGTAGGGACAGATTTTGGGTGTCCACTAACCAAGTCAAGAGCCCACATGCGCGTCACGCTCGGAGTTTTTATGAGTTGGACTATGGGGCCACTTTGTATTTTAGAAAAAAAAACTTGAATCCTTCGATTTTTCCGAGGTTGAAATGTTTTTCCACTAGACGGGACGCGTAATAAAATCGGGAGTAAAATTTTGTAAATGTATTTTGAATGTAAAGTTTTAAATGTAGATAGCAATTGTTAAACTCAGATTATGAAATTTATTTATGCAATTAAATGTAGAAGAAAAAAATCGGTTCGCGACAGAATATCTTATGTAAATATGTACTAAGTTGTTTAAATTTTGTTAAGAGATAAAGGTAACTTTGTATATTTTATTAACTTAGAGTTATAAATATAAACGTAATTTTTGCATGACAGTAATTCGAGTTATAAGCGGAATTCGGAAGTATTTAAAATTATTGTATTAAGGTGTCAAGTTGTAGAGTGGCAACGTTTTGTTGAGATTTGCGTAATGCGCGCGGTCATCGTTTATTTTTGGAATAGAGTGTTACATTCTTCAACGTATTGCTGTTGAGCAATATTGCAAAGCCGAAAACTTAAAATCGATGAGTCAGAATAATATGTAGAACAGCGAAGTTGTTGAGTATACTATGTGTACTCCGCGCGATCAGTTGTGTTTGTACTCTCAACCTGGACTCTTTGGACGACGCTTCTATCCTTCGCTACCAAAGAGCTACCAGTCTTAAGCCGTGATTTCGGTCTTTATAGAAAACTTTGCCTTGAATAAATCGTGAGAATGAGCCAACTACAAGTGTCCTTCATTCAAATGCACGCAAGTAAGTAAGGATAAATAAATAAAAGATCGAATTTGCGACTTAACATTGGTTCCGGTACGAATCAAACGCTAGACGTTAGTAAAAGAAAAGTAAAGTACGAGATTATATGTAAATGAACGTAGATGAATTAAATATAAAAAGTGCAAAAGCAATCAGCAGAACAGAAATATAAAATCGCGAGTCCACAGAAAATTCGGGGCGAGTGTCCTACTGCTTGCACTCATCGGCGAACGCGCTCGCCTTACGTTGCAGCGTCAGCAAGGTGATTGAACGCAGCGCTTCAAATCTGCCGCGCTTAGATCAGTTTAAAAACCAGGTCGATTCAAAATATTCGAAACATACGTATAGCAATTAATCTCGTGCATTTTCCAATCTGCCGTGTAAATAGTGATTTATTTATCGTTTTAAAAGCACGTATTTCATTCTGTTAGGGTAGTAATAAATTTACCGAACTAACAAAGTAATGTTGTATGATTATGCGGATGATAGCTTACTCTCCCATACGGGGGAGATCAGTACTTCGCACTGATTGTCGCGACGGAGCTGTTTGCGTGATGATAAAACACCAAGGAAAATTAAATTATTAACGAGAACTTACTTGTGTTTGTTAACGGGGATGATCCAAAGGTTGACGATCAAAACTCTCAAATCAAGTAATCTCTTAGACTCAATTATTTCAGAAAATTCCTTTATTTGTTCCTGGAGACTTCAACTAATTTTCAAATGGAATGAGACAAAATTTCGGTAAATGATGATCAAGACGGAATCACAATTAAGACTAAACTCCAACTTAAAAACTCACAAATATAACTATAAAATCGAACTCTTCAATAGCGTCCTTACTCTTGGATCGCACACACAGGAATAAAAATCGGGGGAGGCGAAGCTTGAAGAAAGCGTCATGGCTTTCTCCCACGCAGGGTCTTTACTTCTCCTTCGCACTTCAGTTTAGCCGCGCTCTCTTTCTTACTCATTAGGCCTTATGGGCCTAAGTACGGTCAACGGCTAAACTGCAGCGTCGACTGTGCACGCGCGCTTTCAGCCGAGGGAGGAGAAGTTTGTTTTGGTTTAGGGTTACTTCTTGCGCTCGTTAAGCGTCGAAGTTTCTGGATTTTTCCTGCTGTCTTTGTTTCATTTAATTTAATGTTTCTGAATATTCATCCAGTAACTTCGTCACTTAACATCCCCCCCCCCCTTCAAACGTTTGTCGTCCTTGACAAACGACTATACCTAAGGGTGAGTGGTCTGACAAGGGTGACACGCTGGCGAGCTAAATTTAGACGTTTTTCTCTTATTTTTGATGGAAAATTGTGGATTTAGGGTAGGATTAAGCTTTTAAAATTTTTTTTGTCTCTGCTCTAACCTGCAGATATTGAATTGTGCCTATGCTTTGAATTATTGGTATGGTCATGCGTCATTTATTCTTGGACCACAATTGGATCCCTTGAACAAGCTCTGCGGTGTTCATTCGATGATGCAATGACGTTGCTTTTTCCTTGAATGTTCAGAACATTCAAGTTCATGCATGGGTTAGGTCGGCTTTCCTCAAAAAAAAAAAAAAAAAAAAAAATATTTTATTGGAAGCTATTGGTAAGCAATCGGCAAGATTTCTTTCTCTTTTTTTTATATTAGGCTTGTCAACTTTTAGCTTGTTTCAGGATGATTATATGAGTTTGGGTGGATTGTTTCTTTGTTTTTCTTTCTCTTACCTTGTAAGCTTGGTTATGGTTCTGCTCCGCGGTCACAAAAACTGTTAAGGATGGTCTCGTACAATCTAGACTTATTTTTGTATCTAACTTATGTGTTATTGTTAGTAATAAGTATCACTTTATTTCTGTTATAACCTGCTACTAATATTTTTATGTGGATTACTTCTTGTTATGTGTTCGCTTATCGCTAATCACTTATTTACTAATTTTATATTTCATTTTGTTAGTGTGACTTAATAAATAATTAATTTTGTTATTGCTTATTCTCTAATATTGATATTATTGTATATTATATTGTTTTGTGTAAGGGTTTATTTTAAAAAAAAAGGTATGTGGTCCTACATTTTTTTTTTTTTAAAGCTAATATGAAAATATATTTTATTTTGACGCAAAACAATGATGGTAACTTGTTTTTTTTTTTATATGAACTACTTACATCAAACTTAAAGCTGACGTCGCAGTGTCGTCTCTTAAAAACTAGTGTCTAATATTTTATTGAAATCTATCTTCTCCATTTCCTTCCTGATTTGTTCTTATGCTGCGGTACTGGCTCTTGTCGGTATTTGGGTCTCTGTATGTTGTCGTCTCGGTTGCTCTGTCCGTTGTTGTCTCTCTTGTATTCGGCGTCTGGCGTTCTGTCTGGCTATTTCCATTTCTATGGGATCCTCGTCGCTGGATGACGTGTAGTCTAAGTGTAATGCCTTATGCACTGACACTGGTGTTGTCGTGTTGGATGTTGTTGAGCGACTTGTTGCTTGCTCGTTTGCCTGTTCACTCGTGCTCGGTTGTGGTGTCGATGTTGTCTGTCTTGGGTCCTCTTGTGTTTTGGTCGTTGATGTTGACTTTTCATTTAGTATTCTCTGTCTTAAGTGAGGCATGTTGCAGTTCTGTATATGGTCGTCGAAGCTTTGTTTCGGTATTTGGTCTCCGCATAGGAAGTGAATCATCGTTTCGTCTGTTCTTGGCGTCCATTTCCATTTTACTATGTATTTCTGTGGTCCATTTAATTTGGCGTCTATTGCGTCAACTTTGTTTGTATATGTTATGTCCCCTACTTTTCCTTTTGTCGTACTGTCCGTCAGTTTAATGCTCACTGTCTCTCCAAACACTGTAAAATCTGTTTCGAATTGCTGTTGTGTGGTGTCTGGTGGTGCTAGTATGTATAATTTTGTATTGTTGCCGGGGTCAACGGTCCAAGTTGTTGATTTTTGTTTCTGCTGTGTTGTGTTTTGTTCTTTTTCTGTCTTTTGCTGCGCAGTGGATCGTGTTGATGTGTATACTTTGTTGTAAGCTAGTCTTGTCGAGTGCGTCATTTGTGTCTTTTCCACAGCCTTGTCTGCGCTGTCCTGGTTTTCAAATTGGATGAACGCAGTGTATCGTGCATTTTGTCCGTCTTTAGGCTCTAAGTGACTTACGTCTATGATGTTTCCGAATTGTTGGAAATTAAATTTTGTCTTGTCGTATGTCCGGGTACTCGTACACATATAGTATCTGGTGTTTGTACGTATTCTATTGTTTTCTTCTGATTGGTTTGTTGTACTGTCGTTGGTCTTTGTATGTCATCGTTTGTTCGTTGTATGTGTTCTTTGTATTTGTTGATTACTTTAAGCGCATGATTTTTCATTTGGTATCTAATTATTATGGCTTTGATGTCCTTGTTTTTCGTTGCGTGGTGTTCGGTGTTGCAGGGCCCATGTTGTCTAAATACTGCTTCTGCGTCTATTGTCGTACCTATATATGTGGCAGTCACTGTGTAAGCGTCTGTCAAATTTATTTTGAGTAGCTGTACATTGTCTTGCGGGTTGTATGTATGGCGTAGTGCTATGTTTGGTTCATTAATAGTGTTATTGTCATTGCTGTCAGTGTTCTCGTTTGTAGCAATTCTGTCATCATTGTTAATGTCGTTATTGTCTGGATTGCCAGTTGTCCGTAGAGTCGGTGTCATCAGAGTTCTTAGAACTGTCAGTGCTGTCAGTGGCGTTTGAGTCAGTAGAATTTTTGTAAGTGTCTGTGTTGTTGTCTGTCTCTAGGTTGTTTGAGGGTCTCGGGTGTTTCGGATTTATGTTGATTCTGAGCATTTACTCTGGCATTTTGTACTGAGTTGCTGGTAACAGGATTTTTTTCTCTGTTTTGTTTTTGGCTCTCCAGCCTGGCTATTTTTTCTTTCAGCTCCAATATGGTTTCTTTTAAAGGTTGTAGTCTGTCTAGAGGGGATTCATCGGTTTGTTCTTGAGACCATTTTGCTTGTTTTTTGCAAGTTACGTCGTGCAAGCTGTATATTTCTGCTTCTATCATTCTCTTGCATTTTTCGTGGAACATTGTGTTGGTGTTTCCTTGTGCAATGCGTGGGAGTTTTCTTGGCTCTGCAAGGGTCGCCTTGTATATCGGGTCACTTTCTTCTTTTACAATTCTGGCTTCTTCTTCTGTGAAGTACTGCACATATCCATACGCTAGGCGTCCTTTCCTGTCTCTGACCGTTTCGTAGTAGGCTAGGGTTCCAAATTGCGCAAATTGTCTAAAGAACATCTCGTCCTTTTCTCTGTCATTTCCGTCCCAAGGGAGTAGGCAAAACAATCTGTCTCTGATTACTTGCGTTTGTGTTTTTTGGTTCACTACGTGGACTTCAGATCTAATTATTGGCTCTTCATTCGGAGTAAGGTCGATCAATTCTCCTATTGGTACTTTGGGGTTTGAGGTCGTTGTGGGGCCTGGTACGGTGCTGCTCTTCAGCTGTTTCTCTTCAATTTGTTCTGTTTTGCTAATAATGATCTGAGTTCGTATGCTCTTTGTGTTTCTCTTTCCGAGCTAAATGATATGGTGATCTTCTTGGTCTCTCGTTCGTATCTGTGTTTTTCTACGTAAGCGTTTTGAGGTTTTCCTATTATTTTGAATTCTTTTACTATGTTCGATAGTGGAATGTCTACATCACAGAACATTGATATGGTGGTTCTTGGTCTCGACTCCATTATGTTGCTTTCTTTTTTTTTTTTTTATTCTGTAATTAGATTATGTTATCGTCATTAATAATATTTTACTATACGCTGTTTGGCTATGTACAAGCTTCCTGTAAAAATTCATGCTTAAATTTTGGTTAAAATTTGGTGAATTATGAGCATTCTGCTTCTTGTTTCGGTAATAGTAACATTTTCTTTGTGCTTTTTGAGGTTTTACTTTCAAGGGTTTTGCGGTCTAAGTGTGGGGTATTGGGACTTTCGCGACTAATTGAGATATTTTCGAGTTCGAATTCTTCATCATTTGAGATGAGTTTTCGTCTCTTGTCATTTCTTTTGGGTGGTGGGTGGGCGTGTTTTTTGTTGAGACATTGACAATTGCCGAGGCATTTCATTTTCATGATTATTACTACTATTATTGCTATGATAGTTAACTGAATAGTCACACTTCCGTATAGTGTTGTGTCATTTTTATAATTCTGTCTTTTGTGTTCGCTTATCTCTTCTAACTGACTCATTATTTCGTGTAACGATTTTCCGTCATTATTAGCTGTATTGGGTGTTAATATCTTTGTTGTTTCTAAACTATGAAATTCTATGTCGTTGTTTTCTTTATTTAGGGACGGGTAAATGTCTGTTATTTTGAGGTTTATATCTGGTTTGTATAAATAAGTGTATTCTGTGTTTCTGGTTATCTCTCCAGTTATTGTGGCTTCTGTAGTCGTTGCTATGCATGTAGGAGCTACGTGCACAATTCCTGCCTCATTTATTGTTATTTTGGTTTCGTGTTTGTTTTGGCATATAATATTTAATGTTTCTGGTTCAACCGTGGAATAAAGCCATGATTTATCATATTCTAAATACGTCCATTGGGTCTGTATGTTCATCCTGTAGCGTATATCGCAGTGGTTGATTGCTTTGTGGCTGGGATTTAGGAGTAATGTTATCTCACAGTCCCTGGATTCGGGCACGTTCCTGAGTGCTCCTAAGATCGGGCATATATCTGCATAGTGTGTCGTGATGCATGTTTGTCTCTGTTCTTCATTGAATTTAATATATCTTGTATGGTCGTAACTGATAGCTATGTATTCATGGGACGGTTTTATAAAAGCTTGCCCTATTGTTTTGTTTTTCATGTTCTGTGGCACTTTGATTGGGTGCATTCTGTATAATTGGTACGGCATTCGGTCTACTAGTGGTAGATGCAGCACGGCTAGCGTTCGTTCGTTTTGGTGTATGGCATCGATATTCGATATTTTGGCTAGTTCTTCTGCCCTCATTTGCTCTGGTGGTATTGGGAATTCTAAGGCTCGACTCACTCTTTTTACGTCCATGTTCATTTGATGAAGTACATCTTGTTTCATGAGTTCTGGGTGCATTTTTCCTTGTTTTAGCTTTTATAAAATTGTTAATAGTTTCTCGTTGCTTTTGATGACGTGGTCTAATGTTGATTCCAATCGTTTTACGTATATCATTATTTCGACCTGGTAATTCATTTCTTCCTTTTCTCGTAGCACACTTTTGATTGTTTTTGTTAACTCTCTTTCAAATCCTTGTAGCACTTTATAATGGTTGCTGGTTATGTTGTATAGCTCCTCGAATTTTGTTGAGATTATGTGAGAATTGTTGTCTATCAGATGCACTATTTTGGTTTGGTCTACGAAGAGCTGGTCTATATTTCTGTTTATATTCTCCACTTCGTCGTCGGTCACTAGTCCAAACAAACTATTGCTTATACTTCCTATTATGCCTAGTGGCACTAGTCTTTTTGCTCTGATGCTTCGTGGATGTCTCGCTGTTGGATATTGGATGTGTCCTAGACTTGCTATTGTCTCTCTTATTGTTTTTTGGATATTTGTTAACTCTTGCTCTTTTATTTCTAGTAGGTCGATGGCTAAAGCGTGTCGGCATTTCCTTTCTTCCATTATTGTTTTACAGGTTTGAAATACGTCTTTGTACGAACTTCTTGCCCTGAATGACTGTATAAAATCTTCCACGTTGATGTAAATGTTGAGTTTCCATGTTGCTCTTTTTATTTTGATCACGTCCAATTTTTCAAAATATA
This sequence comes from Nasonia vitripennis, assembly GCF_009193385.2. NCBI lineage: Eukaryota > Metazoa > Arthropoda > Insecta > Hymenoptera > Pteromalidae > Nasonia > Nasonia vitripennis. The sequence continues at coordinate 529,343 of NW_022279617.1, read as the reverse complement.
TTCCAGGATTGGGGTTTAGGGATTCTATTTGGTATACGGATTCACACTTGTTCTCGTTGAGTAGATTGAATATTATTATTAAAATATTTAAAATTCTCATCCTGTAACATTATTATTAATTAGTCGAAAGAGTCTGAATCATTATCATCGGGCTTATCCTCTACCGGTTTTAATTTATCTATATGTTTTCTTATGCGTTTGCCGTTAGGGTATTCCAAAATGACATTTTTCCTACCTAAAAATTCAATTATTTTCAGTGGTTTATTCCTATAAGCATCGAATTTACTTACACGGGGTTCATTAATTAGCCTCGCATACCCGCCTACCTTACCCTTAAATGTTTTAACCTTTTTATCGTATCTTTCTTTTGTTTTGACCTTGTTCGCTATTTGGGTTTCGCCTGCTAACATTTTCATTTCCTCTAATCTTAATACTAGATCACGCATATAAACATTATATGTTTTTAATTTTTCGTCAGACGGTATTCTCAAAGGGAAACGCGCTATTCGCCCGTAAACTAGTTCGAATGGGGTGAAGTTAGTTGCTGCATATACGCTGGTGTTATAGGTAAACGTCGCAAATGGAGTTAAATGGTCCCAATCGTCGTATCTCTCGGAGTATATTCTAATGAATTCTATAAGTGGGGCGTGGCTCCTTTCTAACGACCCATTTGTTTGCGGTCTATATCCTGAAGTGGTGAGATGATTAATTTTAAATAGTTTGAGATTAGAGATTCGACTATGTTGGAAAGGAAACTGGTGCCTCTGTCTGAGAGTATGGCTTTCGGTGCTCCGAACTGGCAAACGAGATACTTTGCTAGTGCATCAGCTATTGTGGTGGCATTGAGATTCTTGATGGGTATGGCTATTAAATATTTCATTAAATTACATTGCATTGTTAAGAGATGACAGTTGCCTCTTGGAGTCATTTTGAGTTTTCCAACTGTGTCAATTGAAACTTTGTCAAATGCTTCTATTGGAGTGTCCGTGATTATCATTGGTTCTCTTGTTTTGAATCTTTCTATCTTCTGCTCTTGGCAGCTTGCACATCTTCGAATGTAGTCTTGAACATCATTCCTCATTCCTGGCCAATAATATCGTTCTCTTATTTTCTGGTAAGTTTGATTGATTCGCTTGTATCCTCCTGTTAGACTGTCGTGAAGATGGCTGATTATTTCTTTTCTGTGTTTTTCAGCTGGTACTTCTGCTTTTCCGTAACACATAGTCACTCTTATTCCGCTTTGATGAAAATGTTTGTAAATCATCTCTAAGATGGCTGGTGACTCTAATTGGTCTAATATGTCTCCTTTTCTTGCTACTCGGAAGCTTTTGATTTCTTTGTTGACAAGTGTTTTTTTTAAATTCTGAAGCGCCTTGTTTAAATCTTCCATTTTGATTACGTTGAAGTATTTATCTTTTATTATTACTGTGAATATGTGGTGCTTTTTAAATGGCGTGACTAGGACTTGTCCGGTTTTTAGTTTCTTACTTTTGATTTTTAATAGGTCTATGGCTCCAATTTCTACTAACAGTCTAGTCACAGACCACGTGTTGTCACAGTCTGCTGATAGGAAATGAACAATGCTGTCTCTTTTGTGCGTGAGGCATTCTCTTATGGTAATTATGTTGTGAGGAATTTTCTTGAATTCTTTGGTTATGTGTGTCGTGGCATCCTCCGATTCATGATCATTTCCTGCTGGAGTATAGTTTTTGTTTAGTGGTTCCATGTCTGGTGTGGGCAAGAGGAAAGGCATTGTCACTTCAGGTGGTTTTGAAAATCTTATATCTATTATTGATCCTTCTTCTGCTTCTATTTCACTTAACACTCCTAATTTTCTTCGATTTCTGATTTTATCTCTCGGCGTGCTGTTGGCTGTAGGTCTGTCACTTTTTATTGTTGGCGTCACTGACAGCGTTCTTCTTGGTGGTGGCCTTATTATGTCAGTTACACTTTCAACGTCCGATTCGTTTCCTGTATCATCTTTGTTTGATGTTTCTTGTAGTTTTATTGTGCTCGTTTTATTAGTTTTTGAACACTCTTTCTCCATACATCGTCCACATTCGCCTCATCGTCCGTGTAAAATCGTGGATCTGATGTGTAAATTGCTTCGCGCACTTCATCCTGTACATGATCATCATCTGAGAAGTGCGAGGGTATCTTCATTTGTATTTCTATTTCCGTGCTTGATTCGGTTGTATTGGTACTTCTATCCATCTCATATCTCTTCATGCTTTCTTCAAACTTTCTACTTGCTTCTTCTACTTCTTCTCTCGTGAGAGTTGTTTTGATCGATAGGTTCTTTATGGATTCTTCGTCTTGGCTTTCGCCTGAGGAAAACACCTCTTCGTCTTGTGTTTCTCCTTCTCTTGTTTCTGACTCTTCGTATTGTATTTCTCCTTCTGTTGTTTCTGACTCTTCTTGTCGTAATCCGCTATACCTGGGGTCAGGTATTGGAGGTTTATCCAAATCACTGTCTTCATTGGCTGTGAATGATAGCCATGATCTTCTAGATGGGTTAACTGTCATCGATGTATCCGAATCTGCATCGGTCGAATTTTCGGGAACTTTTCTCTGTTTTACAGTAGTAGCTTTGGATGTTGATGCTTCGGTTTCTGCTGGCTTTTCTATCTTTGTTTTTCTTCCTAATACAGCCGTCTTCGACACTTTTGGTATTGCGCCTCGTTTGATATACTGCCCCACTGGACTTTGTATTTGCGTGCGCCTTGCTCTGGTTCTCTGTGCTATTATGCTATGGTCTAGTTTTGGTGCTTCTTTATTAGTTTTGGAGCCTATTGGTCTCCCTCTTCCTCTGGGTTTATTTGTTATGTCACCCGTTGATTGTATTCTGCTTCGTGGCTGTATTGTTGCTTTGGATGGTGTCGTGGCACTTGCTGATGATTTTTCTTGTTTCTTTTGTTTTTCTTCTATGACCATCACCTTAATAGTAGGTAGATTCTGATTAATTTCTTCTTCAGTCATTTCTGGTGGGTTTCGTGATAGTGCATCAGCGTTTTTATTTGATTTGCCTGGTTTATATTTGAAGATATATTCGTATCCAGTGAATCTGAACATCCATCTCATTAGTCTCTGTCCTGGATCTTTTCTGCTATACATCCAGTTCAGTGGTTCATGGTCGCTCACTAGTGTGAACTTCCTGCATAATAAATATGGTCTAAATTGGTGTAAATCATATAATACAGCGAGACATTCCTTTTCTGTAGTCGAGTAATTTCTTTCGGCTTTGTTGAGTGCTCTGGATAAATACTGTACCGGGTGATCAAAACCGTCTTTTTCTTGACTGAGTACGGCACCGATGGCGTAATCACAAGCATCCGTAGTTAGTGTAAATTCTTTGTCAAAGTCCGGAAATTGCAAGATTGGTTCTTTCATCAAACATTCTTTTAGTTGCTGATAACTGTTTTCACACTCTTCCGTCCATTCAAATTTCACATTTTTCTTTAGTAGGTCATTGAGTGGCTTCGCGATTTTTGCAAAGTCTTTTATGTATTTTCTGTAGTACCCAAACATGCCGAGTAGTTCTCTCACATTTTTCGCATTTTTAGGTGTGGCAAGTTTTGCTATGGCTACTACCTTTTCTGTTGTTGGTATTTGTGTTGATCTGGATCCTGCTGTTGTCTCTGGCTCTGGTTTCGTTCCTGGCTCGTCATTCTTTCTCCGTGACGAGCCCCTTGAGAGTTTAAATTCTCTCTTTCGTTTTCATTTTGTTGGTGGTTTCTTCCGTTGCCGCCTCTCCAATTATTTGGATAATTATTATAGTTCTCTCGTCTATCTGGACCACTGGGCTGATAATCTTCACGACATCCATTCTCGTGACTGAAGATTTGCCTTTGATTTCCTTGACCATTGTTTCTATTCCATGAGGGCCAGTTGCTTCCTCCTTGTCGATTACTGTTGTTATATCCCCGCTGATATCCTCCTCTGCCATAATTATTGTAGTTACTATTGCCTCTTTGATAACTGTTACGATTGTAGTTGTTTTGATAATAATTATTTCTTCCATAGTTATTTGAACGTTCTCTTTGTTTGGGTTGATTCACGTACCCCACGTAGTCTTCTTGCTCATTTACATAACCAACATAGTTTTGTTCTCTATGATTTCGTTCGTCGTATTTATTCTGGCTTCTATACCCCTCATGTCCTCTATTATTATATCCACCTTCATTTCCATATCCATTATTATAAGAATTTTGTCCATTATAATAGTTTCGAGTTATTCGTGGCCTTGAATCTGGTATGATTCTCGCCTCCATTCTTGATTCTAATCGTACAGCTTCTTCGTATGCCTCTTGCAGGTTTTTAGGTCTAATTATGTCAACTCGTTCGGATAAATTTGCCGGCAATCGCGTGGATTAACTAAATTAAATTATGAAAACTTTATGGCAAACCAAAAAAAAAAAAAAAATGTAGGGACTCCCCTAATTTCATTCAAAATTGTGGGTAATAATTACAATGATTAATGATAAGAACAATGATTGATCAGTTTAGCATATACGTGCCTAAATTAGTGGGTCTGTCCAGCAAGAGTCATCCAATTGTGGACCTTTTCTTTCCTTTTTTTTGGAAAGAAAAGGGAAAAATATAGAAAGTTAGGTTAAGCAAATATCCAAAAAAGAAAATATTTAAAAATGCTTTGGTTGACTTGTTAAACCACGAAAAATAAACAATTATTAATCTTGTGGAGAGAAAAAAAACTAAATTTTCAAAGTTCGGTTTCGAAATTAATTTGTTAATAATTAATAGTAGATGCAAAGTTAATTTTTGTATTCGCGCAGACGATCAATTGTATTTATAAGTTTATCAACGAATTATAGTTTCAATCTGTTTGAAAATTTTGCGTATTGTCAAAAAAAACAAAATTCGGATGAACGTGTTTTTATAGTGTTAATAATAATCGAATTTAAATGTTAATGATTTTTAACAGTTTGATTTATTATTCATCGTCCTTGTATACTCCCGAAATGCTTCAATGTACAGTTTCAAATTTAAATTCCGCGCGCGCGCTCGGCCGCTCTCAAGATGGCGTCCGTTCGCTCTCGAGCCTGGTTACTCGGTTGGGTGTGGCACCGCTTCGCGCCCAACTTCACACTAGAGTTAAACTCCCTAGTCAAGTTTGCTTGCGTCATCTGTCTGCCTCGCGTCGTGTCGTATGAACCCCCCCCTACTCCAGCCTATAAAAGTATATTTTTTGTAATAATAAAAATACTGACCGATGTATTTTAATTAGCTCTATCCAAAAACATCACCAGATTAAACTGCTCCACCTTATATTTCTAATGAAAAATCAATAAAGATTTGGGAAAAAAAATAAATTATCTTAATTTTGATACAGCCATATCTTTTTAAATAAACAATATTTCAAACTGCTCCAAACTGCTCCAAACTGCTCTACATCCATATAATACTGCTCCATAGTAATTTTTATCGGCTCCGCTATAGTTAACTGCAAAATAAGTAAAATTCATTTTGTCAGAAATGAGCTGACTGAAGCTCGTAGCGCGCAGGCGCGGATCTCATTCATTGCCGTATTGCCGGGATAAAGTTTAAATTAAGGTAAAGAATACATGTGTTACAAACTAAGTTTCTAACGAAATAAATTTTTTTATTATTATTTATTGCCAATGGTGTTTAATGAAAACGTATTTTATTTTAGATTCTGCCTTAGGTGCCACTGTATTAACTATATATTATAAAACTACCATCGCTATTTCTTAGATTATCACAGATTATTTGACTAAAAATCTCCTTCTTATGGCGATGTTTTTGGATAGAGCTAATTAAAATACATCGGTCAGTATTTATATTATTACAAAAAATATACTTTTATAGGCTGGGGTAGGGGGGGTGTCGTATGATGTGTATTTCGCGATAAATTGTTGACAAAGTTTTGCAATTTATAACCTGTGCGTGCTATTTCGTACTATTTCAATGAAGGTGTGAGTGTGCTATTGCTGCGTTCCTGAAAAGGTGAAAACTCGTGGCCCAGGATAGTCCCCAGTGCTGTAGTCGCAAGTTACTCACAGCATCAGATAAGTTTTCTTTTTTAATTTTATAATGCCGTCACTCGAGTAACTCAAGAACTATTGCTTTGTGTAAAATTGTTTGTCTTTCAGCTTTCCATGCAGTCAGCAGTGGTTTTACTTGTCTTAAACAGTTTCAAGATCAAGGAGGACAATGCTGACTTTGTATGACGTCACGGGTATGTTTGTGCAACCAGATACTCTACCACTTTCTCTCTCACTGTTTAATTATTTGTAATTTATACAGTGCTTTCAATAGATTGCGCATTCCGGCTTATTAATTGTTCACTTTTATCAAAGAAAACGAACCAAAACTGTGAGTCGAACCGTCTCTTATGTGCTTTAAACCGTGTGTTTATTCTATAATTTAACAATAATTTATAGTTTGGCGTTCAATTTGCGTGTTTAACAATAGTGACCTTAAGCTATTCTCAATAATGCAAAAAAAAAATAATTGTCAAAATCACGTTAACTTTGCTAAACCCGTGTTTCTACACTTTAAATTTTAATAAATTTGTAATGTATTAATTAATTAATAACATTAATAATATTAATGTAATAACTATTTAAAATCATATAAGTTTTGTTGTTTATACACTTTCTAATTTGCTCTTTATGTTTTTCGCAAAATACAGTTTGTGATCAATTCTTTTGTGTACTAATTCTATGGGAAATTGTCGCGCCTCGGGGTCAATTGTCGCTTTTTGTTAATAACTATGGTTATTCCTTACTAGTTTTCCAATGAGAAAGGTGCATTTAAGTCTAAACCTCTAGCTTCTGCTTTAATTTGTTTGAAATAATCAATTTTTGTGAATTTGACCGGAAATACTTTGCTTAAATTAAATCACAGAACTGACTCTCATGCTTGCATCCACCTTTGATTGAATGATTTTAACCTTTACAACTGAAAATAGTCACACCTCGTTTTAATAATATTTCCTATGATCTGTTTATTAATTCTTTGTGCTTTTGCACAAACTTATGCTTGTAGTGCATGCGCAATGGGCTCCTGTATATGTAAATTTGGGCGTACTTCAGATTTGTGGGCAAATGTAACTTTATTTATAATTTGCGAGATAAATGTACGTAAACCTAATGCTTATCAATATTTGTAGCGATCCAGTTGGCGTCTTATCACCATATTTGGCTGTTTCGAGTGCAGAAAACCAGATTTTCTTCTTTGTGGAACCCAGAGTTCTACATTCTACGCAGCAGCCTCGTCCAGGCCCTGGATCGACTTCTGTCGATCACTTGCCAGTGCACACTAGTGCTACTTGTCGACCAGATTTTGAGTGTTTTGGGTATTTTTTGGAGCACGAGCAAGGTCCTAACGGGCCCACTCCTGTACTTATCAACTAAGTGTATTCGTGCAAAAGAAACTTGTGCAGTATAATGAGTGTAATTTATTGCAGAGTGTTAAAGTGACAAAAGAAAATTCTAAAAAGAAAATGTGAAATGTGATTTTGAATTTTGTGTTTGAAATATTAAATCAGTTGTGCGTGATTACTCAAAATTTAATCAAATGTTAGTGTCTCGAGTGAAATGATTTTGATGTGTATGCATTAAATAATTGTATATCGTGTATTAAGTAAATAAATGAATTTGAACTTTTGTGTGTATGCCTGGTGTGTTAAGTGTCTACAATGTAAATGTGTCTGTGTGTATGAAAGGAGTAATTTTGGCACTACCCAATGTCCGTCAGGATACGTCAAACTGCCTGTGCTTTAATTTTGTAAAGAAAATTGATGTGAAAATAGGAATTAATATTGTATTGATTATTGCGACGAAAATGTGAATTTTAAATTTATTTAAAAATTGACTCTTCTACCGAATTGTTGTGATAGTGACCCGCCTAGCATGTGTTGTATTTTTCTTATTTCCCCTTTTCCCAAGAATACTCGACAATTCATTAAATAGAATCCACTCTGAAAATTATTTTAATAGTTCCATGCGTGCCACCCGATATGCACTCGGTTTGACGTCACAACGTCTTTGTCTCGCGCGCGTCTCAAATTTCCTTATGTTTTAAATCTTTCCTAATCTCAATTCTCGTGCATTCCTTTGAGAGTAATTTCTTCTTCTATTTACGCACTCGCGATCTCTGATTTTTTTTATTTTCCTTTTTTTTATTTCATTTATGTGCGCGCACTTTTATAAATTTTAGTTTGTGACACTTTCATTCAATCACACAGAATTTAATACGTGAAGAAGCAAACAGTTTCGCTCGACAAAAGCTATAAAGATCCCGGACGAACCCCCAGTTTTGTTAGGGTAGTAATAAATTTACCGAACTAACAAAGTAATGTTGTATGATTATGCGGATGATAGCTTACTTCCCCATACGGGGGAGATCAGTCCTTCGCACTGATTGTCGCGGCGGAGCTGTTTGCGTGATGATAAAACACCAAGGAAAATTAAATTATTAACGAGAACGACTTACTTGTGTTTGTTAACGGGGATGATCCAAAGGTTGACGATCAAAACACTCAAATCAAGTAATCTCTTAGACTCAATTATTTCAGAAAATTCCTTTATTTGTTCCTGGAGACTTCAACTAATTTTCAAATGGAATGAGACAAAATTTCGGTAAATGATGATCAAGACGGAATCACAATTAAGACTAAACTCCAACTTAAAAACTCAGAAATATAACTATAAAATCGAACTCTTCAATAGCGTCCTTACTCTTGGATCGCACACACAGGAATGAAAAATCGGGGGAGGCGAAGTTTGAAGAAAGCGTCATGGCTTTCTCCCACGCAGGGTCTTTACTTCGTCTTCGCACTTCAGTTTAGCCCTCTCTTTCTTACTCATTAGGCCTTATGGGCCTAAGTACGGTCAACGGCTAAACTGCAGCGTCGACTGTGCACGCGCGCTTTCAGCCGAGGGAGGAGAAGTTTGTTATGGTTTAGGGTTACTTCTTGCGCTCGTTAAGCGTCGAAGTTTCTGGATTTTTCCTGCTGTCTTTGTTTCATTTAATTTAATGTTTCTGAATATTCATCCAGTAACTTCGTCACTTAACACATTCAATGAAGGATAATACTAGTGTAATAAATACAATAAAAAAGAATAATCACAAAAGAGGCGGTAGAAAAATATTTTTACGGAAATTATTAAGCGCAAAATCTGAATTAATTGAGGAATTAAGACAATTAAACAAGAAAATAGATTCATTTTTCCGATCGCAAGAAGTTAAGTAGCCTAAAATAATAAACAACCAAGTAGAACGATCGGAGTTTCAAATAGAAATCGGCAACAAATTTGACGAATTATTTAATTTTGCCATAACCGAATTGAATAAAAATAAATAGATTTTAGATTGTAGAAAAATCACGAAAAATCAGTTTAAAGCCTAAAACCGTTCAAATAACACTCGTATAGCAGAGGCGACTCAAATTACTGTATCACGCGTAAAACCGCGGCGAATGAACTGACCAAAACTTGTGGAGTTTGCAAAAAGGTGGAAAGTAGGTCGCGTATTGTAGCAGAAGTAGAACAGCAAAATTACATTCGAGTTATTTGGACGCGATTTAAAAACTCAAAATTCAAGCTGAAAAAATTTTATAATAAATGTAAATATAACTAAAATGAGAGCACCAAATGAGTGACAATCAGAAAAATCCACCAGAGCAAAAATTAACAAGGAGCGTTGTTCGAAATAATCTGATATTACAGGATCAAATAATAATTCCTAAGAATCAAACGCTATTTTCGAGGAGTAAGAAAATAATTAGATCACCGCCAGAAAATAATACAACTGCACAAGCAAGAGACGAATAAGCAGTAACCAACACTGAAAAATGAAATCATACAATAGCCAAAAATATAGAAAAAATAGACCAAGAAATAAATTCAGAGCAGACCAACAAAGAGAATTCCACGGGGGAAATAAAAAAGGAGATTTCAATGCTCAACAAAGTCCAATTAACTATTAATATACCAACTACACCTAATAAACAGAAATCAACTGAAATATTTAAAAAAGAACAAAAAGTAGCAGCAGTAACACTAATAACACTGTTGACAGCAATTAGAAAAGCAGAAGATTGGAGATTCGATAATAGTTTGAAACAGGACATATCGTTGATAGACATCGAAGGCTTTAACGAACAACCAAGCCTAATCGGCAACCTAAATAATTCACAAAGTTAATTCAACTTTAATTTTAATTTGGATAGTATATTAGATAGCACCATGGTGGTTGGTGGGTCAGGTAAATAACAACAACAACAACAACAAGCGCCACAGCAGTTGCAGTTATCGCTAAAATATGTAGTGAATCTAATACCAGAATTTGACGGAAAGTGTATGTCGGTTAACGAATACGTAGAAAAATTAAAACATGCAAAAAACATGTTATCGGAGACCGATCAAGCAAATTTAATTCCGATACTAAAAATGAAACTAAAAGGCTACGTATATGAGAGCATGGAGCAAGAGGCAGAAAATTTCGACAATACAAAAGATTTCGAAAAAAATGAAATAGCGATAGAAAATACTTTTTATGATGATGTGAAAACAGTCCTGAATACAATAACTAAAGAATATGAAGTCAGTAATGATACTCAGGTGGAAATAATAAACGAAAATAACAAAGAGAAAAACAAGCAGAAAATTTTAGAGAATTTTTGAAAACCGATAATAAGAATATTGAAAATTTTATATATAACGCTAAAGTAGGATTACAAGAGGATCAAAACTCGCAGTGCAAAAGCAAAAGAATGTGATTTCAAGGACATATTAACAACAATGAAAGAAACTGGAGGAGAATTGTCCAAAGCCGAAGAAAAATTGATGTTTGATGGAAAAGAATATCAATATATATCATTCGATATTGACTATATTCCTGAAGGAGCTCAATTAGTGGACGAACTGGGCATAGAGGAGAGTTTAATTTTAAATATAGAAGCAATCGATGCATTTGAGAAAACGAAACAAGGCAAACTCAAGAAGCCTAATAGGCAGACAGTATTACGAAAGAAATTTACAGATTACAGATGAAAAATAGTGGTAAAAGGAATCAAGAAAGAATTAAACGAATCACAAATAAATATCCAGATATATTCTGGAACGAAAGAGATGAATTAGGAACGTGTAACGCAGAACAACATGAGATAAATTTAACAACAGATACCTATTTATGTAAAGCAGTTTCCATTAGAGCACAAAAAGAAAGGGATTGCCATCAGTGAAAGAAAAAGAAATTAGTCATAAATAAAGCAATCCGAAGTAAAAAAAGCCCATTCAATGCACCGGCATTAGTCGTGCCAAAGAAAGAACTTGTAACGAGAGAGAAGAGATACAGGTTAGTGATTGACTACAGGTAACTAAATGAGGTCACTATAGCGGACCTTATTTACTTCCAAATATTAACGAAATTTTAGATCTCATAGGAAACAAGAAATATTTCTATGTTTTAGACTTAATATCAGGATTTCATCACGTAAAAATGAGACCTTCAGATATAGAGAAAACTGCGTTTAGTGTACAGCCATTGGGAAGATTTGAATTTCTTGTTTTACCGTTCGGTCTCAAGAACTCTGCTAGGAAATTTCAGCGAGTGATAAATACAGTCCTAGCCGAATACATTAATAAAATATGCTACAATTATATTGACGACATTATTATTTTTGGAGATTTAACGGAAGAATCGGATGAAAGATTTAATTTAACAGCAGAAGCATTAATAGCGGCAGGCTAAAATTAGAACCAGAATTGGGTAAAACTAGGATAAGGCCGGATGAGAAGAAAATAGAGGCCATCAAAAATGTTCCTATACCTAAAAATGTAAAAGGAGTGAGACAATTTTTTGGATTTGCTAATTATATTATAAATTTCATAAAAAATCTTGCTGATATTATAAAACCATTAACAGTATTATTACAAAAAGATAGACCATCCATTTGGAAAGAAGAACAACAAAAAGCTTTTGATAAACTGGTAAAGATGTTATGTTCTACACCAGTCTTACAATACTCGAAATTTGACAAGCCATTTATAATAACAAGCGACGCAAGTCAATATGCTCTAGGATGTGTCATTTCTCAAGGCGAAATAGGCAAAGACAGACCTATAGCTTATGCATCTAGAGTATTGGAACCAGCTGAAATGAGGTATGCGACGTATGAGAAAGAGGCTTTGGCGATTATGTATGCCATAAAAACTTTCAAAAGTTATATCTATGGTAATAAATTTGTAATTGTAACGGATCACAAGCCATTGGTATAGTTAAAATCAGCAGATAATAATGAAAGAGTACGAAGATGGAGGTTGAAATTACTAGACTATGAATGTGAAATCATATATAAGGCTGGAAAGCAAAATACGAATGCAGATGCCTTGTCACGAAATCCAGTGGCAGACGCTGGAATATGTGTTATAACTAGAACGCAGAAAAAGCGAGAAGAGAATAAAATTTGCCAACAATTGACCAACGAGACAAAATTAAAATCGTAAATGAACAAAAGTCGAAAATCAGTAAGAAAAAGTTGAAGATAAAAAATCGTAAACGATTAAAAATTAAAGGCCCAAAGAATAGAATTGCGTGTGACGTCGAGAAGCAAGAGAGCATACAGAAAAATGTAGTATACTCTAAAAACGCAATTCAATTCCGAAAAGATAATGTAATACATTTAATTAATAATAATGGTAAATCACTAGATGAAAATACAGCGAATTTATTAATAAATAAAAATATTTATTGGGATAAAAGTTTAGATAGTAATGAGATTAAGATAATAAACAAGGGAAATAACAAAATTTTTGTATTATGTTTAAATACAGCGGAATCAGCAATAACGATTAAAACAAATCTGATTAATTTATTTAAATTATTAAGGACTATATGTTTGCAAAATAATTATGCAATATTTAGTAAATCGAAAGATATAAAAATAACAAATATTTGTTGGGATGAAATCAAAGAAATCTTAAAAGATATTTTCAACGAGACAAATATTAAGGTTATAATTTGTTTAAATAATATAATTTATATAGACATAGATAAAAGAGATAGAATATTTGAAATGTTACACGCGACTAAATTAGGGGGGCACTCTGGCGTTAATAGAACGTATAATAGAATTAAGGATAAATATTATTGGGAAAATTTAAAAGTAGACATTCAGAAAAGGATACAAAGATGCGAGGAATGTCAAAGAAATAAGCTGAAAAGAATAAAAACTAAACAACCTATGATTATTACTGATACGGCATTAAAAACATTCGATAAAATTTCTATGGACATAGTTGGACCAGTAAATGTAACTAAAAATAACAACAAATATATTTTATCTATACACGATCAATTAACAAAATTTATAGTAAATGTATCTTTGCCTGAACAAACGGCGGAATCAGTAGCAAATGCTCTAATAAATAAATTTATATACATTTTCGGATCACCTAAACTTGTACTCACGGATAGAGGAGCAAATTAATAAAACAAATAGCTCGAAGATTTAAATTTAAGAAAGTAGAAACCACGGCATTTTCACCTCAGTCTAACGGCTCGTTAGAAAGAGCACATCATCCGCTTTGCGAATATCTAAAGAACTTTTCTTCAAAGAACATGGAGTGGGACGAATTACTTGAATTCGCTCAATTTAATTATAATACTAGTGTCCACACTAGTCGTAAATTTACACCGCATAAACTAGTTTTTGGTTATCCAGCCAGACTTCCATCTAGCGAACCATTAAAGAAAAACGAACAATTGCCTACTTTTATTGGTGATTTGGAAAATTTAGTAGCGAAATTACAAGAAATTACAGTGATTGCTAGAGAAACTTTGATCAATTCAAAAATGAAATCAAAAGAATATTATGATCGGTACGTAAATCCAATAGAACTAAAAATTGGCGAAAAAGTATGGCTAATCAAAGAACCAAAACCAGGTAAATTCGAAAAGAATCATAACCTGGGGCCATATGAAATAATAAAAGTAAATGAACATAGTAACGTAACTATAAATTACAATGGGAAATCAAAAACAGTTCATGTAAATAAATGCAGCCGTTGCCATACATAATTCTAAAATATTTTTCTTTCTAGGAAACTTGGGCACAATGATTCCTGAAATTATTTTAATTTTTGCAATTCTTAAAATAAGTCAAGCTATAGTAGGATTCGATTGTGGGGCACCTGATCCAATCATCACCACGTACTCTCTACTTGATTCGGGGGAGTGCGATTTCCATCAAGAATATGTAAACGCGACCAACGCCACCATACAACTACTATAACTGGCAGAATTTAGAAAAGTAAGAGTAATAATACAATGTAAAATAGAAATTAAGCGTACGGTATATCATTGCGGAATGTTTAGTCATATAGATGCGGTAGAACAAGGCGTACAAGAATATATTTATGATATAAGCTATGAAAATTGTAAATTAATCCATGAAACAGGAATATTCAAATATGACAATTTTCACACTATAGCTAATTTGAAAGTAAACTCGACCAAATGAACAGGAATTGAATTGGTGGAAAGTATTAAAGAAAAGAAATGCACAGATGCAGCATATTCGGATAGTTTTGGTTCATGGAGTGATGTTTTGGTACAGGGACTTATAAAAATTACACTTTTAGAAGAATATGCAGATGTAAGCTTAGATAATGATAAAATAATATTAAGTTCAGGGATAGTATGTAAATTCTCGGAGCAGCATTGTATCGATATACAAGCTAGCTATACATTTTGATCAGTAATAAACACTGATAGTTGTTTCAAAAATAAGTATGATATATTATATGGAGGAGTATCGAAAAAAATAATCTCACAAAATCATGAGACAGTTTATACAATAAGTAATTATGAAATATCATTCGCGTTAACTAGTAGAGAAAAGATAAATATTTGCGGTAGGATTTTATATAAAACAGAACATCCGAAATTGTTCATTTGCGAAGGAATTTATAATCAATTATTATTTCAAGAAGATATGCTTTACAAAAGGCCGATAGTTAATTTTGATCTTTTTACATATGTAAAATCAAAATTTGTATCCGTAGAAAAACATTTTAGGGGTCAGTTTAAAAATTTATACTCAAATATGCTAAAAGAAGAATGTGAATTAAAAAAAAAGTGATTCAGAATTCCCTATCTCTCGCATCCGTTTCACCCGATGAATTTGTCTACAATATAATGCAATAACCTGGGTATATTGCCAGACGATCAGGTGAGGCTATACACATAATTAAGTGTACGCTAGTAGAAGTAAAAATTCAGCATACTGAGTATTGCTATACACAACTATCAGTCTCATCATGAAACAAAACAATGTTTCTCACGCCGAAACCCCTTATACTGTTAAAGAAAGGTACACAGATAAACTGCTTCGTACCTCAATATTTTAAAATTGGCAATAACTGGATAAATCTCATGCCTGCGCCAAGAAAAAGTAATAACATCATCAAGACTTTGAAACCGTCAACCAAAATTGCATTGCAGCCGGAAAAATTGAATTCACTGACAACCAGCGGAATATATTCACAAGAAGATCTTGAGAAACTACTGCAACACATAATGTTTCCGATGGAAAGAGTATCCTTACTCAACACGATAGCCAGAGGAATGCAAGGTGAAGAAACAGTTCAAGGAGGCCTAATATCCAACCTATTAACGGAAAATACATTGATGAACATCGCTGAAAGCACATGGAATCGATTTATGGACAAACTGATCAGATTTGGATCAATCAGCTCAGCAATAATAATGATATTCATTATTATCCATATCTCCAAATTGGCAATCGATATTATAATACGAGGACATACGTTACATGAAATGTACGGATGGACGCCTAATACAAAGACCTATATAAATCAACCAATAGAATCAAAAGTTGAATCAAAAGTAGAATCTAAACCAGAATCAAAAATATCATTATTCTCGTTGAAGCTATTTTAGAATGTGTAGCTGTAAATATTCAAACCCTTTACTGTTATTCTACGTAAACAATATGATATTTATACTAATGTTTGATATATTTATATTGCTAGGGTCGTAGGTAATAAATTAGTGTATAATATAAACTTCATTTATAATTTGAAACAAACTAAAATTAAATTTAATTTAGGTTAGATGTAATCACTAAGAGTAGTTGATTTAATAATTAAAATGTAAAAAAAATTCAAGAGTATTCATATAAGTTTACAATAAATCAGACAATAATAATAATAATAATAATACAAGTAAAAACAACTACTTCAAAATTTAGTTAGAATATTCTAGAATTTTATGAAGATTAAAGAATGTTGCTGAGAACTTGAAAATTCAAATTAGATAAAAGATCAACAAACAAAGTTGCTATTGTACCAATAGGCAACAAGCTTGTTGGGGTATGTTACGTCCTGCAACGTATTGCAGTTGAGCAATATTGCAAAGCCGAAAACTCAAAATCGATAAGTCAGAATAATATGTAGAACAGCGAAGTTAATGAGTATACTCTGTATACTCCGCACGATCAGTTGTGTCTGTACACTCAACCTGGACTCTTTGGACGAAGCTCCTATCCGTCGCTACCAAAGAGCTACCAGTTTTAAGCCGCGATTTCGATCTTTATAGAAAACTTTGCCTTGAATAAATCGTAAGAATCAGCCAACTACAAGTGTCCTTCATTCGAATACACCCATCCTGTATAAGCCTGACTACAGCACAGCAGCAGCGATTCAGCCCAAGCAATTAAACGCAAATAAGTAAGGATAGATAAATAAAAGATAGAATTTGCGACTTAACAAGAGAATGCAATTTGAGATGCAAAGAAACACTTTAAATATTTTTGGCATGGAAATTCAATGCGTTGTTCTTATTTCATATATATTGAGAGTTAAAATTGCAAATATACTGCCTATTGAATTTTTCGAGGACGAATTTTGGAGCGATTATTTTTCACGGAGTCACTAATATTCGAACCTGATGTTTGCGAGAACGACGAGACTACTGAGTACAGCAGTAACGGCATCACTGTTTGAGTAAAAGTGCATTAAATTGCTTTAATTCTGACATTTGGTTCGCTGGTTGCCTAGGGCCCAGGCAAATTGGCGTGGCCTCTTTGCTGAGTTGGGTAACTTTTGTGTTTTGTAAATTGTGGACAGTAAGAAATTTCCGTGATAGTCAAGGTGAATTCAATGAACAATAGGCCCGCCGCACAAGCAAGAACAGGGATGAGCTGCATGAGAGTAACCAGTATATGATATTGACACTAGGGATACACAATCTGTGTACCGATGACGTTCTTGATGTGCGAAGAAGCTCTTGCAGTGCGTGGAAGTTGGCAGTGCGATTCCACGGATGTAGCGCCTCTTGGGTTCAGGATGATTTGCAGTCGTCCTGAGACTGTTATAGTACCTTGGTTAAGAGTCGCTCTGCGTCAAGATAGTTGAATTTCGAGGCGGAAGAGTCTGAGCAGGGGGAGCGTCATTGAGGTGCTCTGATTTAGTAACGCATAGTAGTGTAGAACTTTATTAAATTATCGCAGTTTTATATCGCGATTGATAGAGATGAGCTGACAAATAAGGAAAATGCTAGATGTTATTTGAATGCGAATGTGAAAAGCGTGGCTGTTTTGATTAGGCAAAAAGTGTTCGATGCACGATGCACATAATGTAATTTGGATCGCGAAAGTCCGAACTGATAGTGGCGAGTATAGCAGGCCTGCGCATAAGTTAATTAGATTGTTGAAAGTGAGCGATTTCAAGGTATAAATTTTTGGGATGTATGAGTGGGCGTATGCATGTATGTGTATTCTTTATATTTTATTTTGTACGTGTGTTCGATGCCATTTCCCTTCTTCAAGTTTACACGGTTTTCTTGCAGGCATAGAGCGAACGCCAGAGATTATGTACATTTGAATCCGTGCTAGTGTTCAATTGCACTGGCAGCACATATTTGATTTTAGTATGCAGTATGATATATGGTACATGCTTATATTTTATTTTTATGACAAATATGATATATTCAAAAAAATTACTAAAAAGGATTGAAATCTCTAAAAAAAAAATTAAGTTTTAAAAAAGTAAAAGGCTAGGCGAGTTTGATATATTCTGCAATGAAATTAGAGGTAGAAGAGAACTGAGATCAATCAAACAAAGTCAAGTTTATTATATTCAATCATAATAAAGCAAGGAACAACTCTCTAGATAATTACTACGTAACTTGCCATGTTAGTTTCATTGTACTTATGGTGTTTGTATGACGTTCTAATACATAAAAAGAAAATTTTAGTTGTTCAGCAATAAACAAAATGAAACGGGCATGACAAGTTACGAAGTAATTATCTTAAGAGTTGTTTTTTGCTTCATTACGATTAAGTATAATAAATTTGACTTTGTTTAATCGATCTTAGTTCTTTTCCATCTGTAATTTCATTGCGGAATATATGAAACTCGCCTAGACTTTTACTTTTTGAAAGTTAATTTTTTTTTATAGATGTTATAATGACATTGAATTTGGTAGCAAAGTAATGATTGTACCTATCAGGTGACTTTTGATAAACACTACTTGTTGTCAAACATGGGAATCGAAAAATAATTATTGAGAATCGTGTGACAAATAATAATTTATGCAGTAAATTCCAAATAATGACTTTGAAAGATAAAATGAGAGTTAGTAATTGTGACAGAGTTTAAACAAAGGCTATTAAAAATTGAAGATGAAAAATATTCCACCAAATTTGAAATGGACAATGATATCACTTTACTTCCAACAGAATTATTATCAACCAGTGATATAATTATGGAAATTTATGGAGATCGCTTTGATAATTATAATGCTAATAAACTTCGCGAAAGAGATCTTTTAGCGCCCAAAAACATTGATGTACTAAAAATTAATAAAAACATGTTAAATAGGATGCAAGGCGATGTAAGAGAGTATCTAAGTGTAGATTTATGCGAAGATCATGTTACCTATATAATTTTTAAATTCACATACGCCAAATGGCCTACCGCCTCATAAGTTTCATTTAAAAGTAGGTGTTGTTATTATTTTGCTGAGAAATCTAAATTTAAATGATGGGCTTTGTAATGGTACTCGATTAATAATAAGGAAAATGATGCAATTCTGTATACAGACAGAAATATTTAGCAGTAAACATTCTGGTAAAGTTGTTTTTATACCACGGACTGATTTGACTTCTTCAGAAGAAGAAATTCCTTTTGGTATGAAAAGACGACAGTTTCCAGTGCGATTAGGATATGTCATGACAATCAACAAATCACAAGGCCAAACATTGAACAAAGTTGGTGTCTATTTACTAAATCCAGTTTTCAGTCATGGTCAATATGTAACATTATTCAGGGTAACGTTGAAAAACAATGTAACAATTTCACTTTAAAAAAATTCAAGTTTTGAGGATAGAAGTAAAAATAATAATGATTTAAATAAGATATATACAAAAAATATCGTTTATCATAAAATATTTAATTAATGATGAACTAATAAAATATGTCAGTTATTGAGAAAAGATGTGAATGGATTCACGGCACACAGATACCTTAAGTATACTTTAATATAATAGTAGAAGTATATATATAAATTAATAATAAACAAATAAATCATGTCCTATTTTCGATATATATGGGCAACATGTAAATAGTGCGCTTTGAATTATAAATAATAATAAAAAAATAAAATATGTCAATTGTTGATAAAAGATGTAAATGGCTTCACGGCACACAGGAAAATTGAAATAACCCAAAATTTTTAAGGGGATGTCGTCCCAAATAACATTGTTTTTCTATAACATACATTTTTTGAATAAAGTTTGCAAATGAAAAACCGAGTCTGTAGCGCCGTAGTGTTAAGTTTAATGAATCGTTCTACTGAAAGAAAATTTCGATCGGACTTTTTGTTTTTCTAAAATCTTGGAAATACGAACTGAATTGTCGCGCGGGAAGCCCCTTAGGGGATTCCCGCTCGTTCTTGTTTTTGAAATTCGCAGAGGAGAGAGGTGTCGGAGAGAAATAAAAGAATTCGGTTGCGCGAAAACGAGTGTGTTTAATACGCTCAGAATTAGAGTGGAAAGCCGTCCGGTATAAAACCCCTCTCAAAAATGTTGCAAGCTGCGGAATAGAAGTAGTGTGGACTGTGTGTGTGTGTATGTGTGTCGTGAACTTGTACGATTCTCAGAGAGAATCTTCGCTTCGTGTCAGCGGCGCAGTTCCGCTGACTCAAGTCGGTAGCGCAATTCTACCGACTTGCACGTTATCGACGCGCGCGCAACCACGTTCGCGGAACCGATCGCGAGCTAAACGCGGCGTGCAAGCAGTGATGGAGAGAAAAAGAGAGAAATTGAGAGAAACCAAGAGAGGACGAGAGATCCAGAGAGAGAGAGATAGAGAGAGAGAGATTAGCTGAAGCACCAGCACCACAACACTCGGCGGACGTACGGAAGAGCGAGATCGCAAGTGAGAAGTCGTTAGATTCGTCGCTAGCTAAAGACAGCACGAGCTGTCAACTGCTTGGCGTCTTATCGAGAACTGACTCGGCGCTCGTCCGACCGCGCGCTACTCGAGGCCGGCAACTCGAGCACGAGTTCTACGTCGACCTCGCGGAGTTCGCTCGACGCCGTTTTCACGGCAGAACTCGGGTCTCGACGGAACACGAACAGATGTTTACGCGTACTTCGTCGAACTCATGCGATTGCAGCGCCAATCTTAAAATATTATTTTACATAAAACTTCTTAAGTAAAGCTTGCAAATGAAAAACCAAGTCTGTAGGGCCGTTAAGTTTAATGAATCGTTTTACCGAAAGAAAAATTCGATCGGACTTTCTGTTTTTCTTAACAATTTCAAGATCCAAAAATGTTAAGGCCCAAAAATTTTAAGGCGCAAAATTTTCAAGGCCCAAAAATTATAAGGCCCAACAATTTTAATGCCCAATAGCCTCATAGATGATATCCAGGTGTCGAGGTAACTCCTAGATGTTAAGTTATTGAGAAAAGATGTGAATGGCTTCACGGCACATAGGCTACATTAAGCACTTTAATATAATAGTAGATAGAGATGATGTGAATTATTCAACTGTTTTATATAAATTCCTTTGGCACTATGTGCAGTCGACGACGGCTCGAATCCAAGAGAGCGATGTGAGAGAGTCGTATAGTCTCGACACTGCTTACAGTCACGAGACTCACACGCACATACCACGAAGAAAGGAGGCTTACATGTGTGTGTGCGTTCCCTCACACACTCATTAGCGCGCTTACTTTAGCGTGTACTACTGTACTCTACAGTGCATTTGAAATTTTTCATACAGGGCACTCTATATTTTAACAATTATGACGTAAGAACGTATACAAAATTGTCAATCTAATATTCTGGCATACAATAAAGGACAAAAATGTATGCTTCCTTCCAGAAAAGCTTGGTAATAGTTACTTCGAGAGTTTATCCTTATATAGACATGTTTGTCTGTAGGTAGACCAGTTGACATTTCTAGAGAATGTCAGGTAGAAAAGGTCTGCGTAAAATCATTATGCAAACCTATCTGCAGTATGCACGTTAATATATAAAACTTTAATTTAAAACGTTCTATAAAACCTTAATTTACAACGCTCTTGATCACAGGAAGTTTACTTCCACTCTCAACAGCACGCATTTTATGTATACAACGAGACCGTAGTAGGTCAGTCCGCATTGCCTCTACCCAATCCTCTGGACCATCATCGAGAGCACACGAGATAATCGAAAAGCCAGTGCGCCCGCGAGCCTCGTCCTCGTGAGCACACGTGGATGATACTCAAAGTACTTAAACCAACCTCCACACCGACGTTTCTCTACTCCTTTTGCCACTGTGCGCACACAGGGCAATCGAAATTGCCACCGCACGAAACATCTGGGTCGACGGATCCGTGCGCACACGATTTTGCCGCGACCAAATGCTCACATAATCACACAAACCCGAAATGCACCGACCGTCAATGCACCGTAACTGTACAGGAGTTTGCGATCGTTCCGCGCGCTCTTTTTTCTGCAGGAGACCCGAGTGCCGCCACTCCAGGTCAATCGTCAGCCAGCCGCCGCCGAGGATAGTCGCTCTCATAGTGTACACGCCTGTAACTGACTACGCCGAGAGAATAATAGGAGACTTAACCCAAATACGTTGTTGCTTTTTTCACCCCGCCTACCTAGCGCACCAACTTCCAAAACAGAAATCCAAAACAGTAAACAACAACATTGTAACCGCGTCGATCTACCGTATTATTCCATTTGTAACTCGACTTGCAATGGCGAAGTATCTCTAATATCCACGTGATTACCTTGCTGTTGCAGGTGGGTAATAACATCGACAACCCAGAATTGTAGCTAGTTCTTTAAATATATTGTTACTCTTCATATCACAACATGCAGAGTATTTAATCACCCTTTTCTCCTACCGAATTCTGATTCCTGACGGAGAGCCCGACACACGGGGAAACTACCATTAGAAGTGTATTAATTTATCTTTTTTCAAACACCGATTCCGTCTAGAGCTAGAATGGCGAGGAACGTTTTTAATCTAATGTCAACGTCGCATAGTTTTTAATACCGACCCATTTGACCTCTGCATATCTAATATCGTCAGAACCGTAAAAAGCCGTCGCAAACCATCAAAAATCGTGTGACTTTGCGATTCGGTTAAAAACGTTCCGCAAGAATACGCACATTGTCGCCGAGTTTATAAATAAATTAATAACAGGTTTTTTTTTTCAAAACATTATACTCCTAATATTATTATAGCTTTTAATAGAATTATTCATATTATCCAAGATGTTAACTATGGCTGATTACTTCGATTGCTTCATATAAATGGAGCGTCAATATTTGTTATTTGTATATTTATTCACATTGGTCGAGATTTATACTATAATTCATTTGTTATAATAATAACTTGAATTATAGGAGTATTAATTTTTCCAATTACTATAGCTACTGCATTTATAGGATATGTTCTTCCTTGAGGACAAATATCATTTTGAGGAGCTACAGTTATTACTAATTTAGTATCAGCTATTCCATATATTCGAGAATATATTTTATTATGATTATAAGGAGGATTTTCAGTAAATAATACTACTCTTAATCGATTTTATTCATTGCATTTTATTATACCTTTTATTATTATAATAATAGTAATTATTCATTTAGTTTTTTTAGATGAATCTGGGTCAAGTAATCCAATAGGATTAAATAGAAATATAAATCAAATTTCATTTAATCCTTATTTTATTATTAAAGATTTAATTGGATCCATTATATTAATTACTTTATTAATATTAATTTGCCTATTAAATCGTTATATTTTATCTGATCCAGAAAATTTTAATCCAGCAAATGCAATAATTACCCCTATTCATATTCAACCTGAATGATATTTCTTATTTGCTTATACTATTTTACGATCAATTCCTAATAAATTAGGAGGAGTATTAGCTTCTTTTTTTGTTTATCCGGAGAGTTGGAGAAATGCATAATGCACCATGACAGGAGCCGTGCGAGACACCCCGTGTGTGAGGTTCTCCTGGTGTGGGACAACACCAGGCATACTCACTAAAACTCCACCTCTCACAGGGCCGCGAAAACCTCCCCGGTAACCGCTTTCGCATTCCTTCGGAGGGTCGCCTGTCTTAAGCTATGCTAGCCGTCAACTAGTCTTGCAAGCAACCGTCATTGTTTTTCGCGCGGAGAAAAACTGGGTAAGGTAAAAGTTGACCTCCCCCATTTCTTGCCCACCCACGGGCCCACATCTTTTATAAGGATCCTAGTCCATCTAGCCTTTGGACAATCTGTCCACCTAGTCTGCCAATTCCGCATTGTTATTTCTCTTTCTTCCGCGGCAATCGAGATGCTATTCGACGCTAAACAAGCCTCGTAGATCCGCTTGCGTTCAATCGCAAGAAGATCTACGGGGATTACCCCCGCGATTACCATCGAAGCCTCGGCCGCGACCGTCCGGTAGGAGCATGTTAATCTAAGGGCCCCCCTTCGCTGTACCGCCATAATCTTTTTCTGATACTTATTCATAGTCATAGCGTCGGCCCACACCTCTGCTCCATATAACAGGATAGAGTTAGTGGTCGCCATGAGTAGCCGCCTAACTGTTGGCCTAAGCCCACGGACGTTAGCCATGAGTCGGCTAAGTTGCGCTATTCTAGTCGTGGCTTTTTTATAGACGCGATCTAGGTGCTCCCCGTAGTTCAACTTCGTGTCTAGAGTTATTCCTAGATACTTGGCTGATGGTTTCGTCGTTATAGTCTCGCTGCCTACCTTCATGGGTATGATGGTCGGTATCCGCTTTCCTGTTAATAGGACAATTTCGGTTTTATCAAGTGCTAAAGTGAATCCGGGGTTCGCCATCCACCATAGCACTCTGCTTACGTGCTGTTATAACCGCGGCCACGTCGTCGGCATATCCAACGAGCATCACGTCCCCCGGCATTTCGAGTTTCAGAATCCCATCGTACAAGATACCCCAGAAGTCTGGCCCCAAGATCGAACACTGCGCAACTCCTGCAGTTATAGGCCTTCTTCTGCGCCCTTCTTTCTTATCATACTCGATAACCCGGTCCCTCAGATAATTTTCCCTAAGACGCATAATGGATCGCGGTATACCGAATGATTCTAAGGCAGCGAGTATGTCGGTCCATCTTGCCGAGTTGAATGCGTTTTTTACGTCTAACGTTACCAGAATCACAATGTCTCTAGTCGCGTGTCTAACTTCCTCTACTTACTTTACCGTGTCTCTTACCTGTCTAACGGCCCCTATGGTGGATCGTCATTTTCTAAAGCCATACTGTTTATCGGAAAAGTCTCCTGCTTCGCGTACAGCACTTAGTATTCGCGGTTTAACCAGTGCTTCCCCCGTCTTTCCCATTGTATCTAAAAGACTCAGTGGCCTATAGGAAGTATCCGTATCCGCTTCTTTTTTCGGTTTTTCAATCACTACAAGTCTCGCTCTTTTCCACCGCGAGCTAAAAACTCCCTGCACCAGGCACTGGTTGTACATCTCCAAGAGCAGCTCAGGCCGACGCGATGATCCTGAGCATTTCCGCAGGGATGCCATGCAGTCCCGGTGCCCTGCCACTCTTAAGGGACGAAGTTGCCGCGAGGAGTTCGCCTTCTGTAAAAAGAGGTATCTCGTCTGCCGGAATTTCCGCCGCTACTGTCTGGGGTCTGATGGGATGTGTGGGGAACAGCCCATCGATTACTTATTCCATCGTTTCAGCTTCCATGGGTTCCGTGCGTTTCATTTCGCCCATAATCGTGTAACAATCGCGTATCCATCGCCGAATGGATCTTTCTCGATGTCGTCGATGATCTTCGTCCAGCAGTGGTGCTTGCTCTCTTTTATCGCGTCTCTGTCTTTTTTGGCGGGGGTACTGCTGCCTCCGTCAGATGATGCTGGTACCCTCTTCTTTGATTTTACCATTTTTTGAGGCTTTGCATTGTTCTCACTAGATTGTTTGGGGGACTGCCTCTTCACGACATCTTCCATCTGGTCAAGAAGCGTGAAAGCTTCGATCATCATGGATCCTATTAAGGGTAAGGCTTCTTTGATCTTGATATTCACGCCCTTTTGCTTTTCCAGGGTTTTGGTCATTTCCCTGGCCGTTTCACGCACCTCCCATAACTTGTCTCGCAGGCTGGCGTGGGATTGTAGCCAATCCCTTATGGTCTGGCTCTCTTCTCCTACCGCTGCGTTCTTGTCATACCGGTATGCTGCAGCACTCATGGCGCTGCCTATACTGGTACTGCTGCTTGATTTGTGAATTGGATATCCACCGTCTTGTGTTGTTGGCACCCTTAAGGTTTCAACTTCCAGGTTCTCCTGTGGGTTTTCCCCGAGTTCGTTTATGGTTCCCATATTTTAAGCATTTTTCTTCATCCTGGTATGTGTCCGAGCCCCTGGATCCCCCCGTCTATGGGGGCAGCTGACATGGCCCCAACACATGACTGTAGGCGGTGCCAGACTGGGTACATCATGTCAGGGTATAGCACGCTCTATCGCACTAGCCCACCTCCACTCTCTCGAGCCTCCCACCCCGAACACAGCTGCTCGGCTCTCTGGAGAGTTTCCGGCGGATGTCACACAATAACACGCACTCGCTCGAGCCGGTTGAACGAAACTAGCTAGGTAACCGGCCTCCCATCTTGCTGTCAGCGGGAGCCAAAGATGGTTCGGGTCACTTCGGCACGCAACCGTAGGTCTTGAAGAGACCGTTAGATCGCCTCTCCATCCAGGATCTCCCTTTGGCAGCCTACGGGTCGCACCGCACGGCAAACACGGCGGCCTGATTTGGTCCACGGAGCATATTTTATTTCTGCTGTACCCTCCGAGGTGTGTGCCTCGGCGAGCACTCCCCCATCCGCCAACCGGGGGACGCGCTACATACGGGGTGTCAGGCTTCCCCGCGTGGAACGTAATATAATAATATTATTTAAAGTAAAATTAATACATTTTTGATTCCACAAATCAATATTTTATTTAAATTATTTAAATATATAAATAATTCAATTTTAATAATGATTAAATTTAAAGGAATTCAATGTAATAATAGTAAATAATTATTTACATTATTATTATCTGTTTTATTAATTAATGTATTATATTTTCCATGTTGAGAATAAGAAAATAATTATAACGAATATATAGAACTTAAATATATTCTTGTTATTAATAATAAAATAATATTAATAGATCAATTTAGTAAAATATTAATAATTATAATTTCTCTTAATAAATTTAAAGAAACCGGAGAAGATATATTACAAATACAAAATGAAAATCACCATATAGATAAAGTAGGAAATACATTCATTAACCCTTTATTAATAAATATCCCTGATAGAAAATTAACGGTTCGGATTTGCTAAGACCTTTAGACTTAGCTAACTGCTTTAACTTTTGTTAAGCTAAAATTGAACAAAAAATGTGGCTTAGGAGCCGCTAAGTTTTCAAGATGTCTGCCGGAGGTTAATTTGAGGTTAAAAGGTTAGAATAATCAACAGCTAAATTTATCAGTTACATTTTATTAATATTCCAATTGTTTATATTTGATACAGTCCTACTCCACTATCTGAACAAGATTTGTATGATATGCATGCACTGCACTTCATTTCACTTGACTGTACCAAGTCATCAACTGTATTTTCATAATGTCATGCTGTCTGATTAAATAAAATAAATAGAAATTGTTTGTATTAGCATGATAAAAGTGCAAAATGCCCTGTTCAACAAAACTAAACTAAAAATGAACCCATTTAAACACTCATTGTGGCTACGAGTACATTAGATAAGAATTTCACATTTTTCTTGTCATCGGTGATTTTGGACCAAAATCTCAAATCAGTCAGTTAAAGTGATAACACAATAAAGATTATTTAAACTTATTCATCAGCTCTTGGCATTTCCAAAAAGAATTCATATCAATACCTTTCAATTTGCAGTTTAGAAGCTATTCAGAAGATTCAAAAGTATTTTAAGCTTTGGGACGTGGTTTTCAATTTAGGATGATAAGAATTTTCCAATAACTTTCTATCTTCTATTCTAATTCTATTCTAATGACTGTATCAAATGTAAAAAATTTGAATATTAATAAAATCAAACTTATTCATTAAGCTGGTACTTATCCTAACCTCTTAACCTATCTAAATATAACTTGAATATATTTTCTACAAATTGTTACATGTCCTTTGCATTTCCTAACCTTTTTTCAATTTTAATCAATTATATAGGTAAATTTATATTTATATATATTATATATACACATGACTAGTAAACTGAATTTAAGCAAATGAACTGTAAGGAGCCGTGTATAAGCTTCTAAAAAGCGGTTATTTAGCGGTTTTCTAAGTGGTTCATTAGCTTTATTGGTTAAATAAGCCATTGCTAAGCTATTGAACTGTTGACATTTCTACCAGGGGTATTACGACTTTTAGAACACCTATAAGATAAATTTACTAAAATAAATAGAGCAGAAGAATATAATCTATGAGCTATTATTATTAAATATCCTCCTTCTACTCCTCAATTTGTTATTCTTATTACTCCTCCTAACGGTAAACTATTGGATTTTCTCCATAACACACCTGCTTTTCTATGTTGCTATTTGTTGTTAGTCAGTTCACACTGCATTCAATCTCTTTTTGAAGGCGGGATTTACTATCAATGAAATTGTGCTATCAACAGCGTAGGTACTCCGAAATTTCTAAATCGAGCTATAAATTTTCTAGAAGCTTATCCCAAGCTTGCTCGATGCTATTGGCAGTAAATGCTATAAGAAATTCTTTTAGCAAAAATGCAACATCTATTAAAGTCATTAATGTTAAGTGCTCAGTACGATAAAACTGTCTAAGTGATCTCTCCCGAGATGGCGTATTGTTGTGATACAATTTTTTCAGCAACAGTACGTTTCCGTTTGCACAGTTTGCATTGTATGCTTATTTGGGGTGTGAGCACAGAGGTCTCAAAATATAATATTTCAGCCTTTATCATATAGAAGGCTAACTTTTAAGTAGCATCTCGAGAGGTTGAGCAATAAGGCAGCAAAAGTCGGTGCTGAACTATCGCGGCTAATGCCAAATGTAGGTGAACCAATGCAGGGTTGAAGGACAGTTTATAGAATAAGTGCATTGCGGGTCGCTTCTGCCTACCTAACAGTATCAGAAGATGCAGTGTGCGTTATTTTAGCTTACTGCCCTGCTAGCAACAGGAAGAAAGAATATATACGGAGAAAGCCGGCGTGGTGACAATACTCAAAAGGAAGTTTGGGGATTCGCGAATGAACAAACCCTAGCTGAGTGGCAAAGACGATAAGACATTAAGGGGATGTGGGAGCTGGAAATACTGTTTTTCTGTTCCATATAACTTTTTGAATAAAGCTTGCAATTAAAAACCAAGACCAGAGCGCCATAGTGTTGAATTTAGTGAATCATTCTACCGAAAAAAAAATACCAATCGGACTTTTGGTTTTTGTAAAAGTTGTGAAATACGAGCGGGTGTTTACGGGTGTTTATGCGATTACAACGCCAACATCAAACATCAATTTTACTTATTAACTTTTTTTAATTTGAAATTTCATCAATATAATGAGCAGAGCGCCATAGGTTTGAGATAAGTGAATCATTCTAGCGAAAGAAAATGTCAATACGGCTTTTAGTTTTTTTTTTTGGCATTTGAAATACTAAATACCCCGTGGCGGATTTGCGAAGCTATAGCTCTCACCTCCCCTTAATGAAAAAGGGCGATAAACGCACTGCGTTCAGGAAAGTGGATTAATATTTTATGCAGTTTTTAAGTGGACATGGATGCTTTCAAGCCTACTTACACCGCATTAAGATAGAGGACCGTCCAAACTGCCTAGACTGCTTAAACGCTAACGAAGATGCAGAGCATGTCTTTTGTGACTGTTTGCAATACGAAATGGGACGAGAAGAACTCGAGTGTCACCTTTAGACTAGAGTGACACCTAGGTCAATAATGACAGCTATGCTGTTGGAGGATGGTTGGTGCGCAGTAAACATTTACGTAAGGGCCATTCTCAAGAAGGTTAGAAATGACGAAGAGGAAAAAAGGGAAGGACAAGTCAAAACAGCCGAGTAAAACTGTTGCTAGACAGAGGCCACTAAGTAGTAGATACGAAACGCTCGATTACTCAGTTTCGAGGGAGCCATATTTCGGATCAAAGGATAAAAGTGTTCTTTATGTCAAAAGTTTAGAGCATGCGAAGTTTATTGATATGCTGTATCACAATTCATTTTGCTTAAAGTCATTTTACTTCTATTATAAAGTCCATCCCAATATCAAATTTAACATGCTCGAAACTTTTGGCATATAGAACGCTGTCATCCTTTAAATATCAAAATTAGCTCTACCGTAGTTAAGTAATGGGCTTAGCTCATGCTAATCAGCTCCATACTTTGGGAAATTTCAACAACAGCCATGAAATTTGAATAGGTCTACAACATTAAGATCTATGTATGTTGACCACGCGCAGTTCATTATAAGCGCAGAAAATCGCAACAACCAAATAACGCTGTCTTCCGTGTCACAGGTACAAAATTTGTAAGCAACGCCATGTGTCGAAAATTTGGAAAATTTCTTTACCAGCTCAACGACATAGAGATTGATGTAAATACGAAAATGTAAAAATAAACCTAAGTTTTTCTGAAAATTATTGCAATACCATTATTAATGCCAAACGTGAGTTCATTTTAACTAAATCAAATTTTGATGTAAATTCTGTTGTGCATGCGCAAATAGCTGAGCTAGTGTAAATCTTTACGAAAATTACCAAGTTCGAAACTTCAAAATTAAATGGCTGATGCTTGAATTTTAATTATTGTAACATCATAAGCAATGTTGCATTTTTGCTTAACTTTTATTCTCTTTGCTTGCCTTTTTAGGCACGACCGCGAGACGGAAGTGCCTTATAGTTTTGTCATCGAAAAATGTGTGAGATGTGATATCTCACGCAATTTTCGACCGATCGAGCTGAAATTTTAGGAGGAATCTCCTCTTGGACAAACCGAAATACTGATTTTTGTATCCCGATCGTCTACGTTTTTTTTTAAATGCGGGCACAATTTGTTCAATTTTTGCGTGTTTTTTGAATAAAAATTTTGGTGTTACACGATTATCTCTAAGAAACTTTTATCAATCAGGCTAAAAATTTGTGCTCCCCTCGTAATAGTAAGGTGCCAAATTTATTTTGGGGTCGATCCTGCATGTATACGCAGAATGCGGTCACATGCAAAAATCGCTAAAAACGGTTTTTGGCTCTAACTCAGATTCTATGCATTCTACAAAAAAAAGTTAAAGAGAAAAGTTGTAGATCTCAAAGAAACACAACTTTTTACTATTTACACTGCGTGAAAATGCTTTGAATTATAAAACTATGAGGCTATACATTATACATAAAAACCTTAAAAGTAAAAGTTGTAGATATTTTTAAAACACGACTTTTTACTGTGACAAACATTTTTTCAAAACGCCTATACATAAACAACAACCCTTGAAACGATTTTTGGTACATATAATTGAATAACAATTTCGGTGTGACACGCCCTGTCTGGCCCAAAAGCTTTAATTGAGCGCGCAGCGCAAGCGTTAGCGGTCGTGCCTTGCATCGCTTCGAGATGCAAGGCGGCAAGCCACCGTGGCCGTAAGGCTGCGTGTGGCGCGCTGGTTCTCCTTTTTCTTTGACTTTCTTGTGACGACTCCCACATACGCTAACTTTTTAGGTTGGTTATCCTCTCCTTTATTTCCTTTATTTTTATCCTGCGGAGTTGTTGGGGCTTCCTTCGTTGTACCCGCCTTCCGAGATCTAAGACTTGGGGTTATCTGGGTTTACCTCCCCTGAGTTCCCGGGCGTTGGCATTGCTGTAAGTTATCATCTGCAATGCAGAGATTTTCATAGCTTTCTTTTATGATTAGGGCAAGATCTTTAATTTGTTCGTGCACACTTTGCCTGTCTCTGACATAGTCCATTAATTCCTCGATTCTGCTGCCAAGGCGGTCCAAGTGCGAATGCCTCTCTGTTATACCTGTCTGCATCAACCTCTATTTCCATATCACCTGCGTCCCTACATGCAGCAGGGGCGAGGTGACAAACTTCTGCGGCTTAAAAGTAAGTTTGCCCCCCACCCTGAATCTACATGGGGCCAGCGCTGACCACCACTTTCACCCGATCGGAATCGACGGTGGGACTGAGATTTGTGGCTTGACCTGCTTGGGGTAGTAATGTTATTAACTTACTATCCATGTTTAATTCAACTTCGAGTTTTATTCCCCTAGCCTGTTTGGTCCGCGGAGCATATTTTATTTCTACTCTACCCTTCGGCCGGTTGAGGAGACCTCAACGCGCCGATAAGCATTCCCCTATCCTCCTACCCAGGCGACGCGCCAAATACGGGCTATCGATATTTCCACGCGAATGTGTATGTGTGTGTGTGTATGTGTGTATGTATGTGTGTGTTAATGTGGCCTAGCCAAAGCAAGCTCTGCGCAAGTGGCCCTTCGATACCGAATCCCCACAGGCACTATCATTAAACAATACTTCCGTGGGGCCCGTTAACTAGCCTAGTTAGCCTCTTCTTTATAGTTTGACATTTCCATACGTCCCTCATCCTCTAAGGTGATTAGGAATTCAGGATCAAACTCGTCTTTTTCATTATGCATTATCAAGCCGTCTTCTTCCTGCAGAATCGTCTGGTCGTTTACTTCGAGCAGCATCGACCAGTCATCCTCTGGACAGACCTAACCCCGACACCTACGTTTCTCTGCATCGGTTAAGGGCGTTTGGGCTCAACTTAGTTACCTACATTTATCGGTGTCAGTCTGAGGAGCACTAAGAGGTACTTAACTCTACCTCCTACTTCCCTCTGCATCAGGCTGGGGAGTGAGAGCGCAACTCTGTGACCTACGTTTCTCTGCATTGGTCCAAGAAGCGTTTCGTATCTACGACTTAGTGGCCTTCATCTAGCAACAGCTTTACTCGGCTGTTCCGCCTTGTCTTTCCCTTCTTTTCTCTTCGTCATTTTTAACCTTTTTGAGAACAGTCCTTGTAATCATTGATTCAGGTATCACTCTGGTATAAAGATAACACTCGAGTTTTTCTCGCTCCATTTTGTATCGCGAACATTCGCAGAACACATGCTTCGCATTTTCGTTAGCGTCCAAGCAAACTAGGCAGTTTAGACGGTCCTCTACTTTAAATCCGTGTGGATACACCTGAAAGCATCCATATCCCGTCAAAAACTGTGTAAGGTAGTAATTGACCTCCCCGTGTCCTCTTTGCATCCAGTCCTCTATTCTTGGCACGAGGCGATGTGTCCATCGCCCCTTATCACTGGAATCCCATATTTTTTGCCACGGTCGGTTGCGATACACTTTCATGTCCGCCCACCGTCAGTGTTGTTGTCTCTAGCTTCTTTTTACTAAAAATGAGGATAGCTTCGGTTTTGTGGCTGGCTAATTCTAGGCCTGCCTCGGCTAGACATTTGTGTATTATATGGATAGACTCCTCAACTATATCCTTTACTCTTTCTTTGTGCTTCGCCACTATGACTACTGCAATATTGTCAGCAAAGCCTACTACTGTTGCTTTTTTAAGTAGTTCTAGTCGTAGAACGCCATCGTACATGAATTTTCAAGTTGGTGGTTCAAGTACCTTGGGGGACGCATCCTGTACCTTTATAGGTGCCCTTCTCAGTGCCATACAATAGGATTCTGTTCTTTAAGAAGTCGGACATAATTCTTTTTATATAAAAGGATACATCCTACTTCCGGAGTACCTCGTGTATTTTCCTCTATTTGGACAAATCAAATGCATTTTTGACGTCTAATGTAATTATGGCGCAGTACTCCTTTTTTCTTACCTTCCATCTTTTCCTCTTTATAGCTGTTCACGCAGTGTTAATCACTAGGATAATTTCGTACATGGTTGAACGATTTTTCCTAAATCCATATAAGTGTTGCGCCAATCCACCTTTTCCTTCTATAAAATGGTCCGTATTGATATTGACGCAGATTGTGCGTCCTAGAATCTTATCCCAGGTATCCAACATGCAGAGTGGTCTGTATGATGTGAATTCCTGGGGCGGCTTTTTTTCGCAGGAGCACAAATCGCTGTTGCTTACAGTTACAAGTCTACGAAGACCTCTGGGTGGGCGTGAATGGCATGCTTCAATGCAATATTGGAAATACCATCCAGCCCTGGGGCCTTATTGCCTCCTGTCCTTTTGTAAATGGCTAACAGTTCCTCCATCGTAATCGGTGAAATAGCCTCTTCGTTCACACCACTTTCAATAACATTCGGTTCTTCCAGTTGCCTAGGAAACAGTGTGGCCACTATCCGGTGTAATGTTTAATCTCTCTCATTACTATTTTATATCATGTCTGTTATTATTTTATGTCTGTATGTAACCAAAAATGGTAACCACGATACTTCCCAAACGCGTTTGCATTTTTGGCCGAAACTTTACAGGATTATCAAGTATAACCAAACTAAGAACTGATTGAATTTTTGAATCTATTTACTGAAATAAGTACGTTTTGAAAAAAACTTTTTATTTTCAAAAATAAAATAATTTTTAAAGTCGTTTGGCTGAAATAAAATACTTTTTTCTAAGTTCTTCATATACATTAAGAATTTAATATTTGTCCAATAACTATCCAATAACCATGATAACTCTTGAACACATTTGTATTTTTTGCTGAAACTTTCGAGCTTTATTAAGTATAACCTAACGAAGAATTAGTTAGAATTTGAAGTTAATAGATTGAAAAAACTACTTCTACTATTATATTAAAGTGCTTAATGTCCCCGTGTGCCTGTAAGCCTTTCACATCTTTTTCCAATAACTTAACAGCTAGGATATAATTTTGGGCCTTACAATTTTTAGGCCTTAAATTTTTAGACATTAAAATGTTTGGGCCTCAAACCTTTCTGGGCCTCAAATATTTTTGGGCCTTAACAGTTTTGGATCCCAAAATTTTTGGGGCTGAATAATTTCGGGTTATTTAAATATTCCTGTGTGCCGTGAAGTTATTCATATCTATCTCAATAACTAACACATTTATATCTATTATTATAATTCTCATCTTATTTGAATTTTTTAAAGTCCTATAAACTGTGTAACAACATAGAATTAAGGGTAACAATTTCAGACCCATCTCAACGATTGCCGAAGCGAACAGCGCCCCTCCACTAAAACCCATAAAGTCGACAGTCACATCAATTTTGTAGCACAAAAAGTTTAAATGAAAAACTATATACAAGATTAAAGCTAATATGACAATACAAAGCCAAAAAGAATTGAAGATCTTCAAATTTCAAAGGCCAGAGCAGACTGAGAAATCAAAACAATTTCTCCAGCTATCTATACATATTGGTACGCATGCGCGGACTGCATTGATAAATATCAGATATGTATATGAATATTATCGTACAAAATTATTATAATTTTTCTGAACTGGCCACTTCGAAAGTTCAGGGCAGACTGAGGAATCGAAACCACTTTCCTGGCTATTTATACATATTGGTACAAATGCGCAGATTGCATTTATGAATATCAGAAATATGTATTAATACATATATTTAACTTACACTGCCTTCCAAAGTTTACTCGGCTTTGACACTATGATTTTCTGTCTCCTTCTCTTTCTCTCTTTCTCTCTCCCCTCCAACGCGCTTTCCCTATATTTCCGCTGGCTCTCAGGCCCCTGGACACTTTTAGATAGACCGCTACTTGATATACACTGAAGTAGGATAACGGGAGCTTGATACATATGATCATGAAATACTACTGATTTGAGCACTTTATTTTAATGTTAACTACTAAGTATAGCATTAGATGCAGTATTTTTAAGATTTTTATATACAATCGTAAGATCGTGGCATACGAATCAGGGCGCAATACTGCTCTTATGTAGTGCATCGTGAACTACCTTTTAAATCATTACCCTTTAGGCACAGCAGATAAGTGGTTGTCTTTTCATAGCGCAGAGATTACCCTGAGTTAAGTCGTTATGCCGGGAACACATTTTTGTATCAAATTTGACATCCAAAAATGATAAGAGTGTTTGACACAGCTATTGTCAACTTATAGACTAATTTTAATTTTTTTTTTTTATTCTGGAATATTTTATAGACAAAAATGGACTTAGATTGTTTTGCCAGCAATACATCAAATCCTCATTTTTTTCGTATAATTGAGTTTCAGCAAAATTTCGTTGTTAACATAAACTTTTACAAGGTAAAATGTTGGCAACTATAAGTTTGGTCTCTGCTTTGGCAGAAAATAACCCAACAGTTGATTATGGTTGGCCAACGAACCTGCTAAAACCGTGACTTTGGCCAACAGTTTACCGTTAGTAAGCATTTCTACCGGGGCATAAATATACGCTAATGAATGTACTGAAATCAATTTTATATATGTCAAGCATCAAGCATTAAAATCTAGCAGGTGAGATAAGATCAGCTGACTAGTGGTTATTAAAAAAAAAATTACTATTTTCAAAAATATTATTTTAATGCGCACTTGTCGTCCCGCCGTCTTATAGTCTTCTTTGATAAACGCACGATCATGCACAATCACGTACAATCACGCACAATAGACAGATTTGCGAGAGTTTGTGCGCACCACGCAGCTCTGAAACACCACTGTTTTAAGCTATGCTTATGTTTACACAAGGCCGGATGTACTCTGCTACTGCGTGTGCCTCTGTCCTTTAAAACAAACACTGATGCACATTTGTAAACGATGCAAGAAAAACTAGATAAACACAACTAGACAACTTCTAGTTTAAAAAATCTAGTCCTCTTTCCTCAGAATCTTTGTGTACATAGATGCTTACTCAATGCGTTCAGCACTCTGCAACTGCGATTCGTTTCGTAAAAGGCAGCGACGCTTAGTGGACACCTCTTTCACTCTTTTACTATTAGTGTTGCACATAATTAATATGTTCTGGAGACATTGGCGGCGTAGTGTACTATATTGCACTGATTGCTGAAGATAACCTTATTGTAACCTATCATCATGACATATCTTGTATTGGTGTACATAAAAAAATGAGAATCACACATGATCAAAATATAAAGAAATTATCGCAAATTAATTTTTGATCATAATTATTTTGCTAAAAGAGAAATTTTTGAAGCAAAATATAATGATAATTAGAAACTTTTTATTAAAATCTTTAAGATATATCACTCAAACATAAGCATCTAAGACATATCAGACAAGAAATCATTGGAGATAATAAAACGCATTTAAATTAAATAGCAAATTCAAAGTATAAAAGAGTCGCGCTGTTCCCCGACAGCACAGTGTATAAAAACTTATGCTTGCCATCGGGGCACTATTGTGCCCTTTGATGTACGCTATTTCTTTGTAATTTCTACGTTTGAAATTCAAACAATGAAGGTTTTTCTGCACGTGTCTTGCCCTATAAATTCATTGTAAGCATTAAAGCATGGACTTAAGGCTTAGGTTAAATAGCAAATTCAAAGTATAAAAGGGTCGCGCTGCTCCCCAACGGCAGAGTGTATAAAAACTTATGCTTGGGCCCTTTGATGTACGCTGTTTCTTTGTAATTTCTACGTTTGAAATTCACACAATGAAGGTGATTGAAGGTTTTTCTGCACGTGTCTTGCCCTATTAATTCATTGTAAGCATTGAAGCATAGACTTAAGCCCTTTTGACGGTTACAATTTTCCATTTTATGGACTCATGTCATTATGACATACGTTGGTTCCGACCATAGAAGCATACTTACACAAATTTTGACATTATTACGTGAAAAGCCTATTTGAAAAAAAAAAACAAAGTCACCTATTACAGTATTCACTCCTATCGGTTGTACCTGAGACAGTCACATTTTTTTTTTCAAATAAAGAGTCGCGCAGCGTGCGTTTGTGTTTGTTCATCTACAAAGAGGGTTTTTATTATATTTCCGCCGATCCATGAACCCCATTCCAACTACTTTATCAAATTCTATATATAAACGCACACAGTAAGGTTATTAATTTAAACACATAAATATATATTTTTCGATAATATGCATCAACATACATACAGTACACTAACACATATACAGTGTGACCACAATAAAGCTGACATATATGGTTTGATTTCTCCTGCAAAATAAAATTTTTGAAGAATTTTTTCAACTGTTATACGGTGAAGAGTAGATCATGGCCTACCTTCCAGTATTTTTTGTAGAATCGATACGATGCCCAGGGATTTTTTGTCAGGACGTCGAAAAGAATTTCGGGGCGAAATTTATGCGGAAAGCTGCTTTTGAAATTTTTACTAAATTCTGGACGGCTTTTCGAGTTGCGAGACAAAAGTCGCATATTCATAGCATTTTTATGGGATTTTTAATAAATAATTAAAAATCTTGGAATTTCCGTCTTGGCTTATTGGGTTACGGAGAAGCTGGTCCAGAAACTTCACCTTGTCCATTAATAAACAACAAGTTCGAACGATCAACACGTGCGCGCAACAAGGTTATACTTTTAGGATTTTTTAATAACATAATTCATATTATGTGTGTGTTGTGTGCATCATTGATTAAAAATATATTAATAAGTATTCTGCGAGCCTTACGTTTTAGGTTAATGTGCTGCTAGTCTTTATTGACGATATGTTGCTCGTGCTCTCGAAGAGATTTTAGAGAAGTAAGACGTTCTCGGTGCTACATTTAGTGCGAGTCCCGGGCCGACGTCGTTTTTTATGCATTATCTGTGCAGGTTTTAAGGGGAATGTAGATAAAACTGCAATCAAATTGGGTTACGCTCGCAGTCGAAGAAGCTGAACTTGCGTTCAGGCAATCACCAGTGGTGCGCAACCAAGGCGAACGCGACGGAGGCGAGCGTGATAACGGTGTACGCGACCAGGGCAAATGCGACGATCAAGCGCTATAACGGTGTACGCGACCAGGGCAAATGCGACGATCAAGCGCTATAACGGTGTACGCGACCAGGGCAAATGCGATGATCAAGCGCTATAACGGTGTACGCGACCAGAGCGTGCGCGACCAGCGCGAACGCGACGGGGGCGAGCTTTGTTTATTAATCGACAAGGTGAAGTTCCGTGCTAGACCAGCTTCTCTGTAACCCAATAACCCAAGACGGAAATTCAAAATTTTTAATTATTTATTAAAAATTCCAGAAAAGTGCTATAAATATAGTCACACTGTATAGTACTGTGTAGACTAGTGGGCGGTATTGCCAAGGGTACTGTCACGCATACGCTGGTTTTCTGATCTGACTTTTATTGCATCGAGGCAAGAAGATTCCGACCAACACTGACGCTCATCGGTTTTAGAACGGCAGTAGCTAGGACAAGATTACTACGCATTATATTCATACTTTACACATTATATTCGCTATAACCTTGAGTCATGCATTGATCATGCATTATATTCTATATATTAAATAAAGTTTATATATTAATAAAGAATTCCTGAATTAACCAATAGGTTATGGGCCCAGGTATCGGTGCGCGATACAATACTAAAGAACAAAACGTAAAACTTAAAGACAGTTTAAGTATAGTGATTTGTATAGTGCAGTGAAAGTTCAACTTTACATTTTTCGTCATAAGGAAAAATGGCAGAAAACTCCGGATACCATACCTTACTCCAAAAGCTAAACGGCGAAAACTACGCCGTTTGGAGTTATAAGATATAGCTTATCCTAATCGTTGAAGGCGTATGGGAAGTCATCACTCAAGAAAAGTTCGCTGAAGCAGACACCACAAAATCAGATGCATGAAAGAAAAATGATGATAATGTTTGCGTGAGAATCGGTCTTGTAGTCAAAGACGACCAATTGATCCACATAAGGAGCGTCACGACAGCACAGCAGGCTTGAAACTCGCTAAAAGAATATCACCGGAAGGCAAATTTGACATCTAAGATATCATTGTTGAAGAAGTTATGCCGTACAGTTCTTTGTATGGAAGGAAATATAGAGACCCATATTTCAAATTTTTCTAACACGGTTAATCAGTTAACGGCTTTCGGGACCGAGTTAGATGATAGCTTATAGGCAGCCATGCTTCTGGGGAGTCTTTCGGAGTCCTATGTTACGCTTGTTACGGCATTAGAGAACAGGCCCGAAAAAGATATAACCTCGCAGTACATCAAATGTTAATTGATCGACGAGTACAAGAAGCGCAAAGGGTAACAGGACGCCAGGAATAATCGGCCAACAAGTGAAACAGCGATGAGAAACACGCACTATAGTACAGGGGACAAAATCAAGCCAGAAAAGACGTCACAGTTTGTTTTTTCTGCAAAAAGGTAGGCCACTTTAAGCAAAAATGCACAAAGTTTAAAGGCTGGAAGAATAAGAATAAAAATAAAGCAAATGCAGCAAAGGAAAAGGCAGATGCTTCAGAAGGAAAATTGTTAATGGCAAAAGAAAGCACATTGATAAAGCAGCCGACAGAAAATACAGAATATGCACGGTTTAGTGTAAAAGCTAAAAAAAACCATAGCAATACATGGTTCGTCGATTCAGGAGCAATGAGACCCATGACAAACTCGAGAAAACTTTTTACCGAGTTCGATCTAAGCATAAAAATTGTTGTAAAGCTATCTGAAGCGGAGAAAACGAGTGCAATTAGAGGGAGAAGCTCGGGCTCAATAAACAGTATCGTTGACGAAAAGCAGACTCAGCCAAATATTAAGAATGTACTCTACGTGTCATTATTCGAATCTAATCTGATATCCGTGAAGAAACTCACGCAGAAGGGATACAGAGTAAGTTTCGGTGACAGCGTCTGTAAAATCGTAAAAGACGAGAAAAACCAGGCTAGCGTCGTGCGGCTTGGATGTTGGGGATTTGTACTAGGTACAAAAAACTGACGAAAGGTCCAGCGCAGCATAAAAATCGAGCACAGAAAGAACTGCTAACATACATGGCACAGGCGCTTTGGACACAGAGATATTGGAGCAATTAAGGATTTAGCTATAAAGGATCTAGCAATCAACATTAAAATTCAGGATTGCAGGCGACGAGAGGTATACGAATGCTGCACACAGAGGACAATTACTCGCTAGCCTTTTCCAAAGGAATGCTGTCATGAAACAGTATACGGCCGTGTACTTCTCATAGCAAAATGGAGTCGCCGAGTGCAAGAACAGATCCCTAATGGAGATGGCGAGATGCATGCTGCTAGACGCTAACACGGACGTCAAGTTTTGGGCCAAAGCCGTGAAAACTACAAATTTTCTGCAAAATAGATTGATTACAAGAGCGAAAGACAAGACTCCGTACAAATTGTAGTTCAAGAAAAAACCTTTCGTTTAAAATTTGTTCGTTTAAGTTGATTGACCTGGGATTTTAACAACAATATTTAGATGTGGAAGTCAGAAAAAATAGCAACGGATTTTATTGTATAAAGCAATCCAAGTAGATTGAAGAAATTTTAAAAAGATTCGGTTTGCAAGATGCAAAGATATCGCATGTACCGGTAGATTTAGGATATTTAAAATTAACGGAAGCTCAGCCGTTAAGGGGGCAGATACACCTTAAATTGTCAGAAAATGAACAATTCAATTTTTTGTTTATATTTTTCCTAAATTAGTTAAAAAATGAATTAAACTATTAAATATATTAAGGAATAATTAAAAGAAAACAATGTTTATATGTGCCATATTATCAGGTATGGTATTTCTTCAAAGGACAAAATTCAAAATCTCCATTTTTCAGCTACCACGGACTTACTTAAGATTTGTGCTTCGAAGAGCACTTTTATACTAATAGATTCGCTTCAAACACATAAAGTTTCCAGATAAATGTGGGGTTTTGTAAAAAATATTATTTAAAAAAGTTGTCTGGATATTAACATAAAATTTGTTACTTTTTAAAGTGTTTAAACAATTTTTGTTGATTATTTTCAGAGAACTTTTGTAAATAATATTTTTTTACAAATCCCCACATTCATTTTACATTATATCTGAATATATTTAATAGTTTTATTCATTTTTTAAACAATTTAGGAAAAATATGAAAAAAATTGAATTTTTCATTTTTTGACAATTTAAGGTGTATCCGTCCCCTTAAAAGGCACGAAAAATTATGAGCACGTACTCGGAGCCAGCGAGAAAGAAGAGTTAATCGGCTATGCGGATGCAGATTGGACGGAAATTGAAATGACTGTAAGTCAAACAGCGGCTATCTATTCTAGTTTATGAATGCGACAATCAGTTGGGTATGCAGAAAACAAATGTGCACGTCACACTTTATCATCGATAGAAACAGAGTTTATTTCATTAGCAGAAGCTTGTCAAAAAAATATACGGTTGCAGAGATTAATTAAAGAGTTCATAAATAATTGTTACGTGTTAGTTGTGTGGGTACTGGTCATGCAGTTATAAACCAGGAAGTAACAGAAATAATAATGAAGGCGCACTTGATACCTTATTCAGTGGTCGTATTCCATCGGCCTCGTAGCTTGCAATACCTGCCCTTATGCAGGGCAGCTTCTTATAAACTAATTATGCGCACTCTCTAAATTTATATAATCGTACCTTACTTCTACGTCCCACACACACACACACACACACACATATATATATATATGTACACCAACGCTAATACACTACAATTCTACCCCTCTTTAATTGTGACACGCAGATTGCAGTGATACAGATACCAGCTCATATAGCGGCAAAGATCACTAAGCTACAGAAGATCAGAATAGGATGGGTTAACTGTAGGATCGGGGTGGCTAACCACAAAAACGAGCCGCTTAGGTGTTATAAATGTCTAGGTTTTGGCCATATCGGTAGAAAGTGCACAGTAACTGAAGACAGAAGTAAGCTTTGCTTAAAATGTGGAAAAGATGGGCACAAAGCAAAGGAGTGTAAGAACCAATCCAACTGTGTACTCTGCAGAGGAGGCACAGGGGGGAATAGTGACCACGCAGCTGGTAGCTATGTATGCCCAGTTTACCGAGCTGCAGTAGAAACCACTGATAGACAAAGAAAATGAAAATAGTGCAGTTAAATATGAATCACTGCGCGACTGCACAGGACCTACTGAGCCAGTATGTCCGTGAGACAGTAATCTACATTGCCTTCATCTCTGAACAATACAGAGACCTGGACAAACCATCGTGGGATATGGACAGTACTGGTAAAGCGGCGATATAGGCATGAGGAGACGCCACTTTCCAGGCAAAAATGACAAGACGTAATGAAGGATTCGTACGCGCTAAGGTCGCAGGCATACACATTTACAGCTGCTATGGGGCAACGGTTGTAGGGTTTGCAGATGACATTGCAGTAGTGGTAGAAGCAAAGCAAAAGGAAGAGGTGACGAAAATCGCTTATGAGGTAGTAGGTATAATCCACGATTGGCTAAAGCAGACTGGACTTGAGCTTGCTAGCCATAAAACGGAAGCTATCCTTATATCTAGTATAAAGAAAATAGAGACAATAAGGCTGTTAGTGGACGGACACAAAATAGACTCTCAGACGACCATTAAGTACCTGGGAATCAACATAGACGCCAGACTAACGTTCAAGCAGCATCTTAAGAGAGTGAGCAATAAGGCAACAGAAGTCGGTGCTGCACTATCGCGACTAATGCCAAATGTAGGTGGGCCTACGCAGGGTCGAAAGTTACTCTTAGCCAGTGTAACTACATCAATTATGTTATACGGTGCCCCAATAAGGGCGGACGCTATGTTGGTGTAGTCCTATGCACGAAAGCTGCCAACAGTTTATAGGAGAAGTGCATTGCGTGTCGCTTCTGCCTACCGAAAAGTATCAGAAGATGGAGTGTTCGTTATTTTAAGTATGCTGCCTATTGAACTTCTAGCAACAGAACGAAAGAATATATACGAAGAAAACTATATAAAAGGTAGGCAAGTATAAACTGGTTTTTATTAACTATTAATTTTTTATTTGATAATGATATAATGTATTCAAATAATTATTTATGTAAGTGACAAACTAGAGTAAAAAAATATATATAACCAATAGTTAAATGACGATTACGTATTTGGAATAAATTTATCAAATTACTCTTTTATACGATTTATAGTTTCATTGTTTTCCTAGCGTCATTGTTAATTTACTGGCGGTATTCTACACTACTGTGATCATACTTGATAAACCCATCGCTTAATAATTTTACGTTGAGATAAGAAGAAGAATTTTTCAATGATAATTTTTAATTTTTCAATAGCTGCTTTATTATTAATAATGTTGTGTTTCACTAAATTTGAAAGATGTTATAAGTTTATTTGACAATGTTATTGATTTTTATCAAATCAAACAATTTACATTAGGAACTATCAACCGACGGGTTTCTCAAGTATGCTCATAGTAGTATAGAATACCGCCAGAAAATTAACAATGACGTTAGGAAAACATTTAAATTATAAATCGTATCATAGAATAATTGGATAAATTTATTCCGAATACGTAATTGCCATTTAAGTATTGATTTCATATATTTTTTTACCATAGTTTGTCATTTATATAAATAATTATTGAAATTATATCATCATTGAATAAAAAATTAATAGTAAATAAAAATCAGTTTATACTTGCCTACCTTTTATCTTTTGAGAAAGGTTTTTTTTTATTTTAATGATTTCGTGAATTTTTAAGGGTAATCAATAATTATAATAAAAACTATCCTCTCGATAGATATGTTACATTATACCTCACTAAATTAGAAGAGAATCATCAAACTGTTGTTAAAATAGTAAGTTTTTGTTCAAAAGCCACCGTCAAATAAGATTTGTAAAATAAATAGATGTACACGCTAGAATCTATTTCCACACCAATACCTACGACCAGTATCCCCTGAAACCCTTAAGTAATGAGTTTCGACTAATTATGCTACAAATCCTTATAAAACTCTAGGAGACAACGTTGATACTGTCCACCCTGGGCACCAGGTACCTCGGAGGCTCTTGCTGTCGCGATATTCATGTTCAGCGACCCCTAAAACCCCAGAGTAGCAAAGCTGGACTCATTTTAATAAATACTATGCACCGAATGCGTCGTTTTATAATATATACATTTTATTTTTAATTTGATTTGATTTTTCGCGCCACAGAAATTTTGCGGATAAGAACGGAAATTGGGAGAAGGAAAATAAAATTAAAAAGAAAAACACAACACAAAATTTTGGTCACCTATAGAATGATAACGGATCGTTCATTTTTTACGAAACTTTTTTAAAATAAAAGTTCTTTTAATATCTTTGAAAGTAACATTGATTCGCCTGATAAAACAACGTATTTCAATAAGATGTAAATGTTTGAATATTTTGTAGAGGTTAGAAAACTCCATTTTAAAGAATATAAGGTTGCGGTGCGCCCAACAGGCCGTATAGTACTTAAGTACTTATA
This sequence comes from Nasonia vitripennis, assembly GCF_009193385.2. Lineage (NCBI taxonomy): Eukaryota > Metazoa > Arthropoda > Insecta > Hymenoptera > Pteromalidae > Nasonia > Nasonia vitripennis. Next base: position 484,433 of record NW_022279617.1, on the reverse strand, counting down.
CTTGCCATCGGGGGCGCTGCCGCGCCCCTTGATCTTGAGTATTAGCGTTTTAGGAGCTCTGAACAATTACTCAGCTACGAACGCTCTGTATCAATTAACCATTAAAGGCATCGCTTTCTCTTTCGTTTAAATCTCGATGCAGCAGCTGTACCAATAATACCAAAAGATACAAATGATGTGTGTGTATGTTTATGTCAAGCGTGGCTGAAGTGTTTAGCACAAGACGTAGACGAGTTCTGATAACACCTCACCCGAGTCTGACATTGATGTAAGCGGGCTTGTTGGGGTGGCCCAAAAGAGCGGGCGAGCGGAGGGAGAGATGTGTGCGCTGCTGCCCGAACTGCTGGTGGTCGTGAGGCTCTCTCTCTCTCTGAAGAGCGGAGTGAAGGAGGGCCTGATCTCAGGCAGGCGGCGAGACAGCAGGTAGACAGGCGAGGAGGCCTGCTGAGGTTCCTTGTCCTTGGCTTCTTCGTTGCCTAGAGAGCGGACACTGCTCGGACCTCTCTAGGTGCCTCTCGCCCAACCCGGTGAAGGCTGCACCACCCAGTTTCGTATAAGGGGAAAGGGGGAGCTCCGAGGAGCTTTGTGTTTGTATTTATTGCGGGGCCAATCCCAAAGAGGGATCGGTCCACTCAAAAATGACTAAGAGGCGCGGAGCGCTTTAGTCGGTGATCGTTAGATCAATGGCCGCCTCAGCTATCTTTCCCTCGGCTAAGGACACCGGAGGATGAGGGGCGTGAGCCACCTTCTTCCTCGGTGGAAGTCGCAGCGGAGTCCTGAGGAGCTCGTTGCGGACAATCTTAGGCTTCGGGATCCCGGGTTTTTGCGGGGCGGTCCGCTTCCTGACGGCTGGCGAGGGCGACGCCTTCCGTTTGGTCGGGGAGACCAGCAAGACCTTGCGGGACTCTGGCCGAGCGGCTTGGCCCGCTGCTATCTTCCTGCTGATGATGCTCAGCCGTGGAAGAGCGGCTGGGGGCGGGTCCGTCGGAGGAGCCGCCAAGAGCGCTCGGAAGTCAGGAGAGGCAGGGCGAGCGGACGTGTCCACCAGTTCCAGGTGCTCCGGCCACTCGGCGCAGATAACGTCGACTGCAGGCTCGGGAGCAGGCTGTTGCGGCGGAGACGGAGGAGGGGCGAGAGGAGGCCAATCCACCTGGGTAGCACAGTCTTGATGGGCGCTCGTCGGCTCGGTCTGAGTGGCGGCGTCGACTCCTGGCGGAGGCCGACGTTGCCGTTCCAAAACTCCTGCCCGATGGGCCTGAGTGAGATAGAGCCGAGTGAGCTCCAATTCGGCCCGTAAGGCTGCGTAAGATGGTCTCGGCATGCGAGAAGGAGGGGGAGGCGAAATAATTACGAGAGTAATTTATTCGTAAACAAAAATCAGATTTATTTCCGTGTTCTGGTAAGCTGTGCAGGTTGCCTAGGCACCGTGCTCCAATACTAGATCCGGAATCTGATCGGAGGGGGGGGGATGCCTTAGCGCCGGGCCCGGCGCCTCTATATGCCCCCCGGAACGCTCTCCCACTATAGGGAGGGCGAACTGGTGGCGTCGGACGCCTAGCGGCCGGGCGCGGAACTACTGGCGCGGTGCGCTATAGTGACGGTATGTCGGGTTGCGCGTGTTTAGGGGCTTGTGCGAGAGAGCCTGCGGGTGGGTTATAACAACATAGCTTTTATTCCCGTGTTTTTTCTAACAAGGGCATGAAAGGGACTATTTTAAGCGTGAAAGTTGGGTAGGAGATCGTGAAATTTCAAGGCGTGTACAATAAATTTAAGAAATTTGAAAAATTTAAGAAATTTGAAAAAATTGAAAAATTTGAGAAATTTGAAAAATTTGAGAAATTTGAAAAATTTAAGAAATTTGAAAAAATTGAAAAATTTAAGAAATTTGAAAAAATTGAAAAATTTAAGAAATTTGAAAAAATTGAAAAATTTAAGAAATTTGAAAAAATTGAAAAATTTAAGAAATTTGAAAAAATTGAAAAATTTAAGAAATTTGAAAAAATTGAAAAATTTAAGAAATTTGAAAAAATTGAAAAATTTGAGAAATTTGAAAAATTTGAGAAATTTGAAAAATTTGAGAAAATTAAGAAATTTGAAAAATTTAAGAAATTTGAAAAATTGGAGAAATTTGAGAAATTTGAAAAAATTGAAAAATTTGAGAAATTTGAAAAATTTGAGAAATTTGAAAAATTTGAAAAATTTAAGAAATTTGAAAAATTGGAGAAATTTAAGAAATTTGAAAAAATTGAAAAATTTAAGAAATTTGAAAAATTTAAGAAATTTGAAAAATTTAAGAAATTTGAAAAATTTAAGAAATTTGAAAAATTTAAGAAATTTGAAAAATTTAAGAAATTTGAAAAATTGGAGAAATTTGAGAAATTTGAAAAAATTGAAAAATTTAAGAAATTTGAAAAATTTAAGAAATTTGAGAAATTTGAAAAATTTGAAAAAATTGAAAAATTTGAGAAATTTGAACAATTTGAGAAATTTGAAAAATTTGAGAAATTTGAAAAATTTGAGAAATTTGAAAAATTTGAGAAATTTGAGAAATTTGAAAAATTGAAAAATTTAAGAAATTTGAAAAATTTGAGAGATTTGAAAAACGGGTATTAACAGAGATAACTTGTGTTAATTTAACAATACCTGGGTTGTTTTTAGTTAAACCAGTTTCAAGGATGTATATTGTCTCAAAAAACAAGAATCTACTAATTATCTGACTCTAAGCTAAGCTGATGATTCTACGGACTCGCGACTCTGACTGCTTCCGGAGCGACGGTGATGCTGCAAGACCTCTGCGTCTAGCGTTAAAGGCGTGACCATGAATGGAGGGATGTAGTTTTAACAAATCAGAGTGACTACGCGCGGACTTACAGAACTACAAGCTCGAATCAGCGTCGGTCCGCTGGGCCTACGTGGTGGTAGACATTTCAGAAAGCGGGCGAGCACACGAAGACGCACTTCGTGCACACACGTTGACCATCCTAACTCTCAGTCCTCAGTTTTTATGATGCATAAAAACTGAGAGCCTATACTCGCACAATAGCATATTTCTTTCCACTACTTCTAAATTTATGTTCTATTTTCCTAACGGTTAAGTGACCAAGAATACAGAAATGATTTGTACTTTCTCTAAATGATTTTATAAGATGTACATAAAACCCCGATAACATCGCGTGCCGGGAATTTTGGGGTCACGCATGCTGGCCGCTCGTGCCGTCATTGTGACGTCCCCAAGACATCTTTCGTTGGAATTTTCAACAATTTTTTTTCCTGCCATTCGAGAAGTCATAATGTTGACATTTTGGCGGCACAGCGTGCCAGCACTCATGCTCACATTGCGACGGCACGAAACTTTGTCAGAATGACGGCCATGTGTGCCGGCTGTATGCCACCGGCACGAACGAAGGCAAAATGTCGACATTTTGCGGTCACGCCGTGTTGGCACTCATGGCAGCATTATGACGATATTTTAAAGAGCTACATGACGTCATTGTACCTTCGACCCGTGTTCAAAATTTATTATAATTGGGCGCTGTCAGAGTGCTAGCAGAATGCCTGCTGGGAGTGCTGCTCGCTATGACAGCATTCTGTCAGAACGAAATTCCCGCAGAATGCTGGCTTTGTTAGCTGCGAAACTTAGAAAATTTTCAGCCGCACAATTCACGAAAAAGGCTTTTCAATGTATTATATTTTAAGGCTGTTGATTTTGTTAATTTGGGCTATTATTTATCCACCGGACTTTGTTCCTTGCCAATTTTTATTAATTATATTATTATGACTACTCTTTCATGACTACCGAATTTATAGCAGCCTGCCAGTTTCGCGCCTTACACGAAATAAGCGGCGAATATCAATGTTGTTAAACGCGTTAATAATAATTTTGGTGATTGTTTATTACAATAACTTGCAACTTTATTAACATCAACAGCTGCTCGCAGTACATAAGGACACAATTAGCTACGACTTGTAACAAGTGTTCGTTGTCGAGTGGTAAAGTGCCAGCCTGCTAACTGAAAGGTTCAGGGTTCGATCCCCGTTAGGGTTTTAATTTTTTTGTTTTTTCGCTTAATTTAAGTGCCGGCACGATGCTTGCACCGCCAGCAGGGGTACCTGGACGTCACGCGTGGCCCATTCCGTGCAGTCTCAGTGCCGTCATTCGGCCGACATCATGTTATCGGGGAATATACTCGATTTTATCAATAAGAATTCGAATTACGCGCTTATATTCAATCACGTGATCACGTGATTACGGCTTACGTCACACCTCATGCCTAAGGAAAACTAAACTTATCGGTAATAAGTTTAGTTCTATATAAGATTTTTTATTCTTATTTTTTATCGTGCAAATGCATTGCTGTATTTATTTCTAAATTAATTTAATTTAATCCTAAATCACTTTTATGTAAACAATCATCGATTATTTTGGTAGATTTTCGAGATAGTTGTGCTTGTCAAAATACTCATTTCTAATTAAATTTTTCACAGAAAGCGAATCTCCATACGTTAAAAAACAATTATATTTGTATATAATAATTTCATATCATAATAAAATCTGGCCTTATTATTGTATTCTTATCTCTTTTTATTGGTTTTATTTGTTATTATTTAATAAATTACAAATTTTTCCCGGATGAAAATAATCATATGAGAGCTCATATGAGCCATCATATAAGCGATCATATGAGCCATCATATGATTATTTTCAGCCGGGTTACCTTGTGCTAATATTCGAATAATAAAATGCCCTTTCTCTGATTAAAATCTAATCTGTCAGAATTTTATGAAGTCTTATATACTCATACCGTAATCTAAACATCAACAATACATCTGTAATTTATGAAAATGCAATAAATTTTACACAACAAATTGATATTGTCACGTGTAAATTTAAATTTAGATTCATAACTATCATCTTTTCATCATGCATGTAAATCATTCATTTAAGATACAGAATAATATACTCATGAATAATTTGACAAATTTCGATTATCTAAAATCATCATCTTGTCAATCGACGACTCTCTCTCTCTGGAGGCTAAAAAGAGGAAAGGCTGCCGGTCGTACGTGAGAGACGGGAGAATCTATATCCGTTCTGGCGAAGACAATGAACGGGCCACCATCATATCATCTGAAGAAAATCTACAGGCTTTTTTAGCCCGAACATCGACTACAGCCAACACGGACAACACACAAACACACTAAAACAGCTACACATCATCCCACCAAAACCTCCATCTAACACATCCACATCTAAATCACTCGCATCTATTTCCAAAGCGTCTCTGTCTGAAGGCCTACGAGTCTGTCATTTTAATGCGAACTCTCTCACGGGTCACATTGAGATGATCAGATTCTTCTTGTCCACTCGTGCCCCCTTTCACGTAATGGCTGTGACTGAAACCTGGTTAAGTGACAAGATATCATCCATCCCTTCACTGGATGACTACACTCTTTACAGACGGGACAGAAACAGGAACGGTGGAGGTGTGGCCTTCTACATCCATCATTCATTAACAGCTTCTATTATCTCGTCCTCTGATGGTGAATGGTCGGGCAAACCAGGTAAGCCGGAGTACCTGTTCTGTGAAGTCACGGCTAAGGGAATATCACCCATCTTCGTGGGGGTTGTGTATCGCCCTCCTCATTCTCCCTTTATCCAGGGATCTAATTTTATTGACCAACTAACACTTCATATGCATAACTACTCCACGAAGGTCATCATGGGTGATTTCAACGCTGACCAACTTTCCTCGTCTGAAGACGCCAATTTCATCAAGGCGTTTATCGACGAGAACTCCCTTATGTCTGTGCCATTTGGTGCAACTCACCACAGACCGGACTCCGACACCTGGCTAGACCTCTGTTTAATTGATGAGCAGGATAGACTGCTCTCATATTGGAAGACTGACACCCCTTTCATAAACGGACATGACCTGATCACGGCCACACTCGACGTACAGATTCCACGCTACGTACCTACCACATACACCTACAGAAACTATAAAGGAATCTGTGCTGAGAAGCTAAGGGACTTCCTTAGCGCATGTGACTGGTCATCCTTCGCCACGCCATCACTAGACGAATGCATCACTATTCTCAACACTAACATCTCAAACGCCATCAACATTCTCGCCCCATTAAAAACTGTGACTCCCGGACGCAAACGTCACCCGTGGTTCACCGCGGCTCTTCGTGACCTTTTAACTGAAAGGAATAGGCTCTACAGGCGTTTTCGCAGAAGTCGTCTACTTTGGGACCTATATTTTTATAGAGTTGCCAGAGATGACGCCCACAAACGGATTGAGGAAGCTAGGCTGGATTATTATTATTCACGCCTATCAACCCTGACCGACGTTGCAGAGATATGGAGGGAACTACAAAAACTCGGTATTTCTACCTCTAAATCTTCTCCACCTTCTCGGTTCTCTCCAGATGCTCTCAACCATCACTTTAGTTCCATCTCAAATGATCCTCAAGCTCCATCAGTTGAGGAATATCTGCGAACCCTCGAGAGTCTAGACCTCCCTAAACACTTCATCTTTAGGGAAATCACTGAGTCGGACGTGTCTGCTGCAGTATCGCACTTTAATACCCAGGCCAGGGGGAGTGACGGCATCCCACAGGTTGTAATTACTAAAGCATTGCCAATACTCGCTCCTCTACTCTGTCAAATTTTTAACCTGTCATTGAGCGAGGCTTGCTTTCCCTCGGCCTGGAAATCATCGCTCGTAAGAGCATTAAATAAGATCAACTCTCCAACTGCTGTAACAGACTATCGTCCGATCTCTCTACTTTGTTTTCTATCCAAGGCGCTGGAGTGGCTGGTGCACAACCAGATATCTGAATACCTAGAGTCAAGACTCTACCTCGACAACTTCCAAACTGGTTTTCGCACTGGCCACAGCACGCAGTCCGGCTTAATTAAGCTGACTGACGATGTCAGGCTTGGGATGGACAGAAAGAAGGTCACCCTTCTACTTCTTTTTGACTTTAGCAAGGCGTTTGATACGGTGTGTCACGTCAGGCTACTCAGAAAGCTATCCTCTTTCGGCTTTTCTAAGCAGGTTATCCGCTGGCTTGCATCATATCTATCGGGAAGAGAGCAAGCAGTCATTGGTGACAACAATGAAATCTCTGCATTTCTACCACTTAACACCGGTGTTCCACAGGGGTCTGTCTTAGGACCCCTGCTGTTCTCGTTGTACATCAATGACATTGGCTATTGCCTTGATGCAGATATGTCCCATCTCATCTATGCGGATGATCTGCAGATCTACAGCCAATGCCACCTCGAGGAGCTCGACTCCTGCTCTGTCAGGATGAGTGCTAACGCCGAGAGGATTAGTAGCTGGGCTGCTTTGAACAGGCTTAAACTGAATGTTACTAAAACCAAGGCTATTGTCCTGGGTTCCCCCTATTATATAAATGCTTTACCTAATACCGCTAACACCTATATAAATATAGGGGGAGCCCAGGTCAATTTTGAATCATCTGTGCGTAATCTGGGGCTGGTGCTAGACTCCAAGCTCACATGGAAAGAGCACGTTACGCAAATTTGTAAACGTGCTCACTCTTTAATGTATCGCCTCTATTTCTTTCGGAAGAGCACCAGCCTCAGGCTGCGCAAACATCTGGTGCAGGCACTCCTTTTCCCTCTCATTGACTACTGCTCACTTGTTTACTGTGACTTATCACAAGAACTTGACCTAAAACTACAGAGACTTGTCAATACGGGGATCCGCTACATCTATGGTGTAAGGAGGGACGAGCACATCTCCCCTTACAGGCGTGAGCTGCAATGGCTCACCACCGCCGGACGTAGGAAATATTTTATGGCCTGTTTTCTAAGGAAAATTTTCAACACCTCTACACCATCTTATCTAGTTGCCTATTTTGATTTCCACGTCGCGCTCAGGCCTGTGAGGGGTGAGGTGACTCCACTGGACATTCCGCCCTTCAAAACGGAGACACTAAGGAACTCATTTTTCATCAGCGCCTCTTACCTCTGGAATAGCCTGCCATCTCAAATACGTAACACACAATCCATATCTAACTTTAAAATACTAGCGAAAAATTACTTTTTCAATATGGAAAACACTTAAACATCACACAAACATCCACACTTCCACTTTCATCTCATCTCACCTCATATCATTTCATTTCACACTCGTCACTCGTGCTATCACCAAACTCACACACGCCTACACCAAACTCACACACTGAATACCTTATACTTTTTATTTTACTTCTTTATATTGATATATGTACAACATAATGTACAATAATAAAAATTAATTAATCTAATCTAATCTAATCTCTCTCTCTCTCTCTCTCTCTCTCTCTCTCTCTCTCTCTCTCTCTCTCTCTCTCTCTCTCTCTCTCTCTCTCTCTCTCTCTCAAGGGAAAAAGCCATTTTCCTTCCTAGTTGCACAATATACTATTTATCGATGCCAGTTACGAAAGTGTAGATTGTGTGTTTATTAATTATATGAATCCCGCATTGAATTCTTGTGGACTGTGGGGACCGTACGGGGTCTGTAGTAGGACCGTGGCGGAGCTGTAGGGATAAGTATAACCGAAATAACTATATAAAATAGGAAGATAGGCCTTTTGGCCCTACGTCATAATCATACTCTAAATTTTAATTGAATTTTTATGTAAAAATAAAAATTTTAAAACACGGAGTAGCATAATATCTACAGTTGAGCCACGTCTATCCGTGACTTAGGGAGTCCATTATTGCAGTATACATATGGTCCGAGCGGAGTGAACTAACCGCATCGCACCAAAATGATCTACTTAAGGCATAAATACGCGTGACAGCGGATTAAGGCAAACTGTAAAGTTATATACAATACTGGGGACTTAAGTGGTATTACACAGCGTAAATATCACTACATATCTCCATATATCATACACCGCCAGTATAGTCGCATATATCACAATATACTATAAAATGGAATGCCCGTATTTATATTACTTGAGTATAAAATAATTTAACTATTTAAATAAAATTTCTTTCAGACATCGCTTGGGGAGTCATCACAGATTTCTTATCAGAGATTTTGGAATCAAAGGTATTATCATATTGAATAACTATAATTAATAATTCTATTTCATTACGAACTTAAAAAAGGTGTTTTTTTATGGATGAGAACCGAATGGAAAATCAAATTTCATATGCAATGAAAGAAAATAATACACGCAGGGAATTCACACACCCTACTTTATTCCCGAAATGAATTATATGCTATTTATTTTCTTGCCATTTTTCCCGACAAGCGCAAAAAATAGAAGATTGCGAAACTAGAAATAAAACTAAAGTAACTCAAAATCGCTAAAAAATCCCGAGACGGTCACGACTGCTTAAGTCATCATTCAGTGTAAAAACGAAGTAGAAAATGGCCTTTTTATGTACAAGGAAAAGTAATAAAAATTTCGGAATGTAGAATAAATCTGTCTCTTAAAAGTAAAAGTTTCTTTCTTCCGAAGAAATAATTAGCGCAACGCCGTAACATGGTACATATGTGTAATTAGATAGAGTATGCAAGGAAAATAATGTTTTATTCAGTATAAACAATCATTGTGTAACCCTCTTGAAGACAAAATACTGTTTTTTACGCTCGTGAGCAGCAAAATATTTATGCAGTACGCACAGTGGAAGAATATTTTAACAATCATTTTAAACAGACGATTATCTGCAAATTGAGAAAAAAATTTGCCATGCTAGTGTGCAAACGTTGAATATACATAAGTGTGAGATTGTCGCCCTCGCTTGACTTAGGCAATAAACTTTATACTTGTATAGAATTAAATTTATCGCACTTGTATATACTTGTATGTGCTTTGCAGATTTGAGGAACGCAAACTTATACATTTAAACTAAGATTTTTATCATCATCTTCAAAATGTCATAAATTGGTTTAGTAGATTAAGTAATGAAATTATTGTTTGGTTTATGATTATTTTAGTTTGTGTAACAATATTTTTATTTTTAAACCTCAAAAACTAGAATTCTTTATTTTTAATGATACTCATCTTTTTAAGAACGATATTGTCTCAAACTGTTACATACACAAAACATGTAAAATATTTGTTAAAGTTTAGCGTACCTTTTAGAAATTATATAGGTAAAAACCATTGTTACGTTCTCGATCAGTAAAGGACGAGCACTATTAGAATAGAATATGGTTATTTTATTTAGTGGAAATATGGACGCATGTTTCTTAGTTATGGCTAAGTTTTATTTGTCAGTGTTTAATCGTAACCTGTGATCTTTAAAGAACAGCAAGGAGCGACTGAGAGGAATATGCCTCAAATTAAATTTAAAATTGGCGACAAAGTGCTTTACCTACTCTCAACGATGGTTTTTTGTTACCTGTTTGTCCTCTTAATAAATAGCCTCTGGATCTTAAGAGTTAGTAAATTAACAACAGAGATTAAGAAATCGCCGACTGACTTCCAAATTGAACCTGGAGCCAAGGTAGCAAAGTTCTTCGTAATGAAGTTTTAATCAGATTCGATTACACGACTCAATTTTTAAAGTGAATACTCCTATAGCCTCAGTAAGTACACATTTTTACCGGGGAATTAACCGAGAAAAAAGCGAACGTCACGTAAAAAGCGAATAAAAGCAGGGGAAGATCCCCCCTTTCTCTCTCTTCCATCCACCGCGCTCTTCTTCTCTTTTTCTTTCTCCCCTCCATCGCGATCTCTTCGCTGCGTGGCTTTCCGGAAAAACAACTTACGTCACATTTTCATGTTTTTGAGGAATTGCGATTTTAATGTTTAAATTGATAGTAAGATAGTGGCATACGAATTAGGGCGCAGTACTGCGTTTATATAGTGCATCATGAACTACCTTTTAAATTATTATACTAGGCACAGCAGATAGGCGGTTGTCTTTTTATGGCGCAGGAATTACACTAAGTTAATTCGTTACGCCGGGAACACATTTTCCATACTGTCTTAAACATTTTCTTGTTGGGACATTTTCATCAAATTTGACATCCAAAAATGTATTCGACACAGCTAATGTCAACTTTATAACGGGGTTCTTTAGCCCGTGTATAACAAATCAGTGGCGTATTTACTGATCAGTCGTATTGCGAGAGGAGAAAAGGCAGGAGCTCGTTGCACGCTTCTTGTAGGCTGTACGAAGCCTGGCCCGTAGCGCAGTATGCTGTACGTGTTTGAGCACGTAAGCCCGCGGAGGCGTCGTGAGTCTATGCTGAGCAGCTTAACAAATAACGAAGAAGAAATAACAAAAAGCAAGTTGAAATCAGAGTTAGCTTTATGTAACGCAAAGCAGGGTACAAATGCAGCGCAAGGCGAGAGAGAGAGACGAAGCAGGGCCTGATGCAGAGATAGAGAGAGAGAGAATAGCAATCAAGCGGGTACTTACATTCGCCCGCGTGTAGGTTCGCAAGGATGCCTCATTGCTCGACTGGAGTGGTGCAAAGCGGATGACCGTGGCCCACGCTAAGCAGCAAGGGAGATGGTAATACATTTGAGATTTTGGGTAGTAATATTATTTATTTGTTCGATATTTATAACTGTAAGAGTCACTAACTCGCGGACCTTGATTGGCACGATTTCGCAAAAGTAACAATAAATGCGGGGTGCGATCGCGCGACCCCTAGTCACAATAATTTACTCACACTTGCAATCACTCATTCACTCGCTCATACACTCAAGGCTTTCCTTCGCTCGAATCCTTTTTTCTTATAATTTTTTCGCCGCGCGGCTTACTTTTATTGGCCTTCTCTCGTCATGAAGTGCTCTGCCGTGTTAGGGGATGTTCCCTTTCTCGATCTGTGCAGCGTTTTGATGCTCGGAGCCGGGAGGTCACCTTCGTTCCGCTGGTAATTTTCCATAGCGTTGCGTTGATTTTTCCTCTCCCTGAATCAGAGATATGGCGTACTGTCGCGTCCGACCTTCCTCTCCCTCAGCCTCCACGCTCCCAATCGTCTGCAGCCCAACAAAAAAACTGGGTAGTCTTTGATTAGATTATCGGCGGCTATACATTATCAATCTCAAACTTTCGACAACTTTACCCTTTCGGGGTTGCGCCTACGCTCGTCGGCAGATACACAATATGCGCAGGAGCCTTCTTATCGCTTGGTCTCCTCGCCTCTATCTGATCGCACACGATCTCGTCAGCTCATCACCTCGCCTCACTCACACTCTCTTATCCATACTCTTACGCATTTACCCTCCTTCACGCTCGCCAAATCATAATTTCGCGACTCATACTCGCGCGGGATTTTTGAATTTTATTTTCGCCACTCGATCAATCCGTTACAAGATGCCTTGTGGCCTTGAGTGTGTGGCTGGGTGCAAAGGGAAGACGAGCGGCAATCACTGCACAGCTCGTGACCGATACGCGGAGTTGACTCTCACTAGGAATGGCAGTACCCGGCGACACACCAAGAACACGCTTTCGTTGCAGCTACTGTTCCGGATGTAACCGAGGGCTACTAGGGATAATAGCAAGTGCGGCATATTTATTCTTTATTCATATTATATTCTACCTATTAGTAGTTTTAGCGAACGTTTCTCCGTCATTTGGCTCTCATATGCACGAATCGACAAGCCGATTCGTCGCTTTAGGCCAATACGGTTAGGAGTGGTTTTATAATCATTCCAAGACTGCCACAACCTTAGTAGGGAGTTTACTCCACAGATTTTGAAGGTCACTTTCAGTGCGTAGAGGCTAAAGGACCGATCTGTGACTGCCAGGCCAGAGAGTCGAGTAGCGAGAGGCGTTCGCGCAGGTACATGACTAGGTGTGTATAGCTATAGTAGTATATACGGTAGTCCTCGGGAAAGAGTCTTTGTTTTAGCGGGCCCGAGTTTTCGGCGGCGTTAAATGAGTAGAGCGTCCGTTCTCGGCGACAACTTGTGAGAGAAGGTCCACACCAGGGCTTGATCGTTAGGAGATTTCAATAAAGTCATAATATCTGATCAACAATGATATCACATTTTATTTTTGAACCATAATATAGTCTTGTCCCATACAGCTACGATCCTCCGGTATTCGCACGCGCGCAATGTACAAAGTTCAGCGGTTTTACAAAAGCTCGACTATCGGTTCGACGGTCGGTAGCTAAGTCCCGTAGCGCGGAACGCGGCAGCAATGCAGCGCGGACTTTTTCCCACTCTCTCTCTCTCGCACTCGCTCTTGGCGACACACTCACACACGCGCGCGTCTCTCTCTCTGTGTTTTTGCTACCTAGGCATTTTGCTCTCTCACTTACCTTGCAGCTGAAATCATGTATGAAATAATACATAGACATATTTATATATTTATAATGTATTGAGGGAGAGAGACATAACGAGTGTACGATAGTCAACTCGTTATATGCCAACCCCCAGACGTTGGTAACACGGGGTACCAACTCGATCAACTAGTCTCTCTCAATTAAAGGGACATGAGAGATTATATTTTGAAAAATAGAAAAATATTGATTTATTGAACATCTAAGCTAAGGGATAATAAAGTACTAGATTTGTTTAAGAGCTATTAGTCTCTTCGTCTCTCTTGTCTAAATAAAGGAAAACATAACAAAATAAACGAGAGTGAAAGGCGTCAGTGCCGTATAATGATTATTATGCCTCATAACAGCGAGCGAATAACAAAAAAAAAAATGTATAATGAGATCAGTCTTCTGATTCTATATGCTGCGAAGCTTGACGAGAGGTGCAATAGACTTCCGTGTAGATGCTCTTAGTAGCAGTAGCGCTAATACTCTCCGGTGCAGGAAGTAGTTAGCGCCGTTCTTCGTCCTTGAGAGATTGCATATTCGGTAATATCTGACATATCGAAGATTTTGACGAGGGCCTTCCATCGGATCGCAAGGCTCCTTAGCGTTTTTGTAGATCATGGCCATTGGCCCAGGATCTCTTGGGGGCAGCTCGCTGGTGTGTTATGCCCTTGACATGCTGGCCTGTTGAACCTCGAGGTCGTGTAGCTGCTCCCAAATTTCTTCGAGCTCGTAAAGCTGTTTCAGCTGCTTCAACTTCAGGGCCTTGTTCTTCTCCTCTTGCTTCTGTTTCTCTTGCCACTGGGCTTCTGCCTTATCGAGGTGTTCCTGTAGAACAACGGCCTTCTGGACCTTATCCAGAAAGTCCAACGGTAGCAGCGCTCTTTTCCTAATGTCCTCCCGCTGAGCAAAGGCAAGCACCTCCTTGTATGCTTCTTTTTCCTTGCGGGCGGCCTCTTGGCGAGCTTGACGGCAGGCAAGTGCGTTGGCTTCGAGCTGAGCATACTTTTCTTGCGGCGTTGAAATGTCCTTGCAGTCGGCTGGCGTTGGCGCTGTGCCTGGAGGTGGACATGGCCGGGCCGTCGCTCCTTTTCCTGTAGGTTCTGGAGGGCTCGGCGGCGTTGCTGCTGAAGCTAAGGGTTTAACCTTCTCGGGAAGCAACTCCGGCTGCGAAACTTCGATGCCTTGGGGCTTTTCTGTTGAAGTCCCTAGCAGCTCTTCTATGCGGGACTCCTCTCGGCCTAGGTGCAGAGCGGGCGGGATTACTGCTTGCTGATCCAGCGAGGATTCCGTGGTAGTCCTGACGGCTTCTCCTAGAGACCGCAGGAGATCCGACGACGGGATTAGCTCACCCAGTTTTAGCGGAATCTCACTGGCTTGCGCGGTGATTAGCTGCCCCACTAGCCGGCTAATTCACCGCAGAAGCTCCTCCAACATCTCGATGACCGCCGTGGATTTCTTGGCGGGCAGCATGTTCCTATAATAGAGGTCATAAGATCTGTTGGGGTTGGGTTCCTGGCTATAGGTTTAAGCGTGACAAAAAAAAAAAAAAAAAAAGAAAAATTCAAGCAGAAAAAAATGGCGTAAATTAATAAAGCAGTAAGAGCAAGCAAAGGGTGGTAGAAAGAAGAAAAGAAATTTTAGTTCTGCCTGTCTCGGGGACGCAGACGCCGAGGCGGCGTTGCAGTCGGCGCAGGCGCTTTCTTTTTAGAACCTCAGGATCTGCCCCTGCGCTACGGTACTACCGAAGTCAGAATTTGTGGCGCAAAGCCCGCAGTCGCTTCTGTCGACGGTGCAGGTTAAGAGGTTCTTGGGTGAAATCGGGGATTCTGGTGATGTGCTGTCTGAATCTTGCGATTCTGGTGCGTCCTCTGGGAACTGCTCTTCGTCGTGGCATGGCTTTAAATCGCATACGGCTACTTTGCCTATATATCTGAAGCTTATAGGAGTTCATTCTAATGCGAGCCGTGACAATAAAGAGACCCGCGTACTTAGGGCTGAGCTTTGCAGCGATAGCTTGAGCAGCAGAAGAAAGAATGCGATTCCTTGCCCACCCCTTTTCGCCGAACTTATATTCTATGTTATATATACCTTATATTCGCGGTATTTCGCGTTATAGTACTTTTCCTGCCGTTCTTGGGCGGCTCTTGATATTTCAAGGTCATTAGCCCGAAAATCATCTAATCTTTTTATGCGAGCCTGCCAATTATCACGTGCCGCTTCTTCTAAGCTTTGCCTGGCAGCCGGCTCTATTTCCCTTCGCGTCGTGCACGGTAGCTCGGGATTTCTTCCGTAATTAAGGAAGGCTGGACTAGAGCGAGTCGCTTCGTGAATAGCGGTATTGTACGTGAACGCAAACTCTGGTATGTGCTCGTCCCAAGTGGTGTGCTTGGTTTCAATGAACGCAGCGATTATGGTTTTTATTGTGCGATTTACTTGCTCGGTCGGGTTTGATTCCGGCGAATAAGGGGTGCACGTGCCGCGGTACACTCCATGTGCTTCCAAAAAACTGTCGACTTGTCCTTGAAAGGAGATGCATTTAATCCATCTCGTAAATAAATCAATGAAAATTATTAAATGTGTATGTCCTTGGGTTGATCTGGAGAAAGGTCCCATAGTGTCACCCGCGACTATCTTCCAAGGGCATGAACAATATGCTTGCCCATTAGTCCTGCAAGAGCAAGTTGCTCAACTTTGACTTGCTGGCAAACTTGGCAATTTCGTACAAAATGAGCTGTATCTTTGTATAAATTCGGCCAGTAGTACCGGAGTGCTACTCTTTGATAAGTCTTAAATCTCCCTAGATGTCCGGAGATAGGCTCATCGTAGCACTCTGCAAGGATCCGCTCGCACTGTTCGCAAGGTACTACGAGCTTCCAAGCATCTTCATCTTGTCCCAATAAGTCGTCTACTGTCGGGTCGGGGCGATAATGATAAAGTTGTCCGCCGGTGATCTTCCAAAAAGGACGTGCCGTGGGGTCTTCGACGATCTGCTTCGCCTTTTTTAGGTACCATGGATCTTTCATAGACTCATCCACGGAGAGTGATGCTATCGCAGCTGTTTCGTCTTCGTCGGTCTCGTATATACGAGAAAGCCCGTCAGGAACGACGTTGTCCTTGCCTTTGCGGTGCACGATGTCAAAGTCATAGGACTGTAGGCGCAGAGACCAACGGCCTAATTTTCCATGTATATGTTTTAAGTTTTGGAGCCACACTAGGCTATGGTGATCTGTCACTACAGTAAAGTGGTACTACAGTAAGGTGGCCTTCGATGTAAGGTCTGAATTTTTCGATAGACCAGATTACGCTGAGACATTCTCGCTCTGTCACCGATAGCCTTCGCTCCGTAGCTGACAGAATGCGGCTCGCAAAACAGAGCCCTGTATCGCTGGCATCACATTCAACAATAAACGGAGCGCTGAAGTCAGGTCTTGCTAAAACTGGGGCAGTCGCAATTAAAGCTTTTACTTGTTTAAAAGCTGGCCAGTGTTCGTCTTTCTATTCGTATTTAACATTTTTACGGGTAAACGCAGTGAGCGGTTCACATAGCGTGGCAAAATTTTCTAAAAAATTTCGATACCATGAGGCCATCCCGAGAAATCTACGCAGTTGCTTGAGATTCTTGGGGGCCGGGTACTCTACAATAGGTTGGACTTGTTCGGGATCAGGGCGGCAGCAGTAGTGATTCACGAGCACGCCAAAGTAGTGCACTTCGGACATGAAAATTTTAGACTTCTTGCGGTTTATTGTCAGACCAGCTTCGTTTATCCGTTTCAGGATTAGAGTAAGCTACTTGATTTAATCTGAGAAAGTATCAGTCGCAATGATAATATCGGCTAAATATGCGAAAGCAAATGGCTCCATTTCCGGAGTGATCAATTTGTCGGCCAGCATATGTAAAGTAGCCGGTCCACCTACCAGGCCGTACGGCATTCTGACGAATTCGAATAAGCCACGTCCAGATACAGTGAAAGCTGTAAACGGGATAGATTGCTCGGTAAGAGGTATCTGCAAAAATGCTCCGGAGCAATCTAGCGCGGTTATATATCTCACGTGCTGTATTTTCCGCAATATCATATCCATAGAAGCGGGTACGCAGCTATTTTTGATACAGCATTGACTTTTCGGTA
Organism: Nasonia vitripennis; assembly: GCF_009193385.2. Lineage (NCBI taxonomy): Eukaryota > Metazoa > Arthropoda > Insecta > Hymenoptera > Pteromalidae > Nasonia > Nasonia vitripennis. Next base: position 467,038 of record NW_022279617.1, on the reverse strand, counting down.
GTCGACGCAGAATCGAAAGCTGCCGTTGGACTTATCGTACCATAACTACCGGACTTGACTAATTACACTAAGATCTCCGAATTATTCCCGCACGGAGCATCTTGTACAATTGCTTGTGCATTTCGTCCTCTAAAATCTTTGAAACAGGGTAATACCGCTGTTTAATGGGGCGAGCACTGCTGACGTCAATGTCGTGATATATCCATCCTGTGAAGCCTAGCTGTTCACAGGAGGGGTCTGGTAGCAGTTCTTGCATAAGATCGTCAATTTCTAAGCGCTGTTCCTCGGTAATCGCTTCGATTCCAAGATAGGCAAGCGATAAAAGCTTTCAGCACGTGCAGACGAGAGGGCGGCCGGCACCTCTACGTCTGTGCCTTTGAGATGCAGCTTATTTGCTACGGGATCGAGCATCGCCGAAAAAGTGCGAACAAAGTCTGCACCCAAGGTGCATTCCATATCAACTTCGCTCAAAATAAAAACGTCGATCAAATGCGTTATTCCTTCTACTGTAAAGGGTAAATTGACACTACCGATTATAGGAACGTAATGACCGTCGACTGCTGTAGCTCCGGGGCCCACATGGGGTCGGACGCGCCTATTTAGTGAAGCCACGAGAATATGCCTATGGGGCCGAGGACGGTGCGCGAGGCTCCGGTGTCGTAGAGTCCTCTGAATTTATATTGGCCAACCTCCATCGCCAGCCATTACCGTGGGTCTCTACTAAAGTGCTGGAAACAGTACCTACATCGCAAGAAGACTCCACATCGGTTGAGTTACTCATTGCTAGCGGTGAGTCGCTCGCCGTGCCGTGCAGTATTTGCACTACTCCTGTTACGCTTGTAGTGTTGAAGGTCCGCGGGTTCTCTAGAGCGGTAAGCACCTTGTCTACTCGTTCTCTTTCTCGTTTTTTGACGGCTCTGAGAAGGAGCAGTCCGGACATGTGAACTCCGTATAGCCAGGCCAGCTGCAATTCCAGCAAAGAATTTTGTCGCCATCTGGACTACTGGTTTGCCTTTATTTTTCTCAGACTTGGGAGTAATCGCATCAGTACGACTTCCTCCTTGCTGCTAGCAGTTTCTTCCGCGTCTTCTTCCGCGACTTCGGCCGCCACCATGGATTGACGCTTGGTTGGAGTTTCGGCAATCTGCTCCCTACAAGGATGTATTATTTTCAGAGGAGTTCTTTCCTGAACCGGATGCTTTGAAGCTGGGTGGGCCAGACTGTTGAGTTTTCTTCTGGAAAAACTTCTCAAAGCGCTTTTCTAGATCCGCTTCAGTCAGTCGCGTGGCCTTAGAGGCATACTCTGGTCTGCTGGAGGCGGCGGCCTCCACTGGCCGTCTTCGCCGTCTTCTGTCTCTTGAGCTTTGTCGAGAAACTCTTGGATATTAGTTTGTCTGCCCTTGTAAATCTTAATTTTCTTTTTGAGCTTCGGGGGCATATTGTCGATGACTAAATTAACTTGGTCTTGCAGGTCCCATGGCTGGTCAAATCGGCTTAGAACGGTGAGAAGAGAGACGATGTAATCTCTCACAGGCTCGCTCTCCCCTTTCGTGCGTAAGTGGGCCTCGACCACTAGGTTCCGCTTATTCCTTATTGTCCTGCTGTAATTATTGAGGGATGGCCTTTTGAAATCTTGGTACGTTTGCCACGAAGGCCTTGAAGTACGGTACCAGAATAGCGCAGGCTTCTCAAACATAGGGACCATGGAGTCTAAAAGCTCCTCGTCGGGAATATTATCCAAGCGTCTATTCTCCTGGACTTGATCCAAAAATTCTTCAATACTCACTCCTTTGTCGCCCGAGAAATTTAACTTCCACTCTCAAACGGTTTTACCGAGGTTCTTGGTTCTCGGACGGGAGGTGTCCGAGGTATTCTTGGTGCTGCTTGGCGCAACTTCTGTAGCATGATAAGTCGCATGGGGATTAAACTGCGAGAGCGTATGATTAGTCGCCTGAGGCCAAACCCCCTTTCCCAGCTCGAGCGTGTGGGCTGACTAGAAGCAGTCGGGGTGGGCAGAAAGATATTGCGATGCTGCTGAGCGCTCATGCAGGAGGACCTAGGGAAAGGTGCGTGTGCTGCTATCGGAGCACTCGAGCAATAGGCCTTAACCGTGGAGTGACATATTTGAGCGTGTGTGCTTAGAGGTTTTGTTTCGTTTAAATTTAATTTACTCTTTTGACTGGAGATATCGTGCGACGCTGTGCCTCCCAACACAGGTGCGCAACACCTAGAGCCTCGCATGCACTAGGATTTGACCGCGATCATCACGTTTGGGAGAACGCTAGGGAGAGGGCAAAATGATCACACACAATGGTTAAGTTTTATTGCACATGTATTTCGCCCAGCCCTTCCCTACAACACGGTGGCTGTAGTGCCTCCCGCGCACAGTTTAGCCACGCAGGGCTTACGCTGGGACGCTCAAACACGAGCCACGCTCGTGCAGCAGACGGCTGGCCACAGGCCCAGGTCCAGTCCGCTGACGGCTGACTCTCTCTCTCTCTCTCTTTCTCGCGCGCGCGCGGGCTATGCCTCCCGCTTGTGGCAAGCCCGACCTGCTGCAGCCGCGCAGCTATAGGGTTTTCTCTTGTGCTGTCTCTATTTCACGCACACGCGTCTCCTCGCACTGTTCTCTCTCTCTCTCTCTCTCTCTCTCTCTCTCTCTCTCTCTCTCTCTCGCGTGCGCTGGCCAGACGCCTCGCGCAGAAGACGTCTTGGTGTGCGCCCGCACTGCACACCAACACCCTGGTCTCTCGAGTTCTCTCTCTCTAGTGTGCCCGCACGACACTCGCCACACTCTCGGATCTCTCTCTCTCTCTCTCTCTCTCTCTCTCTATCTCTAATACTTTCTTACTCGCTCTCTCCCTGGTGGACGTCCGTCGGTGCTCCCGCCGGCACCTCCCTGACTCTCGTGGTCCTGGTGACGGCTAGCTTCCTCGGCTCTCCTACGCCAAGGCTGCTGGTTGCTCTGGTCCTCCGGACGATGATGGCGGACTGGCTAGCTTCCTTCCTCTCGTGCGGATGGTCGCTGGCTCGTCCGGGCGTCGGCACTTGCTCGTGCCAACGCGCTGCACCTATGACTCTCTCACACTCTCGCACAACCTCGGGAGACTCTCCCAATTCTCCTCGTAACAGAGGAGGCCACGTATCTCTCTCGCACGTCGTCGTACTCCGTCGACAGTCGTGAGAGAACTCCCCGAGTTCCCGCTCGTTCTCGCGCTCACTCTCCACTCGCGCTCGTTGGGCCCGCGCATCTTCCTCGCGCCTGATTGGCTGGCAGTCCGCGCGGATAGCGAGTCGCACATCGGCGCCCGCTGATTGGCTCGCGACATGCGGAGGACCAATCAGCGCGCGCGCCGTCGAGGCTCACTCTCGCGCCAACGATGCTCACTCTCGCGCTAACGTGGACGGTTAGCCGGCCCGTTCCTCGAACTCGAGGTCAGGCTGGCACCGACAACAACAATCCAACTCGCTTGTTTCTTCCGCGCACTCAGAGCTTGGCCGCATCGAACGAGATTCCTCGTATCGACGCGGCTGCGACGTTTGCAACGTCGCAATCGTAGTAATTTAAATCGAACATATCTTGGAATTGAACACTTTCCGCACTGCGGTTTACTTTATTACGTACTGGGTCCTCCACCGCTTGTTTTTGTGCATAACATACTACAATCTGCAATTGCTGATGCATATCTTTAGTCACTTTTTCTAGGTCGACGATTTTGGATGATAGACTGTTGACTGTTTCTACTTGTTCTAAAATGTAGTTATTCATTTCTAATTGATTCTTCTGCAGTTCGCGTTTGGATATCCAAGCTCTCTGTAATTCTATAGCTATCGCAAACGAGATGAATTGAACGTCACTATTCGGCAAAACTGTTCGAACTGGATTCTTAATATCCATATTCTGACTTGAACTCGCTATGTTCTGCGGCGTTGTGGACGCTATCGTAGTTTGCGCGCCGATTCCTCAGCGTGCGCCTGTAGGCGCCGTTGTATTTGTAGTCTCTAGTACTGTAGTAGAGAAGTGCGAAGGCCCAACGTTATTAGTTGCGATTGTATTAAGCAACGTCGGCACCTTTGGCGTTTCGAAGTTTATGAGGTCTGCTTCTATATGCCTCTGTGGTCTCGAGTCGACAGTCATTGTAAGTGACATGTCTTGCTCCTTTTGGCAACCATGTGGCAAGCTTGACGGAAACTGTATATTTTCGTGCAGGCTATCCTCCAGTGCTTCTTCAGCATCAATTAATGTAAGGATATCGTTCCTTAAATCTTCTGGGAAAGCTGTCGATTGTATAAATGTGACGCATAATTCGTCTCGTCTAGCTGCATCTTCTTCTAGATTGCTTTCTTGGACAAAATTTTCGGCCGTATAGTTGCCGTGCAGTCTTCTTAATAATCTATTCGCTCGCTCAAATAACGTACCGTTCGTATGTAACTCTCTCTCTCTCTCTCTCTCTCTATATATATATATATATATATATATATATATATATATATATATATATATATATATATATATATATATATATATATATATATATATGTGTGTATGTATGGCGAGCTCTGGGAAAGGTAGAGAGTCAGGAGCGAAATAACAAAGAGCAAGTTAAAATTAAAGTAACCTTTATGTAACGCAAAGCAGGGTACAAATGCAGCGCAAGGCAAGAGAAAGACGAAGCAGGGCCTAATGCAGAGAGAGAGAGAGATTAGATTAAGATTAGATTAAATAAGTTTTATTTCTGTACATTGTGTTGTACAATTCAAAATAACAGTATAAAGTAAAACAAGTTATAATTTGTGTGTGTGTGTGGGAGATGATATATATAGAGTGAATGTGAAATTATATATATATATATATATATATATATATATAGAGTGGAGGAGTGTAAGTGTTTGTGAGATGATTATGCGTTTTCAAGTGCATACAAATATTCTTTAGCTAATTGTTTGAAGTGTGACATGGATTTAGTGTTGCGAAAGCGTGATGTTAGCGAGTTCCAGAGGTATGAGGCGCTTATATGGAATGAATCTTTCAGCGTCTCCGTCTTGAAAGTCGGGATGTCCAGAGGCGTCACCTCCCCCCTCACAGGCCTGTGCGCGACGTGAAAGCCAAAAAAGGCCAAGATGTAAGAAGGCACAGCTGTGTTAAACAGTTTTCATAGAAAACAGGCTGCAAAGTACTTTCTACGTCCGGCAGTTGTAAGCCATTGCAATTCACGCCTATAGGGGGAGATGTGCTCGTCCCTCCTTACATCATAGATGTATCGAATTCCCGTGTTTACGAGTCTCTGGAGTTTTGTGTCAAGTTCTTGGGTCAGGTCACAGTATACCAATGAGCAATAGTCGATGATTGGAAATAGGAGTGCTTGCACGAGATGTTTACGCAACCTGAGATTGGTACTTTTCCTGAAAAAGTAAAGCCTATACATTAATGAGTGAGCACGTTTGCATAGTTTTGTAACGTGCTCTTTCCACGTTAGTTTGGAGTCAAGCACCAACCCCAGATTGCGCACGGATGATTCATAGTCGACCTGGGCTCCCCTATGTTGATGTAGGTGTTAGCAACAGTTGGTAAAGCATTAATATAGTAGGGGGAGCCCAGGACGATTGCCTTAGTTTTCGGGACATTAAGTTTAAGGTGATTTTGTGCAGCCCAGCCCATTATCCTTTCGGCATTAGCTCTCATCTTGTCAAAACAAGAATCGAGCTCCTCAAGGTGGCATTTGCTGTATATTTGCAAGTCATCCGCATAGATTAGATGGGACACATCTGAATCCAGGCAAAAACCAATGTCATTGATGTACAACGCGAACAGCAGGGGACCTAGAACCGATCTCTGCGGGACACCGGTGTTCAGGGGCCGGAAGGTGGAGAGCTCGTCGTTGTCACCGGTGCGGAAGCCTCTTTGTAGGTTGTCAATGAGTAGTCTTGATTCAAGACATTCCGAGACTTACCTGTGCACCAGCCACTCCAGCGCCTTTGATAAAAAACAGAGGAGAGAAATTGGACGGTAGTCAGTCAGGGCTGTTGGTGAACTGACCTTCTTCAGTGCTCGCACTAGCGACATCTTCCAGGCAGAGGGGAATCGTGACTCGCTCAATGACAGATTGAAAATCCGACATAGTAAAGGAGCGAGTACGGACAGTGCCTTTGAAATTACAACCTGTGGGATGTCATCGTTGCCTCTGGCCTGCGTGTGGATGTGCGACACAGCAGCCAAAACATTCGATTCTGTAATAACCTTGAAGTTGAAATGCTCAGGGAAACCTAGACTCTCGAGGGTACGCAGAAAAACCTCAACTGCAGGAGCCAGTGGATCATTGGAGATGGAACTAAAGTGTTTGTTGAGGTCATCTGTAGAGAAGCGAGAAGGTGATGGTGCTTTATAGGTGGTGATTCCAAGGTTCTCAAGCTCTTTCCAGATCTCAGCGTCATCAGTTAGGGTTGACAGGCGTGAATAATAATAATTCAGCCCGGCCTCCTCAACCTGTCTGTGAGCGTCGTCCCTTGCTACTCTATAAAAATATCGATCACAAGGTAGACGAGTTCTGCGAAACCTTCTGTAAAGTCAGTCCCGTTCAGTCAAGAGGTCACGAAGAGCCGTGGTAAACCACGGGTGACGTTTACGTCTTGGAGTAACAGTCCGTAATGGGGCGAGATGCTTTATGGCGTTCGTTAAGTTAGCGTTAAGAAGGGTGATGCATTCATCGAGTGATGACGTAGCGAGAGATTACCAGTCACATGTGACAAGGAAGTCCCTTAGCTTCTCGGCACAGATTCCCTTGTAGTTTCTGTAAGAGTATGCTTTAGGTACGTAGCGTGGGATCTGTACGTTGAGAGTAGCAGTGATTAGGTCATGTCCGTTGATGAAAGGAGTATCAGTCTTGTAGTGTGATAGCCGGCGATCCTGCTCATCAATTAAGCAGAGGTCAAGACAGGAGTCGGAGTCCTGTTTATGGTGCGTGGCACCATAAGGGACCGACAATAAGGAGTTTTCCTCAATATAGGCCTTGATGAACTTGGCATCTTGGGATGAGGAGAGTTGGTCAGCGTTGAAATCACCCATAATGACCTTTGTGGAATAGTTGTGCATAAAAGTAGTCAGCTGTTCAATGAATATGGGTGAAACTCCCTTCGCGGAGACCTCACAGAAAAGGAAGACCACACCTCCTCCGTTCCTGTTTCTGTCACGTCTGTAGAGCGTATAGTTTTCCAGTGAAGGGATAGAAGTTACCTTCTCGTCAAGCCAGGTTTCCGTCACAGCTATCACGTGAAAGAGGAGACGAGTGGACAAGAAGAGCCTGACCATCTCGATGTGACCCGTAAGAGAGTTCGCATTGAAATGGCAGACTCTTAGACCCTCAGACAGAGTTATCTTAGGAGTGATTGAAGATGTGGTGGACGATTCAGATGATTCAGAGAGAGAGAGAGAGAGAGAGAGAGAGAGAGAGAGAGAGAGAGAGAGAGAGAATAGCGATCAAGCGGGTACTTACATTCGTTCTCGTGCAGGTTTGCAAGTGGTGCTTGTATAGTGGGAGATATTTTATGAGAAAAAAGAAAGTACAAGGTTTTTAGCACTTCCCTTCGACTTAAAAGTAAACTATGCAGTGTTCTAAAAATTAAATGACTATGTAAGAGCCGGTAGTATCTATAATGTTAAATACGAATAAGACTTTCACATTATTCATCTTTTAGTGGACCCTTTACAACTATATACATACATTTGTGACATATACATATCACAAATAAGGAGATCTAATCCATAAAATTTTCATTAATATTTTAATCAGGACTGTCGCACAAAGTAACACTACTATCATTTATTAAGAAAGTTACTATGTAGCGTTAAAGACGAAAAATTATTATTTGGAAGCGCTTTGAAATGTATGTTAGCGACATTTGAATTGATTGATGTACATCGGTGCAGCATCGAATCAATCTCAAAGAGAATAGATTATCGGACTAACTTAGAGCTTAGCGGAAGTCTTAATCTAGATATCTTCAAGGAATCGCTAATCGCCTAGAATCAATGATGGGTGACACTACTCGGTACCTGCAAAGCAGGTAGCAACTTTTCAGTTTGGATAGTTTTTGATAATCGATTTTTTAACATCGATACAAGATGAATATTGATGCAGATAAACTTTCATGAACGCTGTATTCAATCAAGATAAAGAACAATGCTTTGAAGATTCTCATATAAATATGTTACGCGTTTAAATTTACTTATTTATAATAAGTTTTCGTCTTTAACGCTACATAGTAACTTTCTTAATAAATGATAGTAGTGTTACTTTGTGCGACAGTCCTGATTAAAATATTAATGAAAATTTTATCGATTAGATCTCCTTATTTGTGATATGTATATGTCACAAATGTATGTATATAGTTGTAAAGGGTCCACTAAAAGATGAATAATGTGAAAGTCTTATTCGTATCGCCGGTGTATCCGCGAGTATAAATAAAGTTACGAGGTGTTGACTCCGTTTCAATCAACCACAGATAATTACAATTTGCATGATTTGCATGCCAAACCAAAGGTTTTCCGATATTTGATAACGGGACAAGCTTTTGTTAAACATTTAACATTATAGATACTGATAATCGTCGAAACTACCGGCTCTTATATAGTCATTTAATTTTTAGAACACTACATAGTTTACTTTTAAGTCGAAGGGAAGTGCTAAAAACCTTGTACTTTCTTTCTTTTTTCTCATAAAAAATCTCCCACTATACAAGCACCAAAGAATGCCTCGTGGCTCGACTAGAGTGGTGCAAAGCGGATGACCGTGGCCCACGCTGGGCAGCAAGGGAGATGCCTCGTGGCCTTGAGTGTGTGGCTGGGTGCAGAGGGAAGACAAGCGGCAATCACTGCACAGCTCGTGACCGACACGCGGAGTTGAGTCTTACTAGAAATGGCAGTACCCGGCGATACACCAAGAACACGCTTCCGTTGCAGCTACAATCCTTCGATATTCGCACGCGCGCAATGTACAAAGTTCAGCGGTTTTACAAAAGCTCCACTATTTGGTTCGACGGTCGGTAGCTAAGTCCCGTAGCGCGGAACGCGGCAGCATGGGCATCGCATACTTTCTCCCTCTCTCTCTTGAAATGTTTTTTGGTATCCTGGAATATATTATAGACAAAAATGGACTTAGATTACATAATTTTGTATATAAACTTTATCGTGATATAAGGGCCTATTCCTGCACGTAAAAAAACATGGTGTGTAACAAATAAAAGTGGGTTTCTAAAACTTAGATAATTATTTGAACAGCTTAGAAAGGTCATTTTTCTGCAAGTTGTACAATAGTATATTGAGCGACTAGGAAGGAAAATTGTTTTTCTCTAGCGCCGGTGATGATTTTAGCACAAGTGCGTTTTTCCCTATTTCAACACATCTTGTTTTTTTTACAAGAACAAGAAAAATAGGCCTTTTTGATGTATGGGAATAAATGAGAAATTAAGAACTTTATGACTCTTGTGACTAGAACTTCAAAAATTTATTAAAATTTCCAAAGACTTTTCCTCCTGCTGCGGGAGAAACTCGATTTTCCATTCATTATTGATGGACATAAAGAGGCCTTTTTTTCATGTGTTAAAAAAAATATTAATTTAATTCAATCTTTCTTTTCAAACAGGATGTGATGGACGAACTTGCTGATATACGAGAAAAAAAAAGAAAAGCTACTCTGGAGCAAAGACGCTCATTCTTCGTTCGTATGGTGTCTGATCCTGCGATCCAGCCTGGTTTTACTAAAACACCAAATCGTACAAAACTAGACACTCAAGCAACAATTGGGGGGCACAGTTTAAATGTGCAACCATCCGCGTAAGTTAAAACTTGTATAATTTTATTAAATGATGCGAAAATTTTTTATTTTAATCACACAAATTTTAGATGAGTTCCATTCGTCATTTGATTAGTTGATTTTAAATTTTTAAAATTAAAATTTTTAGTAAAATACACGCTTTTACAGGATAGTTTGTTCAGCATTTTCCGACCAGTATGGTGATTTTTCGCTCAAAACTGGCCGGAAAGTCGCGAACCAGGAAAACGCGCTGTTTGGTTAATATTGGATGCAATACATAAATTTGTTAAGATGGTCTTTCGTACTTACAAGGATACTTACCGAGCTCTGGGAATAGGATTCCGCTAAGACTTTCAGAGAAGTTATCCGGTACCCTACAACAAGATAAATCACTTGTAATTCGATATGATTGGCCTTCCTTTGCGAGTTATCGTTAATTTTAGTGAAAATCTCCAGAAACTATAAGTCATTTCAAACAAGTTTAACTTTTGAGGCACTTTTTCCCGACAATACTATATGAAATAAACTTAAAGGACAAAGAATTTCCAATTGATTGAGGTATTTTTCAGAGTTAAAATCATGCGTGGTAGCGCCACGAAGGCGAGTTAAGAACCAGATGGAGCCGCGCTGTCCGTGACACTATTTACTGCTATATTGGTGTTCGGATTTTTCATTACACAGAAAAAAATTCCTATCATTGCTGTCCGTAATTTTTTGACTTACTAGCATGTTTTTTAAGCTAAACAATGATATTTAACAAAAATATTTGCAAAAAATTCGTATCGTGTCATTATAAAGCTGAGTGTTCGTGGCCATTGATAACTGAGCCGAGGAACTGAATTGCGTAATTTTTACTGCATATATGCAAATATCGTTGCACGTTCGCTGGTCGAGCATGGTATCTAAGAGCCCAGGGTTTTTGATTAAGAGTTCGAAATATAGTATGCACCCTAGATTTTCGTAACCGTGTATCACTATCAGTCACAGATGCAGTATCCGGGACGGTTGATAACGGAGTCCAGACAGTGTACACCGTACTGCCAAAATGTTCAAATCAGTTATGTGTAGTGTCTAGCTGCATGTGGTCGCCGATTACGTAGTTGATGTAGTGCACTCTGTAACTTAAATTTTCTAAGTGTAAAAATTGATTTCGGACACCAAAACCTATGAAGCATATTAACTGGACCCCGTCATCGGCAATCTCATGCTTCTAAATACCATACACGGGAGATATTGATATCATCTTAGTAAAAATTCCAGTGAGCACGATCTGAACCTCATCATTGGTGACTCTAGGCATCTAGACACAAGCTTTACTTCTCTCTCTCTCTCTCTCTCTCTCTCTCTCTCTCTCTCTCTCTCTCTCTTACGCACACACTCTCACACATCACTCCTTACTCTTAATTACTAATCTAGGCACACACACACACACACACACACATACACGGGTAAATATAAGTAATGATAAAACTTACGCGTTCACTATACACTCACGCACATAAACACAAAATTTCACGATACGACGTCGATTGTCTATTCTTCAGCACTCGCCTCTATCTTCACGATGACAAGCTTTCCCCTGTCAGCTATGTTGTCGGGAGATGCAGGCGAGTAGAACTGACAAAATTCCTCGCCTATATCAATCTCCGTATCGACTTCATCACCCTCCGCTTCCTCCTGCTGCAACTCCGCTACCTCCTGCTGCATCTCCGCTTCCTCCTGCTGCTCCTCTCTTTTCACAAGATCTAGCATAGCAGCATCTTCATCGGCATGCACCACCTGTGTAAAGATACACATAATTAATCTATTGTGACAAACATAAGATATTCACCTTATTAACTAACTAACCTCCTGCTGCTGCATCACCTCCTCAGCAACCACCTCCGTCTCCTCCCTCTTATCTGTTCCTATGCTGCAACACCACAGTTCTCTTCTGCTGCACGTCGTACAGCGTCGCGCCCTGCACTCCGTGCAGTACGTCCAGCGTGTGCGTATGGTCATACGCTTCATCACCCGCGCACACACTTCACATACATCCCCAAGCTTAGAGATGTAGTAATTGACGGGGCAGATGGAAGGTGAACTTTTCATGATGTGCAGCGTGCGTTTGATTTCTTCACGCTCCTCATACAGCTCAGCATACGTGTTGCGGTACTGCTGTATGAGCCGCGATGTACGCTCCATCCGTGATTTTAGGAGAGAGCTTTTCTCCTCCAACTGACGTAAAACAACACTTTTCACAGACATCCTAGTGGAACTACGATCAACTTGGAGCTGACGACTGTAGTCGAAGCAGTCATCTATAGGGCCTAGGAGGAGAAGGAGGGACGAAGGAGAAAAATTTAGACTTGTGCTGATTATTGTTCGATACCGCACGTGTGCTCGTACACCCGATACCCGAACGAGCTGGCTGACGCGTTGTGCAGCGAAATGCTTGACGGATACGGGATACTTTTTACGAGCGCGAGAGAGCATAACCTTTGACTCTCAAGTGCTCTTCGCAGGAAGTTGATATTTTTTAGTATCCACTTGTCGCCATGAGTCTTAGCAGGCGATACCTATACAGTGGAGATGAATTAGTGTGACAAAACAACTATACATGTTTGATACTGCTTGCTGCTCGACGAACACGGGATACTTTTTTTTACGATTGTGTGTGTGTGTGTGAGAGAGAGAGAGAGAGAGAGAGAGAGAGAGAGAGAGAGAGAGAGAGAGAGAGAGAGAGAGAGAGAGAGAGAGCATGATCTTTGACTCTCGACTGCTCTAAGCGTGAACTTGATAAATTTAGTATCTACTCGGCGGCAAGAGTCTTTACAGTCGATACCTATGCGCGGAAAAAATGGATCAGTGTGACAAAACAACGGTTCAGAGTAATCTCAAATGTAATTAACGCGTGGATTCTCGGAGCCGTATATTTGATACTGCTTGTATGAGAATCGCTATGGTCATCGCTTGCACAGGAAGTCGAATGCTATTAAATGTGATAGAGCATTGCTTTGAGCCGCCTTGTATCGTACGAGAATCGTCGACGGTATCATTATTTCAGATTGTTATGCATCTTGGACCCGTGAGAGCGTAGGTAATATAATACCTATTAATCAGTCGATCCTCTTACCGTGTAAGTGACATTCGGCGAAATTTTGATACTCGCGAATGATAAAGCTGAGGCAAAACTTATCACAGGATGTTATTTTTTGTGCTTTATACTGTTGCGCGAGTCCACATACCCCCCCACTAGCAAGACGTTTTTTATACTATATAAACCCTACGTTGACCTCAGGAGCTCAGTAGTCATGAGAGTAGTTGCATTGAGTCAAGAGCTCGCAAGCATGTATAACGTAGCCGAGGAGTCTTTACGCAGTGTAGTGCTTCGCATCGCGGGCAATCTTCAAGCAAATAGTGTTGTTAGACGCAGGTGTACAAGAAGCTGGTGTCTACGCGTGAAACGCATGGTAGCGTGCCAACTATGCCGCGAGTCTTTTACGATGCTGTGGGCCACGGAAAATTGCACAGCTTCATAGACGCATTTTAAAAAAATGCAACTTAGGTGTGCGATGCGCAGTAGAATTTTGTATGCAGCAGAATTTTGCGCAAAGTACCCCAGGGCTTTGAAACAAGATATCATGCATATCATGTATGTTCGAAGAGCACAAGAAATACGTTAGTTTTTCAATGCTTGTAAAGATAAAGATTCCAAACTGTTAGACACTGAAAATTTACCTGAAGTGTTTAATCGTCTGGGACAGAGTTTTTCAGGACCACCAGAAGAATAATTTAAAAATAAGAAAGTGTAAAATAGGGTATTCAAATATTTTGTATTCAATAAATTTTTTCAGAACATAATCACTCTGACGATTCATCTTGTTCTTCTTCTACAACCATTTTTCCCTTATCTACATCATCTTCGAACACCAACACTTCTGTAGAATCGCAGGATTACGAAGCCGATGAAAGTGATTTTTTTTACTCAAGTTGGTAGAGGACAAAGAAGAAGAATTGAAAATTCAAGCAGCAATAATGATGATTTGTCTGACTACGAACAAGAGGATAATCAGCCCAGTGAGGAGAATGAGGAGGCGGAGGAGGAGATCAGCAATGAGGATGAGGAGAGAAGCGAAACAGACGATAATATGAATTATCAAAGAGTCGATGAGGAAAGAGAGGATAAGGATATCCAGCCTCCTGGTAATCGTTTTGATAATTTCCAACAAAATTCGTATTATATATCCAAGTATAAAATAGAAGGTAGACGTATTGTGCTAAAAATAAGATCTCCACCGAAGGATGGATCTATAAATCCGATAGTTCGGTTGGAGTTAGTTATTCGCGATATTTATTCTTATATAATTTCATTATGTAATGAAAACGACATGATTGGCGTCTCCGTTAGAAGTTTAAATTTTGCACGAGGCCTGGGTGGGTTATCTTTACGATTAGTAAATAATTTTTTTTACAATGATTTATGGAATTTAATAAGTGGATTAGCTCAGAGTAATGAGGATTTTCAAATAGATGAGAGCTTTATTCTAACATTAACACTTGTTAATATACCTAATGGTGGCCGAGGTGGAAGTAGAAAGAGGATGAGTGTTGATAGCTTATCTCAGAGATCGGATCTATAAGAAATAACGATAATTTATGCTTGCAAAGAGCTTTAATTGTCGGGGAGGCTTTTATGATGTATAAAAAATTCTTTTCAAACGAAGCCATTGATACTTGGAATATTGTCAGAGATAGCAGACGTGTTATGCAAAACGAGCGCGCAAATCTCCTTACTATTAATGCAAACGTCGTATATCCTGCAAACGGGTGCGGTATACGAGAAATAGAGACGTATCAGCGGTATTATGTTGCAAAAAATATCGCTATTGTAATATACGATAGTTTATCTTTTGGAAGTGGAGAACCGCCCTTTTACGATGGAAGACCTCTGTTAAATTCAAATTCTTTTGACGTTATAAATCTTTTGTACGACGCGCGAAGGCGTCATTTCGATACAATATTAAATTTAACCGGTGCTACACGCAATCGTTTTTTCTGCGAACATTGTAATAAAAGCTATAGATACGTAGATGAGCATAGATGCACAGCCAAATGTGACAGGTGTTTTTATGCGCCAACGTGTAATTCTAATATAGATATTATAAAGTGTGTAGAATGTAACAGAGAATTTTACAGACAAATATGTTTCGACCGTCACAAAATAGATTGGCCATACAAAAAAATAATAAAAAAATATGCGATGTAGTAAAAGTTTGTAATATGTGTTGCAAACGAATTAATATCTACAAGTCAAAGCACGAGTGTGGAATCAATTGGTGCAACTTATGTCGCGAAAAACATGATGTAAATCAGCTCTGTTATATTCAACCCATTGGACGTAATGTTAACGCACAGATTAATCGTAAATCCCCAAAGAAAAACTTATTTATTTTTTATGACTTTGAAACGCGTCAAGATTCTGCTTACCGTGAACATACAGAGATAAAAATACACATTCCAAATCTATGTATTGTACAACAGGTTTGCGATGATTGCGTGGATGATGAAAATATAAATATACTATGCCATACGTGTGGTGTAAGAGAGCATATATTTCGCGATGATCCAGTTAAACAATTAATAGGTTTGACAGTACGCGAGAAAACTACATTCGGTCAAATAATTTGTATTGCTCATAACTCTAAGCCCTGGGTTACGAAGTTCGAGAGATATGGGAATGTACTTTTGATCGGATAAAAGCAGAGAATCGCGAAATCTACGAATATGTAACACAGCATCCTCTTATGAGTCGTATAACGTTGAATCCGCGCGATGCTTTTTTTGGAGGTAGAACGGAGAATATAGTTACTGAGTACACGATCGGAAATAACGAAAAAATTCAATATACAGATATGCTCTCTTTATCCGTACGTGTGTAAAAGAGGTCGATTTCCCGTAGGACATCCGCGAATTTTAATTGGTGAAGACTGCAACGAATTAACGCAGGGGAATAACAATAATCTCAACAATATTGAAGGATTAGTTAAATGTAGTATCTTATCACCGCGCGACCTGCACATTCCACTCTTACCAATTAAAATGCACGGACGTCTTCTTTTTGCTCTTTGCCGCTCATGCTGCGAAGAAATGCAGCAGTGTGACTGCAATCACGAAGAACCAAAAATGCGTGAATTCACGGGCACCTGGGTTGCTGATGAGTTGCGTAAAGCTGTTGAACTCGGTTACAGTATTAAGAAAATTTATATTATTTGGCAATACGAGATGACACAATATAATCAAATTGATGGTAGCGGAGGTCTTTTTGCTGAATACGTAAATACTTTCTTAAAAATCAAGCAAGAGGCTAGCGGATGGTCCTCATGGTGTACTGATGAAGCAACTAAATTACATTGAACAGTAGAGACTCGATGAGGGTATAACTTTGGATAAAAATAATATCGAAAAAAATTCATGGTTACGAGCTGTTTCTAAGCTCTGCTTAAATTCGTTTTGGGGTAAGTTTCGACAACGGAGTAATTTGAAACAAACTGAAGTTGTAAAATCACGTGAATCTCTTTTAAAACTTCTTACTTGTCCGGAAAGAGATGTTAATGATATACTAGCAATTAATGATGAGATACTGTACGTGAATTGGCAATACAAGGATGAGGCTGTCACTCCTGCCCCGCATACGATGATATATATTACGATGATGATAAATTTACTATACGCATTAAGGAAGCTTCACTGATTGTGCGTCGAGTTAAAATAAGTCCAGGTGTTATACTAGCTCATGCTAATGCACTTACAAAAGCCACTGCTAAATACCCAATCAATCGTGTGGAGGTGAAGGCATTTACAATGCATAGAGGTATTCTTGGCGATACACTGGACAACGTTATTCTCGGTCAAATACCCAAAAGAATAATCATTGGATTTGTGGATAAGAAGGCATTCAATGGAAATAGAAAGTTCCATTCAATCCATTTAATTTCCAAGATTTTAATATAAACTATATTTCTCTTTATGTGGATGGTGTACAGATTCCCAGCAAACCATTGCATCCCCGATTTACGGATGAATTCAATTATTTATCGACTCGTTTCATACACTATATTCTGGGACTGGAATTCATTTTCTAAACGAAGCATTAATTATCTCACGATCGGACTATGATGAAGGGTATACATTATTTGCTTTTGATCTAACGCCTGATTTATCAGCAAATTCAGTTTCTCATTGGAATTTAATCAAGCACGGCAGTGTTCGTGTAGAGGTAAAATTTGAAAGGGCACTTGAATCTACAATCAATTGTATAATTTACGCCGAATACGACAATGTCTTGGAAATAGATTCAAGTAGGCAAATAATAACGGATTTTAATGCATAATACCGTTAAAGCGATGGAAAAGTAAGAGGAGAAGGTGGAGAAGGAGAAGAGGGATGGGGAAAGAAGCAACAGCAGCGCCTCTATGCTATAGATGAGCAAAAAAGCTAAACGTCATACTCTCAGTGACGTTTGAGAAGTGAGCGAGTTTGGATCGACTGTGTCAATTTTTTATAGTATCATGGATTACGTTATCAATATTCAGGGTTTGAGAGACCGTAACAACAAGTTTACACCTAAAGAAGTTGGTGTACTTGGTTTAGAGCACAGAATCGTCCAACATTGGATAGTTAAGGAACCCCATAGATTTGAAGAACTTGCAACTGGACTTAAAAGAACTAACGACTACATCTCTAATCATTTTCATGGTATTCGTTGGCATGAAGGTGACATCACCATTGAACAACTACAGTATCATTTACAACAAATAGCCAAAGTGGCTATACGTATTTTTACACGCGGTCATGACAATTGGAGATTCCTGGAGACTGTAATGTGTCGAGAAGTTGTGAACGTTGAAGAAATGTATGCCCCGAATTTTGACGAATTGAAAATAAATTATTCAGTTAACTTCATGTGTTTAAATCATGGCATTCAAGGTATAAACTCCAGTCGCGATTGTGCTCTCAATCATGCATATGCGCTACGAAAGTGGTTACACTCTATAGCTGAAGGTATAACGCATTCTGCACAGAAATTGAGTAATGCATTGTACTGCAAACTAAACTCGCGGGTACGTACAGCTACTTCTTCGTCTATTTACGCTACACGCGAAGAGGACGTAGTCGATCATTGCTGAAATAATAATAATAATAATAGAATGAATACACAAGAATTACTAAAAGCTCTTGACCCGTTAACCGTCAAGACAGTTGGCGTGTATGCTGCGGATAGAATTCCAAACGTTTTGGAATACCCCGCGGCCATCATAGCTAATACAGATGATCACACGAAGAAAGGAACACATTGGATTGCTATCTACATAGACTCAAACGGTTATGGAACATACTTTGACAGTTACGGACTACCACCAATGTCCCAAAATCATCTTAAACGACTCAAAAGAAATTGCAAGCGGTATCAGTGGAATAAAAAAAAGTTGCAAAGTTTTGATTCACAGATGTGTGGCCAGTATTGTGTTATGTTCCTTTACCATATGGTTAGGCTACCTAACTTACGCGCGTTTTGTCATAAGTTCTCGCGAGATTCACGAAAAAATGATGCCGTAGTTGTATCGTTCTATAAAAAGCTGTTACGAAATAATAATCATCGTGTACGCTCGAAAGATGTTAGGAGGTTTGGAAGTGAAGCCTCGCGCGGCTCAGGATTTTGTAATCAAACATGTACTTCGAGAATGTATGTAAAGTAATAATAATAATTGTCAGATATCATGTAGTAAAAAATATGAATAAAGTGTAATATTTTATAATATAAAAAATGTTTTCATTTATAGAGCCTTACTCATTCCTTTAATTCCATACTGTAGTACTATGATATATTTTTTCCTGTTGCATCACACCTCGCTGTATAGTTCTAAGTACATATACATAGGCATTTATTAACGGTTATAATACTGACATCCGGTGATATTTACTGTTTAGTTTTATATTTCATTTCAATCTTTATCTGTAAGAGAAAGAGAAGCTGATAAAACTGACGGTTGTAGTAGTAGTAGAGTAAACATCCTGTTCTTAAAAACTCGGAGAAATGTAACCGTAGCCTTTGACGGTTAACGAATATGATATTTCCTTTGTGAAGTTCTGAGAATACACGCGCAGAAAATCTCTCCCCACTGCATTCGATCATTTTACTTTGAGGTAGTGGGAGGTAAAATGTATAAAAGAGCTTGAAGAGTGAGGAGCTCCATCAGTTCTTTCGTGAAAGTTTGAGAGATCGTTTGCTAAGTGTAATTCTGTATATTGTGGCTCTTGTTTTTCGTACCATGGCCCAATCAAGTGTCAGTGCTCCATCTCGTGTGCAGAACGTTCTGCCAAATATGCTGCTCTCCACGTCCTACGCCATTAATAAGTCAAACTCGAAACGCGTTACTCTTGGCTTAGAAAGTTACCAGGGAAGCTATCGACCAGTGGTGAAACTCTCAACGTCTACAACATGTTTTAAATCCGTCAAATTTGATGCATCTGGCTGGAAGGTCTTCAAGAATTTCTTTGATCTTATAAATTGCTATTTCCAAGATGCGTACAGATTCCGAAGTGAATACGCTCGACCAACGAAGGTGTACATGGAAAATCATGATCTGATGTTTACTTCTTCATACAATACCAAATCCATATTGATAGAAGAAAGACCTGTCGGAACATCCATCTTTCCAAATCTTTTGATTGACGAAGAAAACGATGATGTACTGCATACAGTTAGTGCTTCCCATTTCAATGACTACACTGGTGCTGCTGCTGCTGCTGCTGCTACTGTTACTGATGGTGAGAATCTACGTCTTCAACCACCACGAGCAAAGAAACAAAAAACAGCTTATCATCAACCATCGATATGCATGCAGCAAGTCACTTTTGACGGGTTAAAAATTGTCTCACAGTGTATTGACGAACGTATGAGTAAACTTGAAGAGTGTGTTGATAAAGTGAATGAAATTGTTTCTCATATTAAGAAGTTTATAATTGACTGTATTAAAAACGATGGTATTGAGAAAGACCCTAATTCTATACTAAAGACGTATGAGATGTTTCAACAATATTATACTTTATACACTGAAAATATTAAAATTATAATCCACGACAAGTTTAAATATACTATTGAGGAAATAATTTTAAATATAATCTCATGTAAAATAGCTGCTTTTCAATTGTTTGATATATATATATATAAAGACATTTATACTGCCATAATTAAAGTATAAATATACATGCTATTTTTTGTCATTACGCTTTGTACATATGTCTTCCTATCTTGTAATAAACCAGAAAATATTAAAATATTCACTTTTTGTGACATCATCTAAACCTCCCACCCTACTGCCACTCCTTACGACTCTCTATAAATATCAACTGTGCATAAGTATGTTCTAATTGCTTCGCGTACACTTGACGGGTCATAATCGTAATATAGACAAACACAATATGGAGAAGAAGAAGAAAGAAGGTTCAGGTCGAGAGGAAGTGAAATATAAACCGGCTTCTGGATACCAAAAGTATCTACCTCAATATTCTTCCAATACTGGATCATTCCCGAAAAAAGAAGGGTACAGGAGTTATTGTCCTGACAAGGAAGCAAGTAGAGATTCCAAATATCAAGTACACAACAACACTGATTGGGGATAGCAACAATAAAGTCTTATTCTAAGACTTTTATTTATCAATTAAAATCGGTCCTTTTTAGGACCACAATATTTCTATAAACGTACTACAAACTCATACATAAAAACCTCATTATCTTATGACGTCATAAGAGGTGTACATGACGTCAGTAACAATCCATTTTATCTTAATTGTTTACAAGATAAATGCTTAAGACGTTGGCGATACCTTATCTTTATTACCTGTTTTCCTGAACCCCCCAGAATTAGCGGATGAACAAGAGAAAACATCGAACGTCGATTTCCTGATGTATTTAGCCAGGGACGGCTGCACGTATAATTTACCGAGAAGAGTCGTCGACGACCTATTAAAGAAAGACGACGAAATCGCACAGTATAAGAAAATACGAGATGAGGCGTGCGAATATATAAAGAAATTACGCATAGCTAACAGCGCTCAGAGAGAGCCTCCAGCGTGTAGTACCCGTTTAAGAACATCAGAATTTACACGGTCGAAAGAAGATGCACCACCATCAGTAGGGACCAAGAGTAAACACGTAGATTTTAATGAGACGTACACGACTAGGTATTTCGAAACAACGAACAAGAATCTCTCGACTTCAGAATTAGAAGATAGCAACATATACCAGCAACCTCAGCGAAGGCTAAGTCAACAGACGACACCACACAACCATACGCCTGGCCAACTACGGCCGATCCAGCCTCCGTATATGTTACAACAGTCGAGTTACGAGAGGAATATCTTTTCACAGAAAAGAATGGCACAACAGGCACAAGTACTGACATGTCATCAAAGCCAGTGTTGCCAGACGTGCGATCAACATAGAATAAACCAACCACAAAATACTGTTGATTCCCAGCAAAGGAGTGGGAATGCTTGGAGAGAGGGGGACCAGCCAATACGTCCGAATCGTCTGGTTTCAGAACGAGGGCCAAGCAACCTACAGACTAATACGTCTGGATATTATGACTCTAACCTCCAAAATACGTTGAGAGAAAATTCCGCCGATATTAACGACAAAATACGGAAATGGAATGTAAAATTCGGAGGCACGTCAACAAAAGATGTAGAAGAGTTTATCAGATTAGTGGAAGGTTGCAGGAAACTAGCTCGTCCAAGGATTTCAGAGGAAGAATTGTTAGACGCGTTATCACACACCACCTCTTTACTATCAGGAAGAGCATTGAAATGGGCTAGGGTTGAACGTCCGAAATGGCACACGTGGAAAGATTTCTGCGAGGAAGCCAGAGCAACGTACGGCATGACAGACGAAGAGCGCTCACAGCTAATTGTGGAGGCGAGTTCACGTACGCAGGGACCACACGAAGACGTAAACCATTACTACGTTAGCATGGTCATGATATTCAACCATATGCCGGATGCCCTACCAGTTCGACAACAGCTGGATATTTTATATCAAAATATGAATCCAGAGTTAAAATTGATTTTCAGTCGAATGGAATTCGAAACTCTAAACGAATTTAAGAGTAAAGCTGTGAGTGCCGAGAAACGGACGAGAGCAAAACCACGTTACAAGCCACCCCCTACTCCGGAGAAATCTATGCTACCAGGAGCGGCTTATAATCCACAGGAGAAGGCAAAGAATAAAAATCAGCCGGCGATAGCAGCTATCTGTCCAACGGATGCAAAGGAGCCACCCCTCTGGTTCAAGACTTGGGTCAACAACAATTACCCTTCAATAGCAAAGAAGGATAACTACGGCCGTCAGAACCAAAAAGGGTCCAATAGATCTACCCAGGGTATGAAGAAAACCTTTGCGGAAAATCAGCAGACGAAGTCCACAGTGCCGACAGATGTGAAAAATAAGTCCGACTCCAAGGAGGCCAATAAACCGTCTGGAAATTCGAGTGACTCAGCAAACAAGGAAAAAAGAGAACTAGCTTGCTGGACTTGTAAGTCACCGGGCTTTACGAAGAAGACGTGTCCCAATTGTGCGGGAAAAGTCAAAGGGGAACAGTAAGCGAGATCCGTACTGACCCCGAAGTTAATTCAGGGATCTCGGCATCACAGTCGACTGAACAACTAAATCCGACTGCAATAGCACACTGTGCAGCGACCAGTAGTAACGCTGTTTTATCCGACCAGCGCTGGTGGCTGCAGGTGCAGGTAGGTGAATTCAGGGTCAGGGCCCTTTACGACCCAGGAGCCACTCAAACTTGCATCGGGGCTACGCCCGTACAACTAGCCAGTGCATGTAAAGCAGAAATAAAACCATGTGACGGAATAGTCGCCTGCATGGCGGACGGTAAAACCTCAATGGTGACTGGAACAGTCGACTTGCCCTTCACGATCGGTGGACAAACCAGGACGCTTACTACGCTAGTAGTACCTGACTTACGTGAAGGATGCAATTTAGGCGCTGACTACGTTCTACAATTCGACGCCAGGCTTAACCCTCGTGAACGAACGTTAACGGTTGAAAATTCAACCGAAGTCATAAACGCCTGTGAAGCGGTAACAGACGTAACCACTCGTCCGGTCTTAGCTTCGATTGGCCTGCAGGATTTGTATGAAGGCCAGAAACGGATGTTAGAAGAATTACTCGATCGGTTAATTCCTAAAGATGATGGGCCGCTCGGCTTTACGAACTTGGTGGAGTTCGATCTAGAGGTAGAGACATGTCGTCCGATCAAGCAGAAATTCTATCCGGTTTCGAAGAAACTCGAAGAAATGCTCTTTTCTCAAGTAAGAGAGTTACTAGCAGCAGATATCATCGACCCTTCGTTCAGCGACTGGGCTAGTCCCGTCGTGATGGTGAAAAGGGGAAACAGTGGAAAGCGTCGATTGTGCATCGACTTCCGCAAATTAAATAAAGTTTCCAAAGTAAGCGCTTACCCCTACCTTTAATGGATACTATCTTGAGTAAGCTTCAATGTGCTCGTTACATATCTACGATAGATTTGAGCAACGCTTACCATCAGATAAATATAAAAAAGGAAAGTCGACCGTATACAGCATTCAAGGTCCCGGGAATGGAGTTGTTCCAATGGAAACGTCTCCCGTTCGGCTTAGCTGGTGCTCCTGCCTGCCTCCAGCGTATGATCGATTCCTTGATTACGCCCGATCTCGAACCACACTGTTACAGCTATTTGGACGATATTATCGTCTGTACCGAAACGTTCGAAGACCATTTAAAAGTCTTAGAGATCGTGCTGACGAAGCTAGCCAAAGCACGATTGACTATAAATCGTGAGAAAAGTCATTTTTGTCAATCGGAAGTGCGGTATCTTGGCGTGCTCGTCAACAGGGACGGTTTTCGTCCGGATCCGGATAAAATCGCTCCGATTATAGAGTACCCGACTCCGAAGACATTAAAACAACTGCGCAGGTTTTTGGGAATGTCGTCGTGGTACAGGAAGTTCCTCAAAGATTTTGCAACGATAGTGGAACCTTTAAATCGACTGCTTAAGAAAGGAACAAGCTACGTTTGGGGGGAGGTCCAAGAACGCGCGTTCGGGCAAACTAAAACGCTAATAGCATCCGCTCCGGTTCTCCACCGACCAGACTTTAATAAAACCTTCTGTCTACAATGCGACGCTTCTGGTACAGGCCTTGGTGCTGTTTTAATGCAGGTGATAGAAGGGGAAGAACGTGTGTTATCGTTCGCGAGTCGCACTATGACTCCGGCGGAACGGAATTACTCAGCGAGCGAGCGAGAATGTTTAGCGGTTCTCTGGGCGATACAAAAATTCCGTCCGTACGTTGAAGGTTACCATTTTCTGGTGATTACCGATCATAGCAGTCTCAAGTGGCTAAGTAATTTACGAAATCCAACTGGACGTTTAGCCAGATGGGAACTTGAATTGCAGGAATATGATTACACAATCGAACATCACAAAGGCTCAATGAATGTGGTTCCCGATGCGCTGTCGAGACTTTACGAAGGGGACGACGCAGAAGAGACACGACCGATTATTGCGAGTATTACACCAGAGGACGAAACAACTGACAAATGGTACACCGAATTAAAGAAGGAAGTAACTGATAACCCGCTAGTATTTCCTGGCTGGAAGTTATTAGGTGGAATATTATATACCTACCGTCCCGACGCATTCGTCGATGATGTTTTCGAAGATGAGAATGCTTGGAAATTAGTACTTCCGAAAGAGAAAAGAGCTCAAGTTTTGAACGAGTGTCATGACGAAGCGACGTCAGGTCATTTCGGCTGCAAGAAAACGCAAGAAAGAGTCGCCCTGTCATACTATTGGACATCGATAAAAAAAGATGTGACAAATTACGTCCGAAGCTGCTTGATCTGTCAACAATACAAAGTTGAACAAAGAAAACCAGCTGGTCAGATGGGCAGTCGCAACTTCTCGCGTCCATGGGAAACAGTTGCTGGTGACGTAATGGGTCCGCTACCAAAGTCTACTTACGGTTATGAATATTTACTGGTGTTTCAAGACATGTTTACCAGGTGGGTAGAATGCATACCTATACGAAAGGCCAACGCTCAGACCATCATTAAAAACTTGAATGAACGGGTTTTTCTACGGTTCGAAACGCCAAAAGTCTTCTTTTCCGACAACGGAACAGAGTTCCGAAATAAGGCTATGGATAAATTCCTAGAGGAACGGGGAGTACACCATACGTACGCACTACCGTATCACCCTCAGCCTAACACCGTAGAACGTGCGAACCGCACGATTAAAACGCTGATCCGCGAATATATCGAGGGTCATCATAAAAACTGGGACGAACATATAGCAGAGTTCGCATTCAATATGAACACGGCTACACAAGACTCACTCCAGGCTTCTCCGGCGATGTTGAATTTTGGTAGACAGCCGAGCCACCCCAAATCTCTGCTTCGACAAGAGGAGATTGAAGCTATAGCCAACGAAGATCAGATCGCTATATCTGAATGGAAGGCTAGGATGGAGAAGCTGAGAGAACTCTAAGAAGCGGCTAACGATAACGCTCAAGAAGCGCAAGCGCGCCAGGCCAAATATTTCAACAGCCGACACCGAAACGTGGAGTACCCAGTAGGCGACGAAGTCTGGAAGAAGAATAAAGTACTGTCATCAGCAGCGGAGGGAGTGTCAGCTAAATTAGCTCCACCGTTTATCGGACCCTTCAAAATCAGCCGTATACTGAGCCCAGGTATTTACGAACTAGTTGACCGAAACGGAACGGTTGATGGACCGACTGCTGTCGAATATTTGAAAAAGTATCACAATAGAGAAGAAAACGACGGTGAGCTTGTCGCAGTAGCAGACGGCTGTGAAGTTACTGATCAAGTAGACGACATCAGGACTACGTACGTCAACAATGAAGAAATTGAAGAAGCGAAAGAATCTAACGCAAGTAGCGAGCGACCGAAAAAGCGAGGTAGGCCGAGGAAAACGCGGTTACTTGTAAAACGCAAAACACTACCGGCGAAGATTGTAAACCCGACAAACACCGTAAGCGTCGAGGTAGACAAAGCGAAACGCGGAAGACCGAAAGGTTCGAAAAATAAACCGCGTGACGTTCCGAATAGTTTGTCTCCTAGGAAAACGCGAGCGCAAAAGGCAGCGGGTACGGTTGACAATTAAAATCATGCGATTAGGGATCTTCATTCTTCTGTATACCGTCCCATTCTCCACTCATAATTCCCTTCTTCCCACATAGACGGCTGAACGCAAGATGGACGACATCAGGGAGTTAGCAGAGGAGATTGTGCAACAAATCGTCGTAGAGTCGATGAGTCACACGGTCGACGACACGCCAGCAGTACCGGCCAACGTCCCATCCGGATTAGAGATGGGAAGCGAACTGCTCAACCGGTCGATCTTTGCTATCCCGGAATCACCGACCGAGATCGAACTGAGGAAGCAAGCTCTGCTGAAAGAACTGCAGGTGATAGAAGACGCACAGTTCGCTCAGGCTCTAGTCAGAAGACAACAAGCGAGAAACCGAGCTGATCGCTGGGCTGGAAGAAGACATCGCTATTGGGTCCGAAATTAAGGAAAAGTATGGCCACCGGCCGGATTTACCTAAGGGAGACACAACCCTAGTAGAAACCGTGGCATTTCTAAAGGCCAAATGCAAAGCGAAGCCGCAACCATTGCCAGCGCCACCGGTTGTCCCGAAGACGGCTCCAACAGCCGTAAGGCCAGATTCGACCAGCCATCAGCCCGACACGACGACGAAAACCACGGCCGCTCCAGCAGCAACAGCCGTAAAGAAACGGCCGACTCTAACCAACGAACAGTTGAACAAAGGGTTCGACCGTAACCGTAAATTGAAGCGTCGAGCGACAAACAGGCTGCCGACTTACACCGAACCTGGACCGCAATGCCCCATTTGCGGATACCGAGGTATTGCTCGATTGGACGAGTGCCCCAATTTCAACGTCCATGGAATGGACTTAACGTACGGCGACAAGTACAAGAAGAAGTAGAAGAAGAAGCTCAGGCTAACGGCCGAACCACTTCATTTCCTCCTGTACCTTACCTCAATCCCGTGCAATGAAGCATTTTGTTTTTTCTTATTTCTCTTCTTTCTCTCTTAATGTTTTTTTTAGAGGCAAAAGACTGCCGTACTGGCCAACGGCCGTATGTAAAAAGAAAGGCGAGAGACTAAAAATGAACTATTTTTTTTTACTTCTTTCATTATATGTATTATCTAATTAATGATGATAATAAAAAGTCAAGTTTTCCTTGTAAAAATTGATATTTATTACAAGTTCTTATTAGCCAGTTAGACATGACTGAGTGCGAGCTGGTACACCTGGCAGGGTACACAGCGTCTGGGGGAGGGTGTAACGGCTAATCATGTACTAATTGTAATAAGATTATTGTTTCAGCAAGCTGCCAACGAGCGCCGAAACGAGCGAGAACGAGAAACGAGGCAAGATAGAGACAGAGAGAGTGAGAGCATAGGTAGCGCGGTTTGCCGCCTGGCCGCACAGCGTTGGCGAGATATGACAACGATGTGCCGAAGGCCGGGAGAACCGCGACTAGAGTTAGTCTCGCTGCGCTATCCACACGAGTAGCTCGCGCTACTATATACGCGGATTTGTTGTGAGTCCTGCGAGCATCTCGAGAGCGAACGATATTCGTCCGTGCGTTACCGACGAGTTGCTGCGACGCCCGTCCGAACTGTTACATCTCCACGTCCGAGACTGGACCACGTCCGTTGCGTCAAGTACTACTGCCACTACCGAGTTGTAAGTACCTGCACTCTCACTCTCTCACGTCGACAGGGTAATATCTCTCGTCTCTCTTTATCGTTCGTCGAAGTGTGCGGTGTTTGCACCTCCGTGTATAGTTACAATTGAATATACATTTCCTTATCTAAACTTCTCGTGTGTTATTTCCTACGACCCGACCACGCCGCCTCCGCGGGCTCGTGTAAAAACACGTGCATGATCTGAGTCGGCTGAGCCGTGCCTTCTGCACGCCCGACGTTAATTTACAATAAACAGGGCCCTTCTGGCCCTGGTTATAACACGGCAGGAAAGTATTAACCGAGTGTTATATTGTTTTAAATTAATAAAATTTATAAAATTCACATAATGAGGGCCAATACGGTTTTTCCATCCAGATAATAACAGCAAAACACTGGCTGTGAGCTACAACATTTTTATTTTTTAATAATTTAATTTAAACAAAAAATTTTTTAAATATTAAAGTTCCCTTAATAAAGTAATGCTTACTAAATATGTAAACTAACTTAAAATATAATTATTAAATAAATACGCTTAAGTACGCTTATGCACAAGCGAGTATCTTTTAGAACAGTAAAATTTTAAGTATAAAACTTGTTTTATCTCTGAAATGTATAAAGCTGTACATAATCGTATAAATGAGTATATTCCAGCAATTTTTTGTACGGTCACGTACGTTGGCGTACGTTTGCGTACGTTCGCGCACAATTGCGTACGTTTGCGTACGATTACGTATAATGCTGTATTAAATGTCCTAATTCCATCTAAAACGTAATACTGTTGAAAATTTCCATACGGGTTTGCATATGTTTTTAGAAAATATCCGTTTGTGTATTTATTTATTTAAGAACTATATTAAAATAAAACCTTTCTCAAAAGGTAAAAGGTAGGCAAGTATAAACTGGTTTTTAGTAGTGTAGAATACCGCCAGTAAATTAACAATGACGTTAGGAAAACATTGAAATTATAACTCATATTAAAGAAAAATTGAATAAATTTATTCCAAATACGTAATTAACATTTAACTATTTGATTTCATATACATTTTTACCTTAGTTTATTATTTATATAAATAATTATTTGAATGAATTATATCATCATCAAATAAAAAATTAATAGTAAATAAAAACTAGTTTATATTTGCCTACCTTTTACCTTTTGAGAAAGGTTATATTTTAAAGATTTCACGAATTTTCAAGGGTAATCAATTATTATAATAAAAACTATCCTCTTGATAGATATATTACATTAAACCTCACTAACTTAAAAGAGAATCATCAAACTGTTGTTAAAATAGTAAGTATTAATTTTAGTTCAAAAGCAAGCGTCAAATAAGATTAGTAAAATAAATAGATCTACACGCTAGAATCTCCA
Organism: Nasonia vitripennis; assembly: GCF_009193385.2. Classification (NCBI taxonomy): domain Eukaryota; kingdom Metazoa; phylum Arthropoda; class Insecta; order Hymenoptera; family Pteromalidae; genus Nasonia; species Nasonia vitripennis. Next base: position 438,019 of record NW_022279617.1, on the reverse strand, counting down.
CAGCAATACCTACAACCGGTATCCATACATACCTCATAAACTACGGAGTGATAAGTGACCCCCGGAACCCTTGACTAACGAGTTTCGACTAATTATGCTACAAATTTCTATGAAACTCTTGGAGACGACGTTCATACTGTCCACCCTGGGCACCAGGTACCTTGGAGGCCATTGCCGTCGCGATATTCGTGTTCAGCGACCTCAAAAAACCCCGAGTAACGAGTTTTGACTTATTATGTTACAAATTCCCCTGAAACTCTGAAAGATGACCTTGATACTGTCCACCTTGGGCACCAGGTACCTCGGAGACCATTGCTGTCGCAATATTCGTGTCCAGCGACCCCAAAAACCCCCGAGTAACGAGTTTCGACTAATTTCGTTTCAAATTCTCATAAAACTCTAGGAAACGACGTTCATATTGTCCACCCTAGGCAGTAGGTACCTCGGAGGCTGTTGCCTTTGAGATATTCGTGTTTAGCGACCCCAAAAATCCCCAAGTAACGAGTTTTGACTAATTATGCTACTAATTCCCTTAAAACTCTTAAAGACAACGTTGATACTGTCCACCCTGGGCACCAGGTACCTTGGAGGCTGTTGCCGTCTAGATAATCGTGTTCGGAGACCTCAAAAACCCCCGAGTAACAAGTTTCGACTTAATATGTCACAAATTGCCCTGCAACTCTTGAAGACGACCTTGATACTGTCCACCCTGGGCACCAGATACCTAGGAGGCCGTTGCTGTCGCAATATTCGTGTTCAGCGACCCCATAAACCCTCGAGTAGCAAAGCTGGACTCATTTTAATAAATACTATGCACCGAATGCGTCTTTTTATTATATATACATTTTATTTCTAATTCGATTTGATTTTTTGCACCACGGAAGTTTCGAGGATAAAAACGGAATTTGGGAGAAGAAAAAAATTGAAAAGAGAAACACAACACAAAATTTTGGTCAGCTATAGAATGATCACGGATCGTTTATTTTTTATGAAACTTTTTTTAATTAAAAGTTCTTTTAATATCTTTGAAAGTAATATTGATTCGCCTTATAAAGCAATGTATTTGAATAAGATATGAATGTTTGAATATTTTGTAGAGGTTAGAAAACTCTATTTCAAAGAATATAAGGTTGCGGTGCGCTCAATAGCCCGTATAGTATATCTACTTGCCATCGGGGGCGCTACCGCGACCCTTGATACATAAGCCTTTGTAAGGTTTCCTGTAGAAGCAAACAAGTTGCCTGTACATTGGTATGGTACAGCAATTAACAAACTCAACTTAAAAACTTAAAAACTAAAACTAGTATTTTACATAATCTTTCTTATTATATTATGATACATGGAAGTTTCTTATGGAATCCTTTAATTTATTTTTAATTGTGACTTTTTCAACTGTTAGCTCTTAGAGATCATTAGAAAGTAAGTTGAAGATTTTCACAGCCATGTAGCAGCTGCTTTTCTTACTTATAGTTTTATTAATTTTTGGCAACGATACCCTAATAGCACATAATATTTCAAAAGATTTGCATATTTTAAAATATTATAGAAACTTTTTTAAAACAACTTAAAACTGTAAAATAAATATTTTCATAAAATATGACCCACAGCTTTATAAAATAGTTTTAAAATATGTGATTGTAAATATTAAAAGGAAAATATTGAAAAATATTTTAAGAATATTTTTTTCAAATATATTTTGTTTGATTCGGGCATATTTTGTGAAGAATATTTTATAATCTTGCACAAATATATTAAAATATTAAATTTATTAAAATATTTGCATAAATCACTATAAAATATATCTAAAACATATTTTTAAATATTTTGTAAATATTGCATAAAAACATTTTAATTTCGTTCACAAAAAATATTGAAATGAAATATTATGAAAAATGTTGAAAACATATTAAAATAATGTTTTTTACAAATATTTGAAAAGGTTAATAAAATATTTCAAATAATTATTTAACTACAAGAGTTTGATACATTTTCTTTCAAAGATTTTATAATGTTGCATTCATATTTTATTCAAATATGTACATTAATCGTTATAAAATCATTTTAAAATATTTTATTAATTTTTATAAGAAACATTTCAATTTGGTTTACAAAAAAAACATAGGTATACAATATTATAAAAAATCTTAAGAACATTTTAATATTATGATTTTTAGACATATTTTGTAAGGCTAGTAAAATATTTTGGACAAATATTAAATTACGAGATTAAGATCCATTTTCTTTTCAAGATTTTAAAACATTTTATAAATGTTAGGCAGATACTTTTTTTATTTGGTAGAGGCAACGCATACTGTGTTGCGTCGCAACATTTTGTCCAATGCTACTTCAGCATTGAACGTGTACATATTACGTTTGCGCCTGCGCGCGCATCGAATGAGTGTGTGTGTATGGACCTACTGAGTCTAGCGCGGTGGTAGCACCGCGCGTTGCTGCCTCCGCCACCTTGAGCCGGACTCTCCCGCTCTTTCGCTCGGCTTGTCCGTCAGTCACCGACTATCATTCGGAGCGTGCGGAGCTCCCTCGCGACTCTGTCTCCTAGAGACTGCCGAGCATACTTGCTCATACCGAATCATACTGTCTCCTAGAGACTGCCAGGCATTATTGCCTACATTCAAATCGCATTTATTCGCCTAGAAATTGTGTATGTGTTGAGACGGCAGGCCCAGCCCGGGGGATAAGAGAACAGCAACAGATAACTGGCCTGGCGTAGGCAAGTTACCGACCGAGTGGCGCTAGTAGCCACATGTAAATAGTCTACCTGAGCGCTGGTAGAGGGCGTGCGCGCAGATAACACAGGAGAGAGGGAGCATCCCGGGTATATAAGGAGCCCTGGAGCCAGTAGCGAGCATTCATGATCTGGCTCTCAACTGAGCAACGTGCGAATGGTAGTACTCGCTGCTTGCTCCGGTCTCCACCATACCTAGTAGTCCATGAGCCCCAGGCTCTCGAAGAGTATGTGTGCAGTCCACTCCCTCTCCTTGTAGACTGAGATCCAGCATCGCTTATCATAGAATATTGAATGATTAAATAAATAAGTGAAAGACATTTAAAACATATAAACCCTTGCTTAGTATTACCCACTCCCATCCCCCCATCAGTTGTGTCACCGGTGTAGGATGGTAGTACCCTGCATTTAGGTGGCGCATCTGGTTCTAGACTCATGGTGAGATGGTAGTACCTCACACATCAGTCTAATAGCTGCGTGGTTTACCTAAGTGTGCGGGATATGCGTAGTGGGAATACCCTACTCATTTCCCTCTACGCACGAGCAGCTCTCCTCTGGTGTTTCGGCCATTACAGAAGATAGGGAGGTCTTTTGTCCACTTAATAGATATTACCGGGTGGATCAAAGACTGCTATCACTCTTCGAATGTGCTTCTCTCCCGCTTAACTAACCTCGGGTCTCGAATCCTTCGCGTTCGCGTAATAACCATTCACGGACCGTTTCAGTGTGTGCTTCGCATTGTAATTTCGTTGTATCTAACCGTCGAACCACGTGTGTGTCGTGTGCGTTGCGCCATTGTTCTTCGCGACGTCACGCCGGGCTTTGTTCGTTTTCATATTTCGTATTAAGTATTAATTCTTTTCTGTTCATCTTAATTTAATTATATTCAGTGTAGTGTAATCATAAAATAAGAAGGATTTTTATGCCGAAAGGCTTTTCCCTGTAATTTGGTGTAGTATAATTAATAGAACCACTCATTCCTTTCCAAAAATTCCGAAATAAAATCAATTTATTCTAACTAGGCCTTTATGTGCTTCCCACAAAAAGGCCACGATTATTCATATTGATAAAGTAACATATATTGATAAGTTTGTATAAAATATTTAGAAAGTGTGTTTTGATGTATTTTAAGTAGAAATGTAGTGGTTTTGTAAAATATCCGTACAGACACATGTATTTGTGTGACAATGCTTCTTCTTATCAGTGGGTTTTAATCCTCTAAGTCTTATTTTCTTTGTTTTTACTGTAGCATAATGGAAAAATAGTCCGTTTCTTTACATTGCGTTAACGCGTTTTTTATGGAGATTTTTTAGTTTTCAGATTTTCACCGAGAAATTAACCTCCTGGAGGTGACGTGCGGCATCTTTGCGGCCGCACAATGAGCTGGCGAATCGCCCCGTTACAAATTATTGAGAAAGTTAAGGTTGATCTCCATTGATTTTTTGCCAAAAACTCGAAAATTTTTTTATTATATATTTTAATTGCTTATAGTTTTATGAACATTTTAGACCAATCTGATGTAAAAACTCAAAGTTATACCAATGTTATAGGCAGTTTAGTAAAATATTTTACATTAGATTGCATACAAAAATAAAGCTTTAAACGCGTTTTTTTCGTAACTTATTCGTTTGACTTCATAAAGTTCCTTGCGCAAGGCATTTATATTAATCCTTATCAAATTTTTTACACTCGTAGTTTAAAACATTTTGAAAAGAAGTTAAAATTTCTATTTAACGTATCTGTTCTGGAAAAATTTGTTTAATTATGAATATTATTGATTTATGGGTTTTTTTGAAGAATTTTACTGTTTAATGAATTCTTGATTTATTACAGATAAACAATAGCAGTTCTCGTAATTTTATATTCAAGCTCAAGAGTTGTATTTGTATGATTTTTTTCCATATAGATTTTCTTCATTTTCACACGATACTAATATTACTTTAATTATCGATTCTTTTATAGGTAATTGATTATTATTCTTTTTTGTTGTTGATTTTCCAATACAGCTATGTATCATTCTTCTTAGTTCATTTAATGCAAGATTTGAATCCTGCAATTCCTATCTTCTATGTTCCTTGCACATTCCTTTAACTTTCTATAATTTACATATGTTTCTGCACTTCTTGCGCATTCTGCCTTTTAAGCTGATCGATTCTTATTATAAGCGGGTAATGATCATTAAACGGAGTACACAATTTAGAAGTCTCTATATTAACGTCTTTAGTTTTCGACGCTGTGCCTCCCAGCACAGGTGAGCAACACCTAGTGCCTTGTATGCGCCAGGATTTTTCTTAAATCATTTCTTAAATCTTTCTCTCTCTCTCTCTCTCTCTCTCTCTCTCTCTCTCTCTCTCTCTCTCTCGCGCGCGCGCGCGCGTTTTCTCGCGTTCTCCCTTTATCTCGCATCCTTTCTCACACACACCCTCGCGAACACTGGGATGTAGCTTGGCTGGCGTAGCTTAGCAGAGACTTTCTCCTTGCCGTGACTGGACTGGCTTGACCGTGTCCCTCTTTCTCTCTCCCTTACTCTTTCTTTCTCTCTTGTAGCTATAGGGTGGTTAACCTGACACGCTGAGCACTCAGTGCGTTGCTGGATCGGCTAGTTCTCGCGGCACGAAAACACCTCAGTCGTGAACACTCTCTGGGCTGAAGTCTTTCGACAGTGGAATCTGCACAAAAAATTTACGTTATTTATAACGTCTTATGTGAGAATAAATATATCATGATACTATCCTGATAATATCTGAAAAATATTTGGCCAGGAGAAAGTAAGATTATGAATCGCAAATAGATGATGTCCAGGTCTTCAGAGTCGCCGATGTCGGGATTCAGGGTTAGCATATAGAAGTGCATTTTTCGTCAATATCTCGTAAAGGGAGGCTTTTCGAGAGAAAAGGACGAAATTTTCGCCCAATACATGGGGCTCGAACATCGAATTTTCATTCGGGTAGTAAATTAAAATTTTTTTGATTTTGAGGTTAGGATTCCGTTTTTTATTTTCGAAACGGTGCGCCCTTACTACAACTCCATAAAGCTAGAGAATGACGTCTACAAGTAAGCATTTTACAAAAATCTACGGAGTCCGTCATCGCCGACCCCGAACACCTAGATAGATAGCGTACTAGATAGCTGCATACTTGAGGTATTTATTTATTCGTCAAGCAATCGTCCAAAAATATAACCTCTAATTGAAGAGCTCTCAATGCTTATGGGATAGGTGGATTTAAGGTTTTGTTTTTAGATGCAAAATTATCACCTTTGCTTGCTTTCTTTTTATGTGCTGCGCATAAAAACCGAAGCTCGAGTTTTTTTGTATTTTAGTAATTTTTTGTAATTTTAGTTTGTACATGTTGAAGTACTTAATATATCAGATTTGAAATTTTGAACGTAATAGGTCAGTTTAGGTAAACGGATAGCACGCACGACTACCACGCTGATGACCCAGGATCAATTCCCGCCGCCGACAAAAAGTTTTATTTTATTTCTTTGTTTCTAAATAATATAATATTCATACTAAATTAATTAAAATTTATAAGAATAAGTCTAAAATAAGTTAAACAAAGAAAGAAATTAATTTTTTTGTTCCGCAGTGTACATTTCTAATCGATTTAAAATGCGACATTTTCACTGATTTAAGCAGTGACCGTTTCACTAATTCATTCAGTGAATAGGCACTATCTGGCAGTTGCATACTTTTCACTGTATAAATTAGCGCATATGCACTATCAATCAGTGAAATTTCACTATTTTACACGGAGAGAGTAAATATTATTTTTAATATATATGAGGACACTATCGGCCCTATTAATTTTACTTACGTGCAACAAAATTTATACCTATGTAACTGATAGAAATGAGGCTGTTTCTAAAAGAGCATTAAATTGCCTACTTGCGTCGCAAAAGCGACTAGCTTAGGGGTTGAGAGAATATTAACCCGCGGCGGACGAATCCGCAACCGAATGCTCGAAGCGTGTCGACTGTCGCCGAAAGTGCCAGCGCATTCGCGCCACTAAAATGTAAGATTAGCGCAACAGCGCAAGTACTGTTCTCTCTTATGAATAAATTCAGCGACGGGCGAAACTAAAATGCTGTGTTGGATTACTGTGTTGTGCAAGCTTGCCCCTTTCTCCCCCTTAAATCCAAGCACCGAGGACCCTGCCACTTTCCGCGGTCCGGCCTGCAGAAGTCGCCGGAGAAGCTGACTAGCAGAGCAGAGGCAGCGGTCCCTCAGAATCTTTTGGCGGCGCAGTAACCTCTGGCGCACTACGAGCTCTAGCTTAGAGAAGCGTTTCCTTTCCTTTGGAGAGTTAGAACTCCCCCGGTGCATAATCCCAGGTTGCCACGTCACAAAATATTAAGGTTTAAATTTTTTCATGAAAATTATATGATTTGGTATTGTGACGGGTGTCACCTCGAAGTGTCACCCTTCTCCTATTTTAAAGATTTTTATTGAATTTTTCTGATTACCATAGTATTTTGCTAAGAAAATTGCTTCAGTAAAAAAATTAAGATTAAAAATATTTAGAAAAAGCATTAATATACTGTAAATTTTAACAATTTCTTATCTATTAGAACTATAGATTTAGTTGGAGAAAATTACGTGCCAAAGAATTGGCAGCGGTTGTAATGTAATTACAGTACCAAACATAAGCTGAGAAAATAATGTTCTTGCAAAAAATCTTATTGAAATCACACATGAAAACAACAAAGATCCTAATTAAAATGGCTGCTAATTTAATGAACAGTATGCATTCTCCAAAATTAAGAAATGTAGATAATAAGTGATTAAGAACCAGCTATTGATTACTACAATTTTTTCATAAAGAAAAATTCTGATTATACATACTAGGCGGTAGCCTCCTACTCGCTTCGCTCTCCAACCCCTACATTCGTTGCAAATTGGTGTGCCAGTATCTTCGAGAATAACGCGTTTTTTTATAATAAAAGAAATTTCACTGCTGCTGGTTCAGAAATTTAAAAAGTGAAGCAAAGATGAAAAAGAAAAGCAAACTATGGTATAAAACTTTAAGTTTTTATTTAGCTTACTTTAATAATAAAAAAAAAACATTACAATTCTCATGCCAGGCAAATGAATTCAAGTTACTATAAGGTCTTCACAAAAAGATTCTCGAATTTTTCCCAAACAGTTTGTGCTAATGGTACATTGTTTGCAATTAATAACCAAGCAAAAAACAAACGAAATTGCTTTGGTAACATAATTGTAAATGCCTCATCAAATATATGAAAAATTTCTTGATTGTTTTCAATTAATCGCATGACTATTGCTGTTTCAGTAAATGTTGAAAACGTTATATAATATTAATTATAAGTGAAATAACTCTCGCTCGTTAGGATTCACACAGATTAATCTTCCTAAAGTATTTGAATAGTTTTTACGTCTAATCCACTTCTTTTTCGTGAAATCATAATGTTCTGGTATATCACAATACAAAAAAATTTGTCATAATCATTAATTTTATTCAGTTTAAACTATGCTGTTACAGTTGTCTCGTGATTGAGAAAATCTATATTAATGTTGTATACATCAAAAATTATTTTTGTTGAGTCTATAAATGAATAGCTAATTTAACTACACTATGAGAACGAGCACAAATTGGTAATTCTTGAATACGCTATGCAGCTTCCATTGGCCCTACGTATCTACAATTTATGTATTCTGTTATTTCATCGTATATTGCTTTATCTTCATCATTTTTACTCACTTGAATAAAAACACGATCATGTCCTTTGTGTGAATATTTGTATAAATATTTTATGCTCATAATAGATGCATGATATTCAACATTAATATAGCAGTTATATTTTCTTACAAGAGTTTGATTATAGGGAACAACCATTCTATTATCAACCTCTACAGGTTTACCATAAAGTCTTTTGTTATAGACATAGTTTTTATTTTTATTATAAAGACGACAATTTCTAGGAAAACCATCCTCTTCAAATTGCGTTGCATCACAAAAAGCTTTTAGAAATTTTTTTAACTACATCATAACTTAGTGTTTTATTTAATGAGGTTTATATGTATGTAGCATATGTTTGAATACTGATTCTTGTAATTCCACATCATTCTTATTAGGAATTTTAGCTGATATTTATTTATTTATTTACCAGAAAGAAAATACAGCGGTATTTACACCCTCCATATTCCTGCAAAGATAAACAAGGTTATCTGACTGCAGGCCTGGCATTATAATTACATTAATCAAATAAAATATATTAAAAAATAACTTTAAAACTAAAACTTATCCTATATTATGCTTACTTAGTAGCCTCCTTACTACTTTAGCATCATCTGTATATACATTTTTCAATATTTAACATTTAACAATTTAACTCGGAGATATATATTGCATTTATCAACAATTGAATTTAATCCATTCTTTGATTATTTTTTGTTAACTCGATTTACTTATTTCTAACACTTTTAAGTTCTTTGGCAAAGCATTACACGTTGAGATCGCTTTAATATAACAATTCTTATTATTAATTCTTTTTTTGTTGATCGGTACAATAATGCTTTTATTTCTCGTAATACTAGATGAGTTGAGATATTGCGCTTTGAGATCATTATAGTATATCTTTAAGGCCTCGAGTGTAAACAATTGCTCAAGATCGAGAGGATTATTTTGCGTGACAAAATTATTTTTGTTTATAATTTTAAGAATTTTTTTCTGTATTTTTTGTATTATTTCTCTATTGTTTTTATAGACTCCACCCCAGGCAATTATACCATAACTCATGATACTATGAAAAAAGGCATAATAAATCAACATCAAAGTATCAGTTGACATTGATTTTGCAATTGTGTAAAAGATATACACTACATATTTAGTTTTCTTAATAATATTTAACATATGCATATCCCATTTTAGATTGTAGTCTATAATTATGCCCAGATATTTGTAGTTCTCAATTGCCGACATAGCTACCGAAAGTCATACAAACAGACTTATCAACATTTAATGATAGCTTATTTACCGCAAACCATTTGTGTATGCGTAGCAGGTAATTATTCATGTTATCCTGGGCTTTCGCCCAGGAATCTTCTGTTGCTATTATAGCAGTGTCGTAAGCATACGACAGAATAGCTTCCGTAGGTATCTCTTGGAGTGTATTATTTATGTATAAAATAAACAACAGTGGACCAAGTATCGTACGTTGTGGTACCCCAGTATTTATTACTAACTTTGGTATCTGTTACTAAGGTACTCGTTTATTAGGTTACTAGGGTCAAAGCTTGTCCCCTAATTCCCATGCAGTATAATTTATCTAGTAAGACAATATAATCCACTGTATCGGAAGTCTTGGCCAGGTTCAGAAAAGTGACTAAAGTAGGAATACTCTTTTTGATATTGTTGTACAATGAGTTCATTAAATAATTAAGCGCATCTTTTGTACCCTTTTTCTTTACGAAGCCAAATTGGTGTTCAGAGATCATATTAGATTCATTTACAAAATCATATAGTCTATTGTGTATTATTTTTTCAAATATTTTCGCTTCATTTGATATCGGTGAAATAGACCTATATTTATTGATATTACTTTTTTTCGCCAGATTCGTAGACTGAGACAATTTCAGCTTGCTTGAGTGCATCAGGCCATATACCTATTTCAATGCTTAGGTTTATAATATAAGTTAGAGCTTCAGCTATATAGCTGCTTATTAATTTCAAGGTCTTAGAGTTGATCCTGTCAACTTCCCCACTTCTAATTTTTAGTGCATTGATTACAGATACTACCTCATTCGTGTTCGTTGAATTAATGAATATTGTATTTGGATTCATAGCCGGTAGTTTGAGTTCCGCATTATCCGGTTTCTTAATGCCTGTTGGAGTGAATCTCCTGGGGTGGCTAAACACGGAGGAATAACACTTGGTTTGTGTAGTAAAGAGCTTTGTTGATGAAGAGTAAGTAGTCTCGAGCAGCGGAGCTGTTGTTACAACGGTGGTCGGCAGGAGAGAGAGTGCGGGAGAGCCCGAGCTCAAACGAGCGAGCATACGTTTCACTGAAACGACGCCAGATGGCAGCGGATGGCGCAGTGAACCTGCTTTAAATCAGACGGCACGAAGACTCGCCAACACTCCCTCCCTTCGGGTCGCTTGATCTTCCGATTAAACTTCTAGAATGTTGCTCTTCTGATTAAATTTGTACTTCTGAAATCTTATTCTTCTGATTGAATCTCCCTTTCAGCATCTCCTTGGTTTCCTAAATCTGAAACACAGTTAAATTTTGTGTTCGTCTGATTTATAGAATACTCTGAAATTTATTGTTAAGTGTGGGTTTATGTGTTGAGTATTTTGTCTCTGAGATATTTATGGTTTACATTAGGCAAAGGTTTTGTCATAATATCTGCCGTGTTTTCTATAGTTGATATCCATCTGACTTTGATTTTTCCTTCTAAGACACATTGTTTAATGTAGTCTCCGTGTGTATTAGCCATGTGACTTTTACTTCCTGTCTTTTCTCTATTTTGCAGCTTTCTCTGAATTTTTTTTAGTTCATCATCAACATTTTTCAATTTGTAATTTCTTTCCATCTGTGTGCAATCTCCTGCAGATTTATTATCACACAATATTGTGACAGGGTATAGAGTTTTTCCTGTAATGTCTCTTATCGCTTTGTCCAAAGAGATTATTTCTTGACAAGCGTTGCTCATAGCAAGGTATTCTGCTTGGCAAGTGGATAGTGACACATACGACTGTTTATAACTTCTCCACATAATTGTGTCGCCATAGAGTCTGATTATATATCCTCCTGTTGAGTAGGAATCTTCACAATATCTGAAGCTGGCATCTGTCATTGTTTCCATATTGTCTTCTTTCGCTCTGAATGTTAGTCCTATCTCTGATGTGCCTCTGAGGTATCTAAAGATTCTTTTTACATCTTTCCAGTCACTTTCACTCGGTGACAATTGTCTTCTGGATAAAAGGTTTACTGCAAATGCAATATCCGGTCTTGTTGCACCTGCTAAATAGAGTAAGCTTCCTATTGCTTCTCTGTATGGTGCTTCAGTTATCGTCTGATTTTCTTCTGAGATTTTAAGTTCTCTATTTCGAACTTGTCTTGTGACCATGGGTGTTTTCTGCGGTTTACTGTTTTTCATATTGAAATGTTCTAAACATTTCTCTATGTACTCTGATTGAGATAGATTTAATATCTTCTGATCTCGATCTCTAGTAATTTTCATAAACAAAAATACTTTAGGTTCTCCTAGGTCTTTCATCTGAAATGTAGAGCATAATTTTTCTTTAATTTCTTTTAGTTTCTTCTGATTGTTGCCTGCTAGGATGATATCGTCTACATATAGCAGTAATACTAGCATCTGATTTTGTAATCTCGATGTGAATAAGCATGGTTCATTTATATCTTTTTCTAGTCCAAGTTCCAAAGCAACTTCTGAGAATCGCTTGTTCCATCGCTTGGGACTTATTCTTAGACCATATAAAGATTTTTGAAGTTTACATACTTTCCTTCTTTTGGTGATTGGATCGATTTCGATACCGTCTGGTATTTCCATAAATATGTCATCGTCGAGTGTTCCATTTAGGAAGGCTGTCTTGACATCCATCTGATAAGCGGTTAAATTTAACTTATTAATGATTGCGAACGTTGCTCTAACTATTGGCAATCTTGAAACTGGTGCGTAAGTCTCTCTAAGTTCATACTCTTTTCTATCCTTGAATCCTCTGATAACTAATCTTCCTTTGTAAGTTATTTGACCATCTTCTGAGGTTTTCTTTTTGAACACCCACTTGAAATCAATGGTTTGGATCTGTTTGCCATCTTTATCCAAAGAGGGTCTGTCTACCAATTTCCAGACGTTGTCTTCCATAGACTTTAACTCTTGTTTTATAGCTTCTGACCATTTTTGTTTCTCTTCTGATTCAATAGCTTCTTTATAGCTGATAGGATCTCTGTTCGTTTGTGCTATAAAAATGTGTCCAAGTTCATCTTCTTCTGAGTGTGTATTTCTGTCTTCCCCAGTTGGGGTAGGCACAGGTAGCAGATCGTTAGTGTTTGCTACTTCGATTACTGCTTCTCTGAGATGTGTCCAAGTTCGTCTGTTTGTCTTGGCTTTTCTTTCTAGACATGGTCGTTTTCCTGGTTCTGATTTATTTATTTTCGATACTTCTGAGTTCTTGACTTCTGCTTTTCTCTTCTGACTTTTCTCTTTCTCTGAGTTTTGTTCTTCTGGTATATCTGGTTGTGTTTCAACTTCTGAAGTTATTTCTAACGTCTCTGATTTTTCTTTTAAGTTTGAATTATATACATCCTTATATACCAGTTTTTCATTGAACCTTACATGTCTTGATGTTACGAACCTCTGAGACTCTGGATGCCATCAGACATATCCAGTTTGAGAATATCCTACCATGATTGTGCAGATAGCTCTGTGTGAGAACTTACTTTCTGCATTGGGTATCTTGGCATATGCTAGACATCCGAAACGTCTGATTTTGTCAAGGTGAATGTTTCCGTCAGGAACCATTTTCTTGATTGGTATCTCTGAATTGATTCCTTTATGTGGAGTTCTATTCTAAATATGGATAGCCACTTCTAAAGCAATTATCCACATGCTCTTTGGTAGACCAGAATCTATCATGAGTGTTCTGATTTTCCACTGTATGGTTTTGTTAAACCTTTCAGCAGTCCTATTATGTTGTGGAGTGTAAGGAGGTGCAAATTCTCCTTCAATCTTTTCCTTTTTCATAACTTCTGAGAATTTACCTCCAGTAAATTCAGTGCCATTATCTGTTCTGATGAAACACACTTTTTCTTCTTTACCCAGTAAGTTTCTTGTAGTTATCAAGAACTTTTCTTGGCAATCTCCAGCTTCACTTTTCTGTTTAGTGGAGTACGCTTTAGCGAATCTTGTGTGATCATCTACAAATACTATAATGAATTTGTTTTCTCCTGGATACGAGACTGGCTTAATTGGTCCCATCGTGTCTGTATGTATCCTTTCTAATGGTCTTGTTGCTCTGAGTCTGACTTCTGAGAAAGGCAAGTTTTCCATTTTTGCTAAAACGCATATTTCGCAGTCGGAGATGGACTTGTCAAATTTTATTCTTCTGAGTTTCTCTTCTGATTATTGTAACAATAATAAATATTGTAGAGAAGCATGTCCTAGTTTGATATGCCAGAGCATTCCTTCACTTAGCTTCTTTTCTTGATTATTTGTTTTATTGTTCACATCTTTCTGTAGGTATTTTAGCATTTCTTCTGAGTAATCATCTAGGTTTAGGATTTTTCTGTTCAGAGTTTGTTCGTCTAGATTTGTATCCCAGTCTTCTTTTTGTCTGTCTGGGCTTGTTCCTTCTCTGATTTGTTCTTGCTCTTTCTCCCTCCCAATCTCAGCATGACTCATCTGATCATTCTCTGATTTACTTATTTCTTCTGATTCAATTTGATCTCTGAGATCCATGATGTCAGCCTGAGATTGTTGCAAGAACTCGTCTACTGATACTATATTAGCTGTGCATGAATATTTATCATAGACTTCTTGTGCTACATCTGCTTGTTTGTTTCTTAATACATTCAATGAAATTATCCAATTTGGTTTTTCATAGACACCTGTGAGATATTCTTCACTAGTGTTTTTGTCGTAGATTTTAAGTATTTTATTGTCTAAATAAATACTTAAGCCTACATCTGCAAAACGTCTAAGAGATATAAGGTCGTCTGAGATATTCTTTGCAGCTATTACATTAGTTAAAATTATTTTCTTATTTTCATCTGAGGTTGATTTTAGAATTAAATCTCCTCTACCGTCTACTATAATGTTCGCGTAATTATTTTTGTTCCCGCTTCTGATGTATTCTCCTGAACTTTTTCTGAAGTTCCTTAAAATTATACTCTTATTGATTATGTGATCTGTTGCGCCAGAGTCTGCTATAAATACAAGCTTTGTAGGTGTTTTGTTAGTAATTTGTGTATTGTTACCTGTTAGCATCGCCTTGAATTTTTCTCCTTGCTTCTGATTTCGTCCTGGTGTCGGTATATTTACGTTTCTTTTTATAAAAACTCTCTTGTTGTTTCCCCTACCTCTGATATTATTATTATAACCACCCCTGCCTCTATTATTTTTACCTCTAAAGTTGTTATTGTTTTGTTTGTGTTGTAAAAAATGTTAGATCTTACATACCCATCTTTTGGATTGTGTTTGTTAGGACAGTCGCCACCTTTGTGGGGAGCCACTGCTTGACAGTAAAAACAGTACCATAAGTTGTACTCTTTTAAAGGACAATGAGCAATCCTGTGCCCAACTTTGTTGCAGCGGAAACATTTGTCTGTTATAGTAGCTGTTTGTCTTGCCACTCCTGTTTGTCTAGCATCTGAAGGTTGACCATCTGAAGTTCGTCTGTCTGATTCCAGCTGTAGCAAGAAAGTTTTTATGTCATCAAGACTCATTTCTGTTTTTGTTGCCTGAAGTCTGATCATATTAGCTGATCTGACTTCTTTATAATTCTTTGAGACTGATTTTAAAAATGCTGATCTTTTCTCTTCCTCTGTCAGAGGTGTTCTTGTTTCGCATGTTTCGAATTCTCTAATCATCGATTCAAAACGATCACAAAATGCATTAACCGATTCTTTGTTATACATATTTAAGCGATACAATTTTTCTCTGACAGAAGAATCGGTAATATTCGATTCAGCTCTTCTAAATTCTCTGATGGATTTTACTATTTGTTTTGGGTCTTTAATTTGTAAGATCTTGTTATGATAATAAGGGTCTAACTAAGTAGTTCAGAAGTCTTACCCTCATTCTCAGCCAGTAGATCTCCTCTTATTTCGTCAGTCATATTCGATTTAATCTGAGCAATCAATATTCTTGCTGGCTCAGTCAGGTTTGTCTTCTTTATTTTTGAGGTTACGTTCTTTACACTGTGTTCGGGGAAAATTACAAGATGTTTCCCCAAGTATTTAAAGGTGCCTGATATCTGGTTGAGGCAGATGATGTGAATAGCCTCATCACAGATGATGCACACTACTGTATCCAATTTTTTCACAGGATGACACGCATGAAAAGTGGGACGCATATCAGGAGGCTTGCGTACTTCCGCCATGTTGATAGATAACAATATATTTCCATCAATCTTATCAGGATTTCTTAATTTTGACTTATGATCCAATACTAACAATAAATGTGCGTGCGGAAGACCTCATTTTTGAAATTCAATTACGTATGCATGTGCATCTTTCCAAAAATATTTCCACTAAGAATATCAGATAGGATTGCTCGAAATTTACAATAAAGTAATCTAACAGTAATTGTTACAGTATTATTGCATGAAGCTCCTGGTGGAAAATTTTGTTGTTATCGTAACAAATATATCTGGTGGGCTGCCTATTATTCGCATTATAGCCATTCAATCAAGGAAACTTTGATGCATGTATCTAAGACTTCCTATATAAGCTGATGGCAAAACGAACAAATTACCTAATCTTCCGTTATTTTCAAAATTCTTATTATTGTTGAGCACACTTTTTGTTACGTGATCAACAAGACCTTGGTAACATTCTACACGTAATTTTTTCTAATTATATCATAAAAAATTCAGTTTACAATCTTCTATAATAATATAAGCTTGAATAATATACTGTTAATCTAAAAAAGTTAATCTTCCACAATGTAGAATAGGATTTTGACATAGGCCTATAAGCTAATCGATATGAATAATATTGCAAAGGAGATAAATTTTTATCAATGTTATGATTTTGTCGAAACATCGGATTTCATCTTATATCTCCATAAGAAAATGTTATAGGGAAAATCATGGGATCTATGTGAAAATATAGTTTATTCAAAATAGAAGTTGGACTTATTAGGATAGGATAGGATAGGATCATAATAATTAGGTTTATACGGGCACAGGGGAGGGTAAAACGGTTAAACACACGCGAACGCGCGTACTTAACTTTCGAAGCCGCTGGAAAAAATTAAGGGGGAAAATAAGGGGAGAAAAATAAGGGGCGAGGGGGGAAATTTCGGAACCGGCGCACAGTGTGAACAAAATTTTTTTTTGTATTAAAACCTAATATCTCACGATTGAGTGAACAGAATTGGATAAAATTTGGTTAGAGTATAGTTTGAGTTATGTGGAATAAGAGAAAAATATTGGGAAGGCCCACATTAGTACTTAGGGGTCCTGAAATTCAAGGAAAAAAGGCCCATTTTGCGATTTTAGCGATAAAATCTTGGCCTTTTTCAATATTTATAATATTTTTTGGAAAAAAACTATGCGACTAACAGATTTTTGTCTACTGAACATGAATCTATCGAGAAAAGTTGTCTTAGAATTCATTTTACAAAAAATACACGATTCATCATATTTAAGTGGATTCTCTTGAAAACTGAAAAAGCTAAGACAACTTTTCACGATAGATTCAAGTTCAGTAGACAAAAATATGTCAGTCGCATAGTATTTTTCCAAAAAATATTATAAATATTGAAAAAGGCCAAGATTTTATCGCTAAAATCGCAAAATGGGCCTTTTTTTCTTGAATTTTGGGGCCATGAAAACTATTGTGGGCCTTCCCAATATTTGTCTCTTATTCCGCGTAACCCAAACTATACTAACTAAATTTCATCCAATTTTGTTGACTCGATCGTGAGATATTAGATTTTAATACAAAAAAAAAAAAAATTTGTTTTCACACCGTGTGGCGGCGGCAGTGGCGAAACTTTCTTTATAATATAGAGAGATTATATTGTAACGATTGTCACGGAGTCAGAGTAGCGTGGACCCGTAGTTGCTGTCATAAAAAGGAAGGGTGAAACAAGGTCGGGGAAAAATAAGGGAGAACGCACCGCGAACGTAAGAGAACACATGCAGCTATGCGCAACGACTCAACAAGTCCAAATGAACTTGATATCTTACCCGGCAAGCCGATAGAGCATCGAATCTTCTCAAGGACTCGCAATGCCACTTTTTCTTAGTCACCCAAGGTAGAGAGGGATGCATCTTGCACCTAGTATGTCCTGCGACCAGCGTGTCAGATGATATAATCAGTTGAGCCGATCTCGACTGCGCGGATTATTCTGGTTAAAAGGGATATTTTGGGTTTACGAAACGTCTTCAGTGCATAAGTAATCATAAGCAATCGCGTGATATTGTACCCAGTGGTTATGATATTGGAATATCAAATAAAGTCAAATTGCAAATTGTCGAGTCTAGAGTTCAAGGATTGAGTTTTATAATTGAATAAGTGTGTATTAAGTATGGAAAGTAAGATGTTTTAAAATGAGCATGAGTAAAGAGAAAGCTAGGCACTACGTGCGTACTCTGGTAGAATTGGAGATTTGGTCCGTCCTTTCAGCATAGCGGTTATCAACTTGTTTTATGCGCTTGGATCCAGCTCGTGTATTCTAGACTGTTGCAAAGTGTGGTCGATGAGGTGTCATAAACTTTTGCGAAGAGGTCATAGCTAAAACGATCATGCATTAGATAATATCAGAAAAACAGCGTAAGCGTTTCGTGCCCTTAGCCTTGGACATGATAATCTTAATTTAACAAAATCAATAGATAATAAAGTTGTGAAAATGTGGCCCAAAATGTGTTAAAAACTGCAGTAATAGTAGAAAAAGAAACTACAGGGACTGTCATTCCTTGACTAAATATAGTTATAGCACAATGTGACTAAAATTCGCTTTTAAGTCATGTCTATCTGTAACTAATGTAGTCCGTTTTATGCACTACGGTTATTACGTTTGCAATGCTCTTACGCTCACCTCTCAACCTCGTTAGTCACGAATAGGCACAACTTGCAGATTTTAGCAGTCTATGCTATACAATTTTAGACGATATTGTGACTAAACGAATTTGAAAACACATAATCATCACACAAACACCTACATTCTTTCACTCCATATATTTTATCTCACTCTATATATTTTAAGTTCAATTAAATAATCCGGGCCGTAAAAAGCTTTTGGCTAAAAATTTTGGGAAGATTTTGCTAGAATAAGCAAAGTAAGAAAGTGGTGGAAGTACCCCAGAGACATAGAAACCCAAATTTTTTTATGTACAACCAATATTGGTTTTGCAAATAGAAAAAACATGATCCGTTACTGAAAGCCGTCAATAACTGATGATACTCAATTGTGAGACTTTATTTGTATACATATGCCTTTGAAAGGCATCCTATAGAGGCAAACACAGTTGCCTATACATACGAATGGCATACATAAACATTAATACTAAAACATCGCTAAAAGCAAAACGCTTTGCTTTTCACATAAGGCACTCGCGGATATTTAAAGATTCGCTGATAAACACATACATAGACACACATACACAAAAAGTATGCAGATATTCAAATATTATTGATAGATTCATTAAACTGTAATGGGGTAAGACTTGACGATGAGAGGAAACATCGTATTTTTTCCTGTTCTAATTACCGGTTGTGTTATCGGATAGTATTTTTAATATACTGACCATGCTTTATAGAAGAAATTCGTATTCTTTGATAACAGATCAATTTTGCAGATTCGCCAATTGCATAATCTAAATAAAACTACTTAGTTTCATTCGAATACTTTTATTGATCTGCTGCAGCAAAAAATAATGTTGAATTTTAATGACCATTGATTGGTGTATAAAAGATTTCAGTGATTGTAATGATAATAACATATAAAATTTATAAGTTAATAATACGATAAATAATAATCAACGGGACCTTTTTCGCAATAGCACTATTCACAGCTAAGAAAACAGACTAAACTATTCTTGATAAATGCTGCACTACGGGATAATACTTATTTAACATGGTGGGTCAGTATTTATTTGTTTCTGTTCCTTTTTACGTGTAACGGGCCTAATCTTCAGTCACGACAGTGGCAGCACTTCCATCTGTCTAGCAGCTACGCCTTGCTAAAAATATGCGATTAAAATCGATGGACAAAAAATGAATCGATTCCGAGGCTATATCTTAATCCTGCGTTTTACATTTAAAAGCGATTATACTCAGGCTACTGCGTGTGTAATATATTGATGGCATTAAAATCGATTTAAAGCGATAAAATAATATCGATAAAACCGGTTTAGAATACATTATAAATATTAGGATATTCACTTAATCGATTCAATGCTTATTTAAATCGGAACCAATGTATCTGTGTTCACTAGAGAAACAGTTTTAACGATTTTTCATATCTAAAATAACATTTGATATTATTCAATCGTACTGTATTCAACTATGCAATCGTTTTTACTGATGTGTATATCGTGGTGTTAATCGATTTGAATTGACATGAATTTTTTTATCATGTGTCGTTTAATAAAGTCAATCGATTTAAATAAAGTTTCAATTCAAATCGATTGTAGTTAATAAATCTATTCTGTCTTCTACAGCATTTGACCTTTCTTATATGGTAACGGAAAAGAAGTCACTTGCGAGTATGAACATTTGAAGCGACACCAAGCAGTTATATTAAGAAACATAGTGTCAAATAAAATCGACTAGTTTCGCAATGAATTTAATTGATTCTAATCGAAATATAAAGGTTTTTTTTCATCAGGGATTTTACAAAACTTTGATCATTAAGGTCACTTAAAATGTTATCAAAATTATTTGTCAAATTAAACTAATTTAATATCGACTAATAAGTTGATTCATATTTATTGAAAGAATCCTAATTAAACTACATATTAAATTAATAAACACAGGTCTATAAAACGAAGAGAAACTTTATTAAAAAATACACACGTGAGTCCGTACGCTAAGGTGTCCCACGGGGATCTGAGCCTCTAGGCCGATGCTGCTCAGTAAGCCTCTATGGGCGATGATTAGATGACGCTGTTTGATACAGAAAGCGCGATTTTCATGTAATTCTTGATACTACATTAAAATAATCATCGCATAAAAGTCGATAAAAATATCTTCATTTTGATATTTAGATTGAGGGAGCACAAATTTTGTGTACGATATGACAAAGTAGTATTTGACAAAGACAGTTGAACATTTTTATATTTTCAATTTTGTTAAGTTAAAATATTTGTGCCCAGTACATCTCGATTCTCAAACAGCTTAATCAAATTTTTTTCTCCACGCTCTAACTCGAACATTTCTAACCCCGCTTGAAATGCACAATTTTCTACGCTACTTTCTGGCATAAAGAAAGGGTCTATTTCATGCCTGAGTTGGGGAAAATAATATGCACATACTTCTAGTTTTGATAAAAACGTTTAAAAGGAAAATGATGTCTACGATGATGATCAAATCAAACAATATATTAATACATGATACGTCAGACTACCAAAGTCATTTTATTAATTTTTTTATTTATTTATTGAAACCAGTAATTTTACGGAGTATTAGGAGTATTAGTTTAACTAATACTCGAAAACCTGCAGAGGTGAACATGGATACCTGATCGCAGGACTAAGGTGTATACAGATAATATAAAATATATATATATATATATATATATATATATATATATTTTATATTATACATGAAAAATTGAAGTACTTATAAACTGAATTCTTACACACTACAGAAAATCAATTTGTAACAATATATTTTTTTAAACAAATAATAACAGTGAAATTTACAGCTGTAAGTTTGCGAGATCACTTTTAGCTATGACTTCTAATAGTTGAGTTTAATCCAACTTTTAATTTTATTAAATTGCGCATGTTTATCTATATTTACAGTTTTTAATTCGTTAGGAAGCGCATTAAATATCCCTATAGCTTTCTTAAAACTATTCTTATCGCTAATTCTTTTATTGTATTTGGGTATAATAATACTTTTATTCCTTGTTATACTATCATTATTTTTGTTTACTATTTTTAGTTTTTTTTTTTTTTTTGTAAGTTCTGTAGAATATTTAAGTTGTTTTGATATGCTCCTCCTCAAGCTATGATGCCATAAATTATTATGCTATTGAAAAAAGCATATTAAATCATACGCAGAGTTTCAACTGTCATTGTTTTTGTGATTTATTATAAAATATATATACCAGATATTTTGTTTTTTCAACTATGTATTGAATGTGCTTGTTCGATTTTAAATTGTAATCAAACAAACACCGTCCAGGTTATGTTTCAGTACTTCTTCTGTTAGTGAGACACTCTCACTATTCAAACATGAGATGATAAGTTCATTCCTTTTATTT
Organism: Nasonia vitripennis; assembly: GCF_009193385.2. Taxonomy (NCBI): domain Eukaryota; kingdom Metazoa; phylum Arthropoda; class Insecta; order Hymenoptera; family Pteromalidae; genus Nasonia; species Nasonia vitripennis. The sequence continues at coordinate 416,126 of NW_022279617.1, read as the reverse complement.
ACGTATATATTTGTAGTTTAAATCATTTTAGTAATTAAACGCTGAATCACTTTATCTTTAATGTTAACTGGTTTGTTACCTACTGTTTTCACTGTTATTTTGGGTACTTTTTGTCGAAGTGGCTTTGGAACACTGGTTATCTCTGAATACGACAAACTTGCTGAGGTCCTTGCGTTTGGCATCATTTGCAATTTTTCTTTTAAAAGTGATTTGTTTTATTTAGTTCGCTTAATGATTGTTTCAGTAGAAAATTTTTATTCTTGGCCAGTTTGTACTTTTCTTTAATATCGATTTCAAGCTAGTCTTGCGTTGTACTTGATGCACTCAGTAAAAGTTCACTTCTTATTTCTTCTGATTTGCTCAGTTTTATTTGAACAATCAATTATCTCGCTGCATCTAAAGACTTTCCTTATCTGTTTTAGAGATTAGGTCTTTGCTGGCATGCTCTGGACAAATTATTAGACTTCCACTAATGATTTTAAACTCACTCGATTTTTCGGCTAGCCGATTCCGATGATATGCTGCATCGCAAATAACACAAACTAGTGTTGTAGTTGTTTTTAGCGTGTAACAAGCAAAATTACTAACGCACTTGCCAGAAGGCACCCGCTCTTCTGCCATGTTAGACTAATTGAATGATTTATAGATTATTGGAATATCTAATGCATAAATTATCCTACGTTATATAAAAATTAGCATTTCATCTCATTAATGAACAATCTGTATTTTTTAAAGAAGGATGTGAAGATCAGTTCATTAACAAAAATTAAGATACAACATTAACTGCATGGTTTATACTTAATCAGATTGATCCAAATGCAAGACAATATCTATACACAGATATTCCATACAATTATGTACTTAATGAAATTAAGAAAGAATGGACTGCAATAAAAAGATTTTATAAACCAGTTTTTGCAAGGATGTATTTAGTTAATACAAAAGATTGAGAAAGATTTTATTTATGATTACTATTATTACATGTAGAAGGAGCTAAATCTTTTGAAGATATAAGACCAGTTAATACTAAAACATATTTGTCTTTCGTAGAAGCAGCAGTTGCTAGAGGTTTAATGAAAACTGATGAGGAATGGGATAAATGTTTACATGAAAGTACACAATTCCAATTTCCAAATGCTTAATGTAATATTTTTGGTTATATTTGTATATTTCATAATCCACTTAATGCCAGGTGTAATGGAATCCCCGATTCCATTACGCGCCTACGACGCCAATTAAAATAGACCCACAAAACAGATACACATATACATATACACACTATTGAAAATGTATTAATCAATGGTAAAACATCGCATTTAGCTTTTTACTTTCCATTAGATATAACTAAAGAAACATGTTGTAATAACATTACAATCTGAGTATAGGGTTAAGCTTCCGAAAACAAAAGTTCTTATTTGGGACGAAATAGATATGACTTCAAAATGCGCTTTTATTGCAGTTGATAGGTTTTTTCGTGATATTGGCAAAAATTATGAACTTTGTGGAGGAAAAATAGTAATAGTGACAGATGATTTTAGACAGACCTTACCTGTTGTCAAATATAGTAATAGAACTGCCATAGATCCGACCTGATCTATGGCAGTTCTATTACTGGGTTCACCAAACGCCTCGCGACTATTCCCACGAGCGGAGTGCAGACTTTTGCTCGTGCAATCGCGAGTCTTCGTCGTTCTGCTACGACGAACGAGCACCAACTCTCTCTCCAGCTCACCTTACCGTCCATCACAAAAACAAAAATCTTTAAAAATTGTATTAAAAATAGTTCATTATGGGTTAAATTTTAACAAATGACTACAAGATAATTTAAGGGTAAATAAAAATGACATTTCCTTCGAACAATGGCTATTAAATGTTAGTCATGAAATATATTCAAGTAAATTTGAAAATAAGGATAAAGTAGTCGAAATACCAGGAGAAATTGTATGTACTAACAATATTATTAATGAAATTTATGGAAATAATTTTATAAAAAAAAAATATTTATGAAAAAGCTATATAAGCACCAAAAAATGTACTTAGTATTAACCATGAAATTTTATCAAAAAAAGTAAAAGAATAGATTAGTATAGATTCTGCAGAAGATAATCACAATCAAAATTTAAAAGCTTATTTACCAGTAGAATTTTAAAATTCCTTAAGGGGATTTCCCAAAATATACTGTTTTTCTATTCGATAAAACTTTTTGAATAAAGTTTGCAAATTAAAAACCGAGTCTGTAGCGCCGTAGTTTTAAGTTTTAAGTTAATAAAATGTTAGAATATACTATTTGTGCAGAAATATTAAGTCGAAGTAAAATTGGAAATAAAGTATTTTTATCGCGTATTGAATTATCTCTAGCTAAAGAAGATATTCCTTTTTAATATGACAAGACGCCAATCCTCAGTTAGATTAGGTTTTGCAATGCCCATAAATAAATTTCAAGGACGAATATTTAAAAATGTTGGAATACATCTTTCATCTCCAGTCATGGTCAATTATATCTGGCCTTTTCAAGAGTAACATCAAAAGCTAATTTAAGATTTTTTCTAATAGAACGATCAACAGTAAAAAAAAAAACAAAAAAATAAGAACGGTATGCACAAATTATATACTAAAAACGTTGTATTTAATGAAATATTATAATTCTATATAACACGTTTAAAGTAAAGTTTCCAGAATTATTTAATCATAACATTAATTTAAAATTAGCTCAATTTTATATCTGACTCTGTTAAGTAAACATGGATTTTACCGAGCAGAACGTCAAACTCCCCGTGACAAATTTCGATTTTGGAAAAGAGAAGAGAAAAAAGCGTCATGGGAAATTACTGCCAGATAGTATACGAGCAGTGTTCTGCGGGCCATCGAACTGTGGAAAAACAAATAGTTTATTAGCTTTAATAATACATCTTAATGGTCTTAGGTTGGAAAATTTGTATGTATACTTTAAATCCTTGAGTTAGCCAAAGTATTAATTTCTCTAAAATGTCGTGGATCCGATTGAAGGAGTATCATATCTTCCGTTTAGTGAGCATGAATCTGTAGTATCTCCAAATGAAGCCCTTTCAAATTCAATTATAATTTTGATGATGTCCCATATAGCACCCAATCTTTCGGCAATATTTCCTCAAGGTTGCATTTGTAGATTCGTCAGATTCGAAAATATTGTGCAAAGGTTAAATAAGAAATTTCCCTGCAATATTGCTGTAAGGCATCATGTCCGTTTTTGGATTGCATTTCCAAAAGACAATAAGCATATTGTGGCAATATTGCTCAAAGATTATTTGCAATATTGTAAAACATAAGCGAAGAACATTAAATCAAAATAATTAAATAAGCTTTTTCAGGGACTCCCATGCCCTATTTGGGGACTACCATGATTCTTCCCAAAATGGGCATGGGAGCCCTTGAAAAAGCTTATTTAATTATTTTGATTTAATGTTTTTCGCACAATATTTTCGAATCTGACGAATCTACAGATGCAACCTTGAGGAAATATTGCGGAAAGATTGGGTGCTATATGGGGTGGCATGTGAGAAACAGGATAACGTCAGAGCATTTTTCTGTATGCGGAGACATAAAAGTGTAAAAAGTTTCTATCCATGTCAATCTAAAGCTCATATAGGAAAACATCTCATTAGGGATAATGTCATTCTGTTAGTAATTTATCGTCAAGACGATGTAAATCTTAAATATATTTATGAAGATCACGCAGATACCGATTTAACTTTCAACGAATATCGAAATCTATGTTCTGAATGTTGAAAGAATGATAGATATGGATTCATTGTTATTGACCAAGATAGATCGATGAATAAGGGTAGATACAGGAAAAGATTTGACTGTTTTGCAATAAAAATGGCAGGTTATGAGGCTCAAACTTGCAGTTCAGTAGCAGACATCTTCAGCATGTCAGACTTCAAGAAAGAGAAGAATGTTCTTAGTGAGCTCGTGCAAGCTCGTGAGGTGAAAAAAACGAATGAGAATCGATCGATCGAGTTTGCTCAACGATCAAAATAATAATAATAAATCAAGTTTATTCGATTATGCTGATTATGATGATGATAATGCTGATGATAATGCATTTGACACAATAACCAATTCTACATTTAGATCTACGAATGAAAAAAATGAATTAGCTGAAGACTTTTTAGCATTGTTAGATAAAAGCTGTAGAACAATTGATAATACATACGGAGTCCGGAAAGTTAATGGAGTGTATATGATTAGTGATTCAGAAATTGAATTTGATGATAATTATGTCAAAGTCAGAAATGTAAAATATCCTAAAAGTAGTGGAGTTATGGAATTGCTTTTTAAAAAATATCTGGATGATCTTCTTTTGAGTTTAACAGATCGTGACAATTATCGCAAGATTCTGGAAGTAACAAATGCTGATCGGAAAAAATTCGGCAAAGATGAATCTATACGAATGTTGAGAAGTAATAAATATAAAAAAATCTTAGCACCAATGTTACGCTTCTCTCTACGTAAAAAGAACAACAGCAGCGGAGGAGACCTCATACCTAAATATAAAATAGCTAAGAAAAATTCTTCCATTGATCTCGTCTACTAGGATGATCCGAACGAGCTTACTGAGAGACTTCGACTATTAATTGCTGAACGATCAGATGGAAATAATAATCTCGTCAATAAAATCCAGTCAATTATTGAGGGATCACGTGAAGCTGGGCATATATATTGACACGCAACTTTCTTCTTTGCATCAGTACTACCATGGGTCTCTATGTGTTTGGAAGAAAACTTAAGGGCTCGCAAGTGAGTCGCAGTCTTCCAGGTATTGGTTTTAATTTTACACCAGACGGTGATTTTGATTTAGAAAATAAGCAACTTTGTAACCTAGGACAGCCCAAGCATCCAAACGATGCAATCACCTTGCATTCACTGAAAGTTATTCTTTAAACTGAAATACATTATACTGCTGCTGAACTTACTGGAATTAGTGAAGTTATAGAAGAATATAAGCAGCAAGTTGAAAAACATCAATTGGAAGTAAATGCAAAATTGCGTTATCTTTATACTACAACTCTACGCAATTACTCTGGTGTATATTATATCATTGAAGAAGTGAATTAACAATTAAAAGTTTGTGTAGACGAATTCCCAGATGGATTTTCATCTACTGTAAACAAAGATGGAACGTCAAAGAGTAGCTGAAGAGCTGCATAAGCCAGCACGTCGGCGATACAAGAGAAGAAAATGTGAGATGCGTGGAATAGACGAGACTTGGCAAGCTGTAGAAATTCATAAAACTATGTATCCGGAAATTCATTTAGTAAATAAAGTTTTAAAGAAAAGTGGTAAACGCGTTTATGTTAAATGGTTAGGATTCAGTAGCGATCACAATAGTTGGATAGATAAAAATGAGATTGTATGAATTATTCAAGGTTCAAATAAATGAGAAAGCAACTCTTATTATATTTAATAATGTATTTATATATGTAAATTGCACACAAGTTTGAACAAATAAATAAATAGTATTTAACAATAATCAGTCTTTGTATTTCATTATTTTAGCATGTGGTGAACTTAAAAGAAGTTCCACCCTTGTGAAGGACAATGCTGGGATTTGAATAAGAAACGGTGGTTATAGAAATCACAATTTTAATGGATGAGAACAATTATAACGACGATTACCTTATTCTTTCAGCGAGGCCAGAGGTCAATTGAGTCAAGCGCGTGTCGCGCTGCCCTTTTAAGCGCTCGCCCGAGATTACCCCTCTCTGGGTTTCATTTCGCAGAAACCCCCGATCATTGTGCGATCACGTCACCTCCGAACCACCGCCTGTTATCACGTCAGCCTTTCGGCCCGAGTTCTGACATTTGTCAGCGGGTTCCTGACCCATTTTCTAGGTTTTGAAAACCAGAGATTTTCCGCCCGGGAAACTACCCTCGCGAGACTACAGCTTTCGAGAACCATACGTTCTCCCGACACGGCATGGTCCGTCTCGCAAGGGTAAATTTTCCGGATCATGTAAAAACCTCGGGTTTTCCCGGCACAGCACGGCATATTTGAGGCGATGGTTCGGAGCGCATTTTCTAACGTCGATTCCCGCGAGTCTCTGGCGTCGCTTTACATAGTTTCCAAAATATTATTAGTATTAATTTACGCTCAAAATTAATATAACGTATCAATGTTCACATTCGCCGAATCTCTTTCGGCTTTGTCTCGAGTCTTTCACAACCGAGCTTGTTTGCATCTCGGGACTCGATTCGCGATAATCGGTATTTTGATTCGCGAATCCACACTCGGCCGGTGCCGATGTGCGCCGCTGTAAATTGTACATTTACACTATTCCATTATAAATTCAACGCTTAAAAAAAAATGCAATTGCGCATGCTACAACCCTGATATGTTATAAATAAACAAGTTTATTTGCTGTGTTAGAGAAATTATTGAAAAGTTCTTGATCATCAAAAATTGCTGATGAGATCTTTTCTGGCAGAAATATTTGAAAGCTGTCATCGATCTCGGCCGCGATCTTCGTGCCGAATCTCATCTCTACGTCCTTGAGCGCAGTCATCATGTATGTATGATCTTTTTCGCGCGCATGAAAGGGGCCTTTTTTCATGTCTAAAAGTAGCGTAGAAAATCGTCAATTCCAATCGTGTTAGAAAAAGCTGGAGCTCAAGCAGGGAGAAAATTATTTTCAATCAACCCAAGTTATCTCCGTTAATACCCGTTTTTCAAATCTCTCAAATTTTTCAAATTTTTCAAATTTTTTAATTTTTTCAAATTTTTCAAATTTTAAAATTTTTCAAATTTTTAAATTTTTTGTGCACGACTTGAAATTCACGATCTCCTACCAAACTTCCACACATAAAAAAGTCCCTTTTATGCCCTTGTTAGAAAAACACGGTGTGAAACACGGGAATAAAAGCCTTCGGCGCCCTCGACTCCGACTCGTGCTGAACACCTCACCCACGCTTGACATAGCTTATTTTCTCCCCTTGTTGCATAATGTACTATTTCTAAGTCCGTGGCTTTCTTCTTGGGCAAGAACTCGCGCTCAGCAATTTTGTTGAGTGCAGATAGATCCACTCTAAAACGTGAAAAATAAGAATTTGTGTTAGAGAAAAGATTTTCTTTGAGAACAAAATTAGTGATAATCGGCTATGAACTTACTTGGAAATGTTAAAAGGGTACACCACCTTTGAAATTTAAATGAAAATTTTTCATTAAAAATTTGTAAATACTCATGTAAATGAACCAAATTTTTTTTTACTATTCTTAGACATAATTACCTTTATTTTGATGGTTTTAGACCTTCTATATACCTCTATAATACCTACGTATAGTAGGGAGTCCATAATTCACTGACCGTAAGATTCCAAATGAGCTCAAACTCCAGGATATTGTTTAAAAGTACATTAGTTATGGTATGAATAAGGGGATTTGGCTTAAATTTCATAGAAATAGTTTTATAAGCATATTACTGATTTTTTAATCAATTTTTGATTAATTTTAACATAATTATCATGTAACTTTTTTTCTATGAAATTTAAACCAAATCCCCTCATTCATACCATAACTAATGTACTTTTAAACAATATCCTGGAGTTAGAGCTCATTTGGGCCTTTGGAATCTTGCGGAAAGTGAATTATGGACTCCCTACTATACGTAGGTATTATAGAGGTATATAGAAGGTCTAAAACCATCAAAATAAAGGTAATTATCTCTAAGAATAGTAAAAAAATTTGGTTTATTTATATAAGCATTTATACATTTTTAATGATAAATTTTGATTTTAATTTCAAAGGTGGTGTGCCCCCTTAAGAGAGTCTTAGTTTCTTCTTCAAAGATAGGTAATTTTCAAGCTCGACTGCTTGAATGTGCTCTTCACCGTGGTGCGTCGGTTAATATAGCCCATTTCTCAACACAATATCTGCCTTTTCCATCGCCTCTTGTAAAATATCCCTTCTATCGGAAGATGCCCTCTCCATCGATGGATTCAATTCGTGCATTAGCTCCTCGCAAACATCGTATTCGATAGTGATTTGTTCGCCTGTATCGCCACAAAGTGTCATCCCCACTTGTAATGCACTGTTTTCATTGGATACTTTGTTCCCCCTTTCCATTGCTCTCTCGCTTTCTTCTTCAGTATTAGTTACTTCATATCCATTCTCCAATTCTATTTTCACCACTCTTTCTTCTCTTGTATCAGCCATTTTTTTATCTCCCTGCATTTAAATTACAGCCAGCGCCATCTGTTCCTTAAAAATTCGGCAATGACCCCAAGGCAAAGTGTCTGTTTTATGAGGTAATAAGAATCTTTTATCATCATGTGGACATAGTGCTATTTTATTTTGTTTTTCAGTATGCATTACGTGCAATTTAGAGCAAATGTTGCTTACGTTTAACCATAATTTGTTCTACAAGACATTGTCTATAATCTTTGAACGTGATTCTTTTCTTTACAACACTTAATTTTATACCTTTGGCTTTTTACAGTCTCAGATTCATCTATCAAAATACTATACATTTTGCTACGTAAACGAATAAATTCCGTCATAATCTTGCCACAGCATTCATCTTTCATCCAGGCACTTTTTTATTGACACGCGGGATTCCAAATTAATTGTTCTCTTTGTAATCAGAAGTACCAAATTTGTGCAAGTCTTCGTTTATTATTTTATACATATCCACGTCAACAACTTCATACATTATACTATCTGTGTCGGTGTAAAGGAGTTTAAATTTTTCCCCAAGTCGTCGCTTCATATATGAATAATGAAAATCATATAACAATGTTTTAGACAAATCGAGAATGCTGAAACCAACGTATATAGGTTTTTTGATTGTAATACTTCTTCTTTTTAGCTGTATAGCAACCAAATATTTATCAAAGATAGTACAACCTTTCTAGACATCAAGGGGGCTTACAATTACACGACCGGCGAGGCGATTTCAGCAGGTATGGAGGAGCATGCAATACCAGTAATTGTCGCCACGTGGATCAGCGTAATGCTGAGGACCAGGACGATAGTGGCTGCCTGAAGAGCGTACTCTTGCAGAGCAGTGGCGAGGAACGGATACCCACAAGAAGGGGTGCTGTCACCGACACTATGGTGCCTGGTGGTGGACAGCTGGCTCTGCATCCTGAACGAGGCTGGTATAAACACACAGGCATATGCAAACGACATCGTCATCCTGATTAGGGGGGACGACGAGGACGTGCTAGCAGGTCTAATGCAGTTCGCACTGGACCTGGTGGAGAAATGGTGTAATAAAGTAAAACTTGGGGTTAACCCTAACAAAGTCAGTGTCATGCTGTGTACGAACAGGTATAAAACCAAGCCGATGGAAGGGCTTCAACTCTATGGAGTTTCCATGTAATTGGTAAAGAAGGTCAAATGCCTGGGAGTCACGCTCGACATCAGACTCAACTGGGGGAAACATATCAAAGATAAATGCGAGAAAGCGATAGGCAGTTTATGGGCCTGCAGGGGGGCTTTTGGCGATACCTGGGGTCTAGAACCGGATAAGGTGAGATGGCTATATGACGCAATCATAATACCAAGACTCACCCATGAGGCACTGGTATGGGGCCACAAATATGAGTTAAAAACTCACGCAGGGGCACTAGACAGGGTGCAAAGATTGGTTATGGAAGGAATCACGGGATCCATGTGAACGACACCTATTGTCGCTATGGAAATACTGTTGGAACTCCCTACACTAGGCAATGTAATATAAGAGCAAATGCGTGCAGGACGTTCTGCAGACTAGCGAGATCAACGAACTGTTCGGATTTCGAAGATGCGGCACTTCTGGAACAAGTAATGCCGCTAATGGAAGAAAGAGGTTGTGACAGAATGGCGGAAAGGATTTATTTATCTAAGCCGTTCTCGATCATAATCCCAGAAAGGAAAGAATGAAAGACGGGTTGACTTGAACTCCTCGAAAACAGTGTGGTGTGGTTTTCAGATGGCTCAAAAAATGAGAACGGTGTAGGAGCAGGTACCTGGAAAAAGAGAGACACACAAGAATTTGTACGCTCGTTAGACCACAATGTTACGGTGTTAAAGGCAGAAATCAGGGCCATTACAGAAGCTGCTAAATGGCTGTTGGAGAGAGGCACAGGACAAAGAACTGTAAGCTTCTGCTCGGATAGCAGGGCAGCTCTCATGGCGCTACACAGTATCAGCATCTCCTCAAAAGAGGTACTAAGGTGCATACAGGCGCTGAAATCACTGGCAGAACACAACGCGGTGAGACTAGTGTGGGTATCGGGACACTTCGGTGTGGTGGGTAACGAAAAGGCGGACAGGTTAGCGGGTAGGGGTGCGGACAGCATTTGTGCAAGAAGGTGGTTAATAGAGTAATTAAAGACTGGCTCAACTGGCAACGGAGCGATAAATGGACCAATGCTAATGGGCAAAGGCAGGCTAGGGCTTTGATGGGCAGCAGCCCACCTGAGGAGTTGCTGCAGACCATTAGGGGCCTAAGCAGGAATAGGTTGAGGCTGGCCGTTAGCTGGCTGATGGGACATTGGAGGGTAGGATACCACCTGTGGAACCAGAGACTGAGGGACTCCGAGAACTGCAGGTGGTGCGAGCACGACACGGAAACCATCTCCCACCTGCTGTGTGGATGCCCAGCTTCTGCAGGCACAAGACAGAGGGTGTGGGGGTTCCCATGTTAGGGTTAGAGGAGCTAAGGTTAAAAAGTTTGGCATCAATTTGCTGAGTTGCCAAAGCTATAAACAAGGATTTATAAAGTAATTACTGATTGTAAAGGAGGCACAGCACAATGAGCTTCGCCTGAGTGCTCGACCAGTACTTCCTTGTGCAGGGGCCGCTGTAGTTAACCTCCGCCCAATAAGACTAAGACTAAGACTAGCACACCTATGAAAATTTGGTTGAGCTATACGTGCTTCTGCTCAATATTGACTTGTAAATTTATTCACTAATTAACTTGTTGTTTCTAATGGATCAACATATAACTTAACTTTAAGTTAATTAAGCTCTTGATTGAACAAGACTATTTTTTTGAACTTTTGAAACTATATGATTAAATATAATAAACTTAACTTTGTTCGATTGATCTTAGTTCTTTTTTATCTGTAATTTTGACAATGCCATACGAATTGTACATCAATGCGAGATTATTCACGCTCGATGCACTTATGATATACTGCACCATGACCTATCGATAAAGATTATTCATATCAAACTTTAACCTTAAAGAGCTTTTGCGCATCGTTAAAAAAACTTAGTCTACATGCTTTATGTTCCTTGGTGAAAATATTGATGTGATTTTGTGATGTATTAAAATCACGTATTTCTATATATAAAATTAAAATGTGATTTGTGACGTCAGTTTGTTACGTGATGATTTCAAACGTTTTATCACGTAATTTTATGACTTTTTAGAACAATTGAAATACTTTATTTTCACAAAACTTTTTTACGTAATTCTAGTATGTTATTTAATTACATCAAGTGGCGCGGTAGCGCCACGAAGGCGAGTTTGAGAAGCCTGCAGCGACCGCGACACTATTTACTTCTATATTGGGTTTTCAAATTTTCAATATAAATATTTACATTATCGTATCTAAATTTCTTTGGCGTATAATCATATTTGTATGATTAACTATGATTTCCAATTGAAATATTGACAAGAAAGCAGCTTTTTTTACAATAAACAAGCATGTCTCAACAAAAATGCTAAAATCCGTTTGGGATTCTTCAGCCCAACATGTTCAGGCCATGAAGTTGGCCGCACACGGCTAGTGTTAATATCGTAAATTCAGCCGCACATATTGCTTTCCCACATACTTACACAGACCAGAGGGGTACTGATGTGATTTCATTTTTTTTTATTTAATATCAAGTGGCGCGGTAGCGGTAGTCAGGGTAGCCGCGATGACGACGTGGAGTGCACCGTGTTTTTTTGTGTCTAGGCGTAAAAATCATTCGAGGGCGGTGTCTATGTGTACAGGGTGGCCGATGACGACGTCTAGGTGGTGCGCTTCGTAGTCTTTTGTATCGTCATGTGATAATGATATTCGTTGACAGCAAATATTTACACCTATCTAAATTATTTTAACATACATTATTAATCATAACCACTATAGTAATATGTTGCTACAAAAAAATCAGTGTTTTCATGTTAATAAAAAAAAATGTTACAAAAAAACCATGGTCAAAAGGTGCTAAAGACGCTTATATTTTATTTTTAGGACAAATTTGAAATACGCAAAAAAATTTACTTAAAAGGACTAGACTCTATAAAAAAAAATTGACTTTTAAAATAGTAAAAGATAAGTTTGATATATTCCAACAAAATTACAGATAAAAAATAACTAAGATCAATCGAACAAAGTTAAGTTTATTATATTTAATCATATAGTTTCAAAAGTTCAAAAAAATAGTGTTGTTCAATCAAGGGCTTACTTAACTTAAAGTTAAGTTAAATGTTGATCCATTAGAAGCAACTCTCAAGATACCTACTACGTAACTTGCCATGCCCATTTCATTTTGTTTTCTGGTGAACAACTTAAATTTTCTTTTTATCTATTAGAACGTGATACGAAAGTACAATAAAATATTAAAAATAAAGAAATATTGCTTACTCTTAGTATGTGCCATCCATTATGCTCTTTTAATAAAAGCATGTTTATACAATTATTTGTCTAAAAAATTCAGTCAAGACAAAGTTGATAATTATTGAAATCTAAATCTATCTACATAATATTAATTTGCAAGCACTTGAAAGAAGTTCAAATCAAGTGTTTTTAGAAAATGACCGTATGGATGTGTATGTGTGTGTGTTTGTGTGTTTTTCTCTCTCGGAGAAGAGGTGTTAGGAAAAATCTTAGAAAGACCATAGCGTGACTTTGTTTATAGGGTCGTCGAACAGCCCCATCCGTAATGTCAGCCGTGTGTCGGATTCACATTGACTGAACCCATTCTTTTTACGGCCAGATGAAAAACACCCAACCGTACCAAGGAACGCCCTCTTTGCTTTTATCGACCCTTAGTAAAGGCGCACCTAGCTCCATCTTCTGTGTCCTCGTTTCCCGCGGTACGACCGTCGAGTAGTGCTTCGCGGGGGGGGGGGGGGGGGGCGAAAGGCTTTTACGCCCTCTTCTCAGGTGTCACTCTGATCTGGAGATAATACTGGAGTTCTTCTCGCTCAATTTGGTATCGCGTCCAGTCACAGAGAACAAGCTCCGCATCTTCGTTAACGTCCAAACAAGCTGGGCAGTTCAGACTGTCGTCTAATTTCAATCGGTGCAGATAAGCCCGGAAGCATCCGTGCCCGGTTAAATACTGTGTGAGGTAGTAGTTGACCTCCCATGTTCTCTTTCAGTCCAATCCTCTATTTTTGTCACTAACATCCCATCTTGTTTGCCATTCTGCCATTGTCTTCTTTCTTGCTGCATCCCAGATCTCCTTCTGAGTTTTGTCACTTGTTCTTCTTTTAAATTAGAATATTTTCTTACTTTCGATCGCCAATAGGTCAATTCGGCGAAATACCAGCAATAATACACACCGCATTGTCCGATACTGTACGGTAAGCGGACGCCACTCTTAATGCACTTCGTCTGTACACAGTGGTTAGCATTCAGGCATACGATTTTAGCCGCATCGCATCTGCTCATATTAGGGCTCCATATAGCATAATCGATGTGGTTACGCTGGCTAAGAGTAACCTTCGCTTCTGAGTTGGGCCTTCTACATTTGGCATCAATCGTGAAGGAGCAGCGCGAACTTTTGCTGCTTTATCGCTTGCATCGATGGTGATGCCTAAGTACTTGATGGTTGGTTTAGAAGCTACCTCATGTCCATCTGCCGTCAGTTTAATTTCCTCCATCTTCTTCCTATTAGAGATAAGAATAACTTCCGTTTTGTGGCTGGCTAGTTCCAGACCCGTCTCCGTTAGCCATTCGTGTATTATACGGGTCGCCTCTACCGCTATTTCTGTCACCTCTTCTTTATGTTTCGCTAATACCACAACTGCTATGTCGTCAGCGAAGCCCACGACTGTTGCTCCTTTAGGTAATTGTAGTCTTAGTACCCCATCGTACATGATGTTCTACGTCGGTGGGCCAAACACTGACCCTTGGGTACGCCTCCTGTAACTTTATAGGTCTTGGTACCGTCCTCCGTGTCATATAAAAGGATTCTGTCCTTCAAATAGTCGGACATCATTCTTCTTATATATAAGGGCACATCCTGTTTCCGGAGTGCTTCGTGTATTTCACTCCATTTGGCCGAATTGAATGCATTTTTGACATCCAATGTAACTATGGTGCAGTACTTCTTTTTTCCTCCCTTCCATCTTTTCCCTCCTATCGCTGTTTGCGCAGTGTCAATCACTAGGCTAACTGCGTCCAGGGTTGAATGATTCTTCCTAAAGCTATATTGGTGTTTCACTAATTTACCTTTTCCTTCTATAAAATGATTCATTCTGACGCAGATTATGCGTTCCATCTTACCTGGGGTGTCCACATGCAGAGCGGTCTGTATGATGAGGAATCCTGAAGTGGCTTCTTTCCTTTTGGCATGCTTCTATACAATCTTGAAAATGCCATCCGGCCCTGGGGCCTTGTTGTTCCCTACCCTTCTGCAGGCGACTAACAATTCCTTAATCGTGATAGGTGAAACAGCCTCCTCATTCGCACCTCTTTTGATGACACTTGGCTCTTCCAGTTGCCTGGGGATCAGTGTGGTCACTACCCGGTGTAATAGTTCCAGGCATTTTGGAGGGGGTACGTAGCTTCCTTTAATCTTCTTCATTACTGTTTTGTAAGGTCGACCCAAAAGGTCCTGTTCGGCCTCATCCTGTAGTTCTTTAAGGCACCGTCGCTTGTTTTCGCGGACTGTCTTCTTAAGCTTCCTCTTAGCGTCCTTTATTTTTTGTCCGCGGGCATCTACTATTTCCTGGCCTCTTCCGGTTTTATAGTATTTCTTTCTCGCCCGTTGTTCTCTTCTTCTGGTCCGGTGACACTCGCTGCGCGCACTCTCAACCTCTTTGTCCCACCAATATACTGGTGATCGTTTACAATTGGGCACTCTTCTTGGCATGGCCGCGTCACAGGCACGTGTGATATTACCCATCACCTGTTCCGCTTTGCTGTTCACCGTCCCCGAGAGTTACGATTCTGCCAGTGCCAGTAGGAACATCTTCTTATCTGTCTTGTCCTAATCACCATGGCTAGTGACGGGATAGTGTTTACACAGATAAACTTGCATCATTGTAAAGGCCCTCGGCCGCACTGGTCAGGTGCATGACTAAGATGCACACAGGCACATGCCTAATACGAGAACCTTGGCTAGTCGCGGGGGGATCAGAGGTCTAAGGGGTGCTGGCCGGGTCTACAGAGACCCTACATGCACCGTTCCCAGGGCGTGCATACTTGTTAAAGATTTTGATGCCCTGCTGTTGCCGGCTCGGTGCAGCAGAGACCTTACGGCAATAAAGATCAGACTTCCCGTGGGCGGGGGATCTGAAAGGGAGGCGGTGGTGGCCACCTGACCGCTCACAACAACAAGGTCAGGCTGCTTTGGGTCTCAGGGCACACCGGGGATCAGGGGTAACGAAATAGCAGATAGACTTGCAGCTTTGGGAGCTAAACACCCCCCAATCGGGCTGGAGCCCTACACAGGTGTTGCAAGGTGCCTGTTGGCGGGCAAAATCCGGGACTGGGTTGAGAGGGAGCATACTAGAGAAAGGCAAGGAATTCAAGCATGCAGTCAAACCAAAGCGGTAATGGGACAGAACACCAATGTCGGCTGGACCAATTGCATCGCAGGAGGCGGCAGAAATGAATCCCGACTCCTGATACAGATAGTGACGAGGCACATCCACTTGAGGTATCACAGTCTAAAGATGGGGAAGGAGGCTATGGGTGCAGGTGGTGCGAGAGGGCGAAAGAAACGGTAACTCATGTTCTGACTGTTTGCCCAAAATTTGTGCAGCTCAGACACCAGTGCTTGGGGGAGCTCTTCCCTGCATGCGAGGAGATTAGGGCACTCGACAGGGAAGCCATACTGACCTTCTGGAGAAGGGCAGGCTTACCTGCGTAGGGGATGTCATGACGAAGGGTGGTACAATGGGTTTACAGCCTAAGTGCCAGGGATCTCGGAGGTCTTGTCTTCATAGTAATAATAATAATAATTGTAGTATATTTCAATTAACGTTCTTTTTAAGTTCTATTGTTTTTAATGCAACTTCATATTATTGATTCAAAATAAAACTATCTTTGAGTAAGTATCTTTGCACTTTCTCTAAGTTTACTCTATACATATACAATATTTTGGTGTCAGAATTGGTTTCGAAAATACGCCGATTACTTGATTTTCTATATTCTACTTCAATATCACGCAGAGAGAAATAGTGAATAGTGCATATTTTCAATACAAATCAACGTCAACATAACCATGTCGAACGTAGAGAAACCTTCTACTGCATTGATTGCTGCTGAGACGAAGGCGTTGGCGGATGCTCTGAGGATTACTATTCCACAAGTTACCACTCTTGTTACAAGCCAGCCTGAATCTACTTCTCAAGTTCAACCCAAAGCTCCTCTATTCAAGTATTAAGAATATCGTTCGTCCGACGGAACGACAGTCAACGATTACAACTGAGTAAAATTTCGGAAGAAGAATACGGTGATTTCGCTCTAGTATATATGGGCGCAGAACTTAATAATGCTCGAAACATCTTGTTGCTCCTGATACACCAGAAAGTCGTACGTATCAACAAATTCGCACTGTTTTAACTGCACATTTCGACGTCAAAAAAAATAAATATGCAGAAAGTGTTAAGTTCCGACAATTTGTACAGCTACAGAATGAATCCATTGCTAATTTCTCACTACGATTAAAGCAAGGGGCTACGTTCTGCCAATACGACACATTTCTCGACAGGATGCTGATTGAACAGCTCCTACATGGTCTCACCGATCGTGATATGCGCGACGAAATAATCGCCAAGAAACCTACTACATTCAAAGACGCTCATGAAATAGCACATACATTGGAGTCAACTCGTCAAACAGCGGATGAGGTTACCTCTACTTCTAATAAGATACATGCGCTATCTTATTCAACGACGCATTTCAAGCATAAACGGAATGCTTCACATACATCGCGCAGTGCTGCTCGGAAGCAATATCATGGTGAATAACAACGCTTGTTATGGATGCGGAGAACATCACAAATGCAGTAAGTGTCCATTTTGTACTTCTGAGTGTCATAAGTGCAAAAAACGTGGGCACATAGCGAAAGTTTGCAAAGCTTTATCTTCGCTTTCTACTTCTCAAATACAAAGTTCTGAAGAGCCTACACAACAAATAAATACATCAAAATGTTTCAACGCAGTCGAAGAAAACGACGTTATTGATAAGTCTTGTGGTAAGAAAATACTTCAAGTGCTCATTGAAGGCCACAAATTAAACATGGAATTAGATTCTGGTGCACCATATGGTTTCATTGGTAGCGATACACTTCGTAACCTTAAACCTAATTTTCAATTACAGCGAACTTCTAAGAAATTCATGAGTTACTCGCAACATCGCCTCAACTGCATCGGGACTTGCTCAGTTAATGTCTCATTTGGTTCTACATCTCGTCAACTTCCGGTCTACGTTATTCAAGGCTCTTACGATTCCTTATTTGGTCGTGAATGGATCGCACAATTTAGTCACGAAATTAATTGGACCGAACTCTTTTCTCCAATCAAGGTTAATGCCCTTCCTACTTTTTCATCTTCATTAACTCTTGATCAACAAGCACAGCTGGATCAACTTTTGACAAGGTACGCTGAAGTTTTCAGTGAAATAGCTGGAAAGCTTATTGGACCTTCAGTTAAGGTACATTTTAAACCTGGAACTTCTCCTGTTTTTGTTCCTGCTCAAGATATAGCATATGCGTTACGCGACAAATATTCTAAAGAAGCTGACGCTAAACTTGCGTCTGGATTTGACAAAAAATTTGATTTTTCCGAGTGGGCTTCGCCTACACACGTAGTTATTAAAAAAATGGTCATATTCGCATAACTGGAAATTATAAACCTACGTTGAATCCACGTATAATAATAGATGAATGTCTTATTCCAAAACCTAGTAACATTTTCAACAAAATAAAAGAAATCTTACAAGGTCTAAAAAACGTTGAAAATTTTTTCGACGACATCTTTGTATGGGCTGAAAGTTTCGAAGAATTGTTGATTATTCTGGAAACGTGTTTGATCCGTCTTCTTGAAAATGGTGTTCGTCTTAATCGACGTAAATGTGTTTTCGTTACAAATTCTGTAGAATTTTTGGGTCATAAACTAGATACACAAGGCATTCATAAATCTGATTCTCACATCAAGGCAATTTGTGATGCACCTAAACCTTCTACACCTCCAGAATTAGAATTGTTTATTGGTAAAGCTACGTACTACAATTCATTCATTCCTGATTTAGCTACAAAAGCTCGACCACTTTGGGACATGCTTCTTACATCATCTTTTCAATGGTCGCCAACTGCTGATAAAGCATACGAAGAGCTTAAAAATATTCTCGTTTCTCCTCTAGTTTTAATGCCATACGACCCATCCTTACTTCTCATACTCGCCACTGATGCACGCAAAGTAGGACTTGGAGCTGTTTTATCCCATAAACTTAGCAACGGAATCGAAAGGTCAATTGCTTATGCAAGCCGTACATTAACTGCTACTGAACAACGCTATCCTGAAATCGACAAGGAAGCTTTAGCTATTGTATGGGCTTGTCAAAAATTTTTCAATTATTTATACGCTCGTCATTTTACGCTGTTTACAGATCACAAGCCATTGACACAGATTTTTCATCCTGAAAAATCACTTCCTATTCTTTGTATCAGTCGAATGGCTAATTATGCTGATTACTTAGCTCATTTCAATTACGATATTAAGTGCAAGCCAACTAAAGCTAATGCAAATGCAGATTATTATTCACGTGCTCCACTTCCTTCAATGGTTGACACTATTGAAGAAATTACAGAACTTGATTCTTTTGACACATTTATTATTAACCAGATCAATCAGTTTCCTGTACGAGCAGAGCAGATTGCGAAGGAAACTGAAGATTCTAACCTAGATAAAATTGTTCAACTACTCGAAGCTGGTCAAGATCTATCTCGTCATGGATACAAAGCGCCTGAGTCTTCTTATAGTCTATCTTCAAATTGCTGATGATTTTTGAACATCAAGTTGTGATTCCATCGTCTCTTCGTCAAGCAATTTTAAACGACATTCATTCAGCGCATTTGGGCATTGTCAAAATGAAAGATTTGGCACGATCATTTGTTTACTGGCCAGGAATTGATGCAGATATTGAACTTGCGAAGCGCAATTATTAATGCGCGTGTGTTTTGTGTTTTAGTGAGAGTCGGAGAAGAAGAGAGCATCGGGAGGAGAGGACAGTAGTTTCCGAGGAACAGCGGAGCAACGAGGAGCCACAGCCAGTTCTAGGAAGGCCAGCGAGGGGACAAGATTCGAGGAATGTGTGTCGCGGGCGAGTACTTGTAGCTCTGCTGCGACAGAGCCCCGGTATAATGTACTTGAAAGTGAGTGAGAGAGAGTATAGAGACGCGCGCGGCAACGGCGTAGCCAATCGGGCGAGAGAGAAGCGCGAGATCCTCGAGGGAAGGGGCGAGCCCGCAGAATCAGCGAGTTTTCAGACTCGGAGAGATCTGCGAGGCTCGTCGGCCGACGTCGCGGCCCGATGGGGGAGCGCGCTGATTGGCCGCGAGCGGCGAGCGGAAGGTATCTGTGGAGCCGAGTGTGAGTGTGTGTGAGAGAGATTTAGATTTAGATTTAATTGTTATTTATTGTTGTATATTGTATTGTACATATACAATTATAGTATATTATAAAAAGAATAAAAATTTTGTGTAAGGGTGCTAGTGCGTGTGAAGAGTGTGAAATGGAATGAAGTGAAATGAGATGAATGAGAATGTGTGTATGTTTGTGTGATGTTTAAGTGTTTTCCAGATTGAAGAAGTAATTTTTAGCTGCTTGTTTAAAGTGTGATATGGATAGTGTGTTGCGAAGATGAGATGGAAGGCTATTCCAGAGGTAGGAGGCGCTGATGAAAAATGAATTCTTCAGCGTCTCCGTCTTGAAGGACGGGATGTCCAGTGGAGTCACCTCACCCCTCACAGGCCTGAGCGCGACGTGGAAATCAAAATAGGCTAATAGATAAGTAGCTATTGAGGCGTTGAACATTTTTCTTAGAAAACAGGCCATGAAGTATTTCCTACGTCCGGCGGTGTTAAGCCATTGCAGCTCACGCCTGTAAGGGGAAATGTGCTCGTCCCTCCTCACACCGTAGATATAACGGATCCCCGTATTGACAAGCCTCTGCAGTTTTAAGTCAAGTTCCTGAGTCAGGTCGCAGTAGGCAAGTGAGCAATAGTCAATGAGGGGAAACAGGAGTGCTTGCACTAAATGTTGGCGCAATCTAAGGCTAGTGCTTTTCCGAAAAAAAAAAGTTCAAAGTTGACCTGGGCTCCCCCTATATTTATATAGGTGTTAGCAGTAGAAGGTAGAGCGTTTATATAGTAGGGGGAACCCAGGACGATAGCCTTAGTTTTAGTTACATTTAGTTTAAGTCTATTCAGCACAGCCCAGCTCATTATCCTCTCGGCGTTAGCGCTCATTCTGACAGAACAGGAGTCAAGCTCCTCGAGGTAGCATTGGCTGTAGATCTGCAGGTCATCCGCGTAGATTAGATGGGACACATCTGAATCTAGACAAAAACCAATATCATTGATGTACAACGAGAACAACAAGAGAGAGAGAGAGAGAGAGAGAGAGAGAGAGAGAGAGAGAGAGAGAGAGAGAGAGAGAGAGAGAGAGAGATAGACGCGAGTGCATAGAGAGTGTGTGTGGTGTGAGGGGCGCGAAAGAAGTTCGCGAGAGAAAACGCGAGCTGAAACGTGCGAAAACAGTGGAGAAGCGAGAGAAACGCGAGAGAAACTCAGAACTGATTCTGAGAAGTCGGGGCCGCTTTGTGTTGCTAGCGTACTCGCTTGGAGAGGGAGAGCGGGAGAGCGAACAGCGCGTGGCATCGGGGCCGAGCCGAGCGCGAGCATGACGCGCTCGAGCATGCGAGAGAGTATCGAGTGTGTGTGAGAGAGAAAGAGAGAGAGAGAGAGAGTTGGAGAGTGAGTGAATAAAAAGGGAGTTTACGCGAATTTGAGTGTAGTTATTCCAATCACCCTGAATAACCCGATTTAGGGCGATCTGACATCTTACAAGCTACTCTAAAGTTTTGTCCGAGGAGGATCAGTATTGCAAAGATTATTTCGCAGATAATGTTTATCGGGATTCCAAGGGCAGATTTATCGTTCGCTTACCATTCTCTGAGAAGTTATCAGAGCTTTCTTTTGCACACACGAGGCAGATTGCTGTGGCATGTTTGCTCCGCTCAGAGAAGCGTCGAGCGCAGGATTCTAGTGTAGATGGTGCCTATAGGAAATTCATGGAGGAGTATCTGATTTTAGGTCATATGGAGCCTGTAAATAGTTCGCATCGAAAGGACAATACGTTCTATTTTACTCATCACCCAGTTTACTCGGCTGAGGTGGGACCGGAAGGCAAATTTCGTGTCGTTTTTAATGGCTCTTTTGGGAAAATATTGCTGAACGACGTTCTCTTGACTGGTCGCAAATTACAGTCGGATGTCACGATTATTATTTCGATGTGGAGATTTTCGAAGATTGTATTTACGGCTGATATCGTCAAGGAGTTTAGGCAGATGACGTTGATTGGCAAAGAATAGTCTGGCGTTCTGACGCTTCGAAGCCTATCGAAGATTATAGGTTGTTGACGGTTACGTATGGTACGCGCTCCGCTCCATACGTCTCAATTCTAACTCTTCTTCAGCTAGCGAGTGAGGGAAGTGTTAGTAGATGATGCGTTTGTAGACGCTGACAATGAGTCTGAGGCCATTGAGATTCGGAATCAGCTGATCAAGCTTCTGTCATCAGCAGGTATGGAGCTGGGTAAATGGGCGTCAAACAGTTCGGCTATCGTGGAGGATATCCAGGCGGAAAAGCAGAAAGAGTTCGCTGTCGAATGGGATGAGGCAGTTTCTGCTTTGGGCCTAAAATGGACGCCTTCAGGAGACTCGTTTCGTTTCGAGGTTAAGGTTCCAGTTGCTCCGAAAATTGTGTCAAAAAGATCGATTCTATCGGAGATTTTGAAGTTGTTTGATCCACTTGGTTGGCTATCACCTGTATTAGTCAGGGCCAAACTCATGCTCCAGGACTTGTGGATTAATGGTATCGACTGGGACTCACCTCTCACAGGAGAACTTCTAGAGCAGTGGCAAACGTTGAGGTCTGATCTTCCTGACTTGGCTCAATTGCGAATTCCTCGTTGGTTTGGCTCTTCCTCGCAAACATCATGGGAGTTGCATGGATTTTCTGACGCATCGCAGAAAGCTTTCGTTGCTGCAGCGTATATGGTAATACCAGGACAGAAATCGGCGCTGATTATGTCCAAGACGAAAGTAGCTCCTATTAAGACGGAGAGTTTGCCTCGATTGGAGTTGTGTGGTTCGGTGCTGTTGGTTAGATTGTTGAAGCATCTATTAGATGGAATTTTATTGAAGCCTGTTTCAGTGCATTGCTGGGCAGATTCCAAGGTAGTGGTAGATTGGTAGAAGGGCCACCCATCGAGATGGCAGACTTTCGTGGCAAATAGAGTGAGTGAGGTGATCACTACTCTGCCTGGGGTGCAATGGCGTCATGTTAAGTCCGAAGACAATCCAGCCGATTGCGCAACTCGAGGGTTTTCGTCGGAGCAGCTACAGCAGTCTTCCCTGTGGTGGGAGGGACCTGATTGGATCAGGAATGATTGGAGGAAGGTAATTGATAGATTACCCGTGGATGTTTCGCCAGATGTAGTAAATGCACAGGTTGCTGTCGAGAAGAAGGTTGACGAGAATCATGAATCACAATCGCTGTCTTACTCGGAGAAGTTTTCGAGTTTTCCAAAGATGTTGTGGATTTTGGCTTGTGCTTACAGATGGCGTTCGAATGCGGTCAAGCCCAGAGGAAATCGCTGCACTGGTCATTTTACTGCTGAGGAGATGGAGGCTGCTCGAGTCGGTCTGATTCGTTATGTGCAAAGTCAGCACTACGAGGAGGAATTGCGGTGTCTCAGAAGTAAACAACGATTGTCATTTCGCAGTCACTTGCTGCGACTGGCACCATTTATTTGTCCACAGGGTTTGCTCCGAGTTGGAGGCCGATTACAGCATTCGTTCTTGCAGTACGATGAGAAGCACTCGATTATACTGCCAGCATCTAGTATTATAGTCAAGAGGTTGATTGAGGAGGTACATCGTCAGACTCTTCATGGAGGTATCCAGCTGATGCTCAGTTCCCTCAACAGGACGTATTGGATTTCACGCGGGTTAAGAGTTGTACAAAGAGTTTATCGAGTTACTTCCCAGCGAGTTTTTGCATACACCGGTCTGGACTATGCGGGACCGTTTCCAATATTGTTCTCCAAGGGCAGAGGTGCCAAGTCTACAAAGGGATATATAGCGATCTTTGTGTGTATGGTTGTTCGGGCCATTCACATTGAAGTGGTATCTGATTTGTCCACTGCTGCATTTCTAGCTGCGTTTCGCAGATTTACCGCACGGCGTGGACTTTGTAGGGTGGTATTTAGTGATAACGGCACCAACTTCAAGGGCGCTGCCACAGACATTGACAAGTTATTCCAACGGGCTTCATCAGTATCGCAGGAGGTGGCAGCTGCATTGCCGAAGGACGGTATAGTATGGTCTTTTATACCTCCTAGAGCTCCTCATTTCGGAGGACTATGGGAGTCGGCAGTGAGAAGTTTTAAGTATCACTTCAAACGTGTCATTGGAGACACGTCATTAACGTTAGAGGAAATGTCGACAGTTGCTGCTCAGATCGAGGCATGCTTAAATTCTCGGCCGCTCTGCCCACTGAGCTCTGAGTCCACTGATTTGGTGGCGCTTACGCCTGGTCACTTTCTTGTGAACGCTCCTCTCAATGTATTATACCCGAGCCCTTTGAAGACGTGAATCTAAAATCTCGCACTTGCAGGTGGAAGCTCCTCTCGGTTATGAGAACCCATTTCTGGGAGCTATGGCGACTGGAGGTATTGCATCATTTACAGCAGAGAAACAAGTGGCTGACTTCTGGACGCCAGTTGGTCGTGGGCGACTTGGTGCTTCTGAAGGACGAGCTCTACCCTCCATCCAATTGGCCGCTGGGTCGAATTACAGCGGTACATCCAGGGAAAGATGGTCTAGTTCGAGTTGTTACCATCCGTACTGCCAATTCCGAGTTCCAGCGACCAGTTGTGAAGGTCATCTTTCTGCCCTCAGACGAGAGTGCGCAGAGGGCAGTCTCCAGCCTTCAACCTGAGTCCAGTCAAGACTGAAGAGTTTCCCAGTGTCATAAAGAGATTTTACACACAACACCTACACTGTAAACTCACTTCGCTCGTGAATAGATAGCATCCTAGTCGAATGTTTAAATGTAGATTCATTAGAGTCAAGTTATTATTTTTTTCTTTAGTATTAGCTTTGCTAGAAATTTTGCATTAGATTATTCAAGTATATAGGCGAATTTAACCTTGTATCAAATTTTATTGTAATGTTGTTAAACTTAAAGCATTGTAAACTTGTTGTTGATCGACTGTTCGTTGAGGAATTGATTCCAAAGAAATTTTAGTGAGAACAGTTCGATCGGTAGAGTCATGGTAGGGATTAGCTTCTTTCGAAGTAGGCTTTCCTATCTTTAAATTTAATTTATTGTTATTGCCGGTCTCTTTATTGCTGCGAGGCAGCAAGAGGGGCGGTATGTTCGAAAATTAGTTTGATATGCGAAGAGAGAGCGAGAAGGTTCGAGAAGCTATAGGAGGCCCGCGAGAGTACACGCGTATACGGGGTCGTCGCCGCCCCCCCCCCCCTCGATGTAGGGGAATAATATTAATAAAAAGCGCTTTTTGGGAAGAGAGCGCTTTAGTCAAAAAGATGGATACGCCTTGGAAGCATCCTTTTACGGCGTGCATAGCAGGACCGACAGGAGCTGGAAAAAGCCAGTTTCTGAAAAAATTTCTCGAGCATCTGCCGGAGATGTGCGATGCTCGCTTGGACAGGGTTCTGCTCTACTATACCAAGTGGCAAGAGATGTACCGCAGTGAATTCAAAGTTGGCGGGAGTGCTGCTGTACCTATCGAGTTTTGAGAGGGACTTTCGCATCGAAGCGATTACTCTGTGGATATGGAAACGAAAAAATTACTGATTCTCGACGACTTGATGCGAGAATCCTCGAACGGTATAGTTCTGGATTTGTTCTCGCGTTCGTCTCATCATTTGAATTTGTCGGTATATTATTTCTGGTGACGCAGAATATTTTTCACCAGGGAAAGTCTTAGCGCGACATAAGTTTAAATTCAAAGTATCTTGTTATATATAAAAGTCCTGTGGCATCTCGCGCGATTTTACAAATTTATCCGGAAGATCTGAGGATTTTGCTGGAGGCTTACATAGACGCTACGCGCAGACCTCAC
Organism: Nasonia vitripennis; assembly: GCF_009193385.2. Taxonomy (NCBI): domain Eukaryota; kingdom Metazoa; phylum Arthropoda; class Insecta; order Hymenoptera; family Pteromalidae; genus Nasonia; species Nasonia vitripennis. The sequence continues at coordinate 390,558 of NW_022279617.1, read as the reverse complement.
TCGTATCTTTTTCTCGATCTAACTCAAGTGGCCGTGGACGAGTATAGGGTTCGCACGTGTATATTCCCAAGCGACGATATTCGTACAAGAGTCGTGGCTCAAAGAAGCAGTTGCTCGTCAAGTGGGCTGGTTATCCGGACAAATTCAAGTCGTAGATCAAAGCCTCTGAAGTACAAAAAATTTAAAAATGAACCAGAATGATTTTTACCTCGTTCTGCTTAGCAACAGCAGTATGATGTACTACAACGTAAACGCCACCAGCTGCTTTACAACGCAGCTGTCGCGCGAGCTAAGACTCAGCGGGAATTGGTTCGTTGCGCTCGTCAAAATTCACGTGACGAACACTGTCACTGTCAATCGGCTCTAGCAAAAAATGCAAACAACATACGGCAGGACGGAATAAGAGAGTCACGAGAAAAACGAAGAAGAGGCCTGAAAAGAGAAGTACTCAGCAGCAGCAGCAGCAGAGTTTAAGAATTGTAACGGATATTTTTGGTCCTAGACGTATTGAGTTTAGGGTAAAAATGGCATTTTTACATTCTCCCTCGACGGAATGCGTGTCCAGCGAGCTGGATCTTCTCACGCTTCCAGCCACCCAAACGTCCATTGAAAGCAGCAGCTTTCTGCATTATAAGCCTGTGTCGTCTCTTAACGACGATGTCGACGCACCATTGGAATTTGTCGTGCTGGCAGGTGGCGAGCATTACTTTAATCTGGCTCACACTATGCTTCATGTTCAAGCTAAAATCGTACCCGCTGACGAGGCTACCACAACGACCAAACACCTTAAATTTGGACCAATCAACAATTTCATGCATTCAATGTTCAATCAGATTGACGTTTTTTTCAATCAGAAAACTGTTTTGCCGCCTAATAATGCCTATCCTTACAGAGCGTACATCGAGACGCTTCTCAACTATGCTCCGACTGCTAAAGAGTCACATCTTACAGTGAGTCTGTGGTACGACGACACGAGCGGCGGTTTCAATTCGCCAGCTCATGCGGTTACACAGAATCGACGATACTTTGACATGATTGGACATCTACATCACGACATCTTTAATCAGGATAAAATGCTGATTAATGGCGTAGAAATGCGCGTAAGTCTAGTGAGGAGTAAGGATGCTTTTTGTCTGATGGACGCGGCAGCTGATGGAAAATTAAAACTCAGCATCAAAGAAGCTACACTCATAGTTCGCAGAGTAAAAATCATCTTATGGGACGGTGAACCTACAATGTTTGTAACTTCTGGAATGCATTAGATCGAATGCGCTTAATGGAATGCGTTACAGTGATAGCTATAGGTATACTGGTATAGGGCTCTTAGCTCTCGATCCGGCAGGCCCCTTCTCCGTGCCCAAAGCTAAATATAGATTTACTCTCTTAGGACCTTATAAACTCTCTCCGGGCGCAGGGATAAGTATACATATAGCTATACTGTTTTCGGACCCCCTCCCTCTCCGAGCAATACCTATAGATTTAGTCTCTTATGCATACTATACCGCATTACTTTGCTTACGCTTTCCTTTACTGTCTTTCTCATTCTCTCCGTACTCATCGTTGGTATATCGCCTTCTACAGACAGTGACACTATGTATTTATTATCCAGTATCATACGAATTGTTAAATGCATAATTTTGAAAATAATTGAGTGAGCTCTATCGGTACTTCGAGGAGGGTAGCTTACCGATCGGCACAGCTGATTCGGACACACGCCAATTTCAATTATCGATACAGTACGATTGCCATACGAGATCGTGTTTGTACGTAATAAATTTTATATAATCACAACCAATATTAACGTAGTAGATGGGCTTGCGAACGGTGCAGTTGGAAAATTAGTTTAGATTGAAACTAACGATCAAGATAAAATTACACGTTTATGGTTGCACTTTCAAGATTCCCCAAAAACTGGACAAAAAATAGGACTAAAAGCTGCTGCTCACATAACTAAATATAATATCCATTCTCAAGCGATGCCAATAGACCGAAGAACTGCAACTGTTCACTTAAATAATAATAAAACCATTATTGCAAAAAGAAATAATTTCCCGTTAGTATCAGCATGCTACTTTGAATGCATCATCGCCATCATCCAGTCAACGCATTCCCACGCACGAGTTCTACAGAACAGGGTTACTGTAATCAGATCTGCACAGCCAAGACGGGATGTTTGTTATCTGAGCAGTTTTTACAAACGTATTAGGTGTGACGGATGCGTTGAACAAAATAGCTTCTATCGATATTAAACGTGTCTTGTTTTGCTATGGAATGTAAATACTGTAATGGCCGTTTCTAGAAAGAACTGCGACTTGTTGACGCTCGCTCTTTGTTGTCCCATCCTTTATAAAGGAGTCGTGGCGCAGTCGCCAGCCATCAGTCAAGTAGACCTAGTGTGTAAAAAATCTTTGCAAGCAGCTCCGAGTCTTGGAATAATAAGCCGATCACCTGCAACTTGTTGTACTCGACGGTGTACGCGCTCAACAAATCAAACTGCAAGCGTGCAACCATAGGCCTGGAGTATTATGGCGGTTACTACAGAGCAGTGTTAAAAATTCGTGCCAATGGATCGCCAGTCAAGTATGTGACACTCGACACACACAGCTGGGAAGTGATAAAAGATCAGATGAAGGCTATGGATACATATCTGAATCACTCCTTCACGTTCTACCAGGATTTTGGAAATCCTAGCAAGATCCTCCTTTCAAATCACGATGTCACATTCACAAACAGCAAGGGCGATCGGCATGGACGAGAGGCCAACACCAACATCACCACCTACAGCAGAAATGACAACCCACAACGGTCAGCAGTTCATCATCAGTGTCGGCGGCGGAGGCGATGACGAGGAAACACAACAGCATCCACCTGCACAGACTGGGTGCAAGAAGCAGAAAAAGTACGAGAGTCCGCCTAGTGTAATTATGCATCAACAAACGTTCGCTTGCTTAAGACAGGTAAAAGAATGCATCGATTTGCGTTTTAAACAGCTCGAGAAGCTTTCGGGATTAGTTAATCGCGGCGTGGACTCAATTTTAAATTATATAAAAGACGCTTTGAAAAAAGAAGAGGCTGAACTATATCGTGAAATTCTGAAAAATGTAAACTCGTTCAAAGAATATTACGCTCTTCATAAATATAAAATCGACGAAATTGTTAAGACAAACTTGAATTTTGCCACTGTGAGCGTCGACGTTTTAGATGTAGTTTTAACAGAAATCTATGCGTTTGGCTTAGCCAGAATCGCAAAAGATGTATATGACGTTATGTTTCCTCTATAACTTTTTTTATTCATCTCCTATCGTTAGTTTCTAAGCTGTAAATAAGCTTTATTGTTCTATGCACACACACACACACACATGCACATAAATATATCATGTATTCAATTTTTACTGTTTTATTAACCCATTAAAGCCCATGCTAAGACTGGTTGAGATAGCGACAAACAAACTGTGCTATCCTTTGCATAAGTGAAAAATAAAATATACGTATTTTTTCTTATGTCATTTGCAATTGTTTATAACAAATTATTTAAACAAATTACAAAAAAATTTATTATTTTCAAAATCTGAATGCGGGAATCGATTCTGGAGGTAAAATCGAGACGAAAACCTATATAACACATTTGTCAGAGTTCAATTCGTTAGTGTAATGTAGGAATAAACAATTGCATGTTGGGGAGAAAAAGTGACCATGTCAAGTCCCAAGCAAAATCTATCTGGTATAGCAAAAAACAAACTGTGCCATCCTTTGGATAGCTGAAAAATAAAATATACGTATTTTTTCTTATGTCATTTGCAATTGCTTATAACAAATTATTTAAACAAATTACAAAAAAATTCATAATTTTCAAAATCTGAATGTGGAAATCGATTCTGGGGGTAAAATTGAGACGAAAACCCATATAACACTTTTCTGTCAGAGGCCAATTAGTTATTGTAATGTAGGAAGAAACATTCGGCCTCCTGAGAGTGTTTCAAAAAATCGTATAGAATGAAGCTAATTATTGTATTTATACATCAATATTCACATGAATTATTGTAAATATGTTCGGTGGGATTGAATTATTGTTCATTGCCGTGTCCTACTTTATGACTTTTGCAAACAGGTATAGAACATTTCTAAAATCTAAAATCTAAAAGTTTTCCGAAATTATTATTTCAAAGAATAGATCCAATGTATGAATGTTTTTAACCGTTAGCCCGCCACTCAAACGTGATCTCTAACACGGAAGGATTTGCGAAATGAAATAAACTTATCCAATTACAGTATAAGATCTCAAAATTTATCAGTAAAAAATACTGATATGATTCCACATACCATGCAAGAGAATGCAAACACTTATTTGTTTATTTCTACATAAAGATAACAAATTGAACTCTGACAAAAAAGTGTTATATAGGTTTTCGTCTCGATTTTACTTACCTCCAGAATCGATTCCCGCATTCAGATTTTGAAAATTATGAATTTTTTTGTAATTTGTTTAAATAATTTGTTATAAGGAATTGCAAATGACATAAGAAAAAATACGTATATTTTATTTTTCACTTATGCAAAGGATGGCACAGTTTGTTTTTTGCTATTCCAGATAGATTTTGCTTGGGACTTGACATGGTCACTTTTTCTCCCCAACATGCAATTGTTTATTCTTACATTGCACTAACAAATTGAACTCTGACAAAAAAGTGTTATATAGGTTTTCGTCTCGATTTTACCTCCAGAATCGATTCCCGCATTCAGATTTTGAAAATTATGAATTTTTTTGTAATTTGTTTAAATAATTTGTTATAAACAATTGCAAATGACATAAGAAAAAACACGTATATTTTATTTTTCACTTATGCAAAGGATAGCACAGTTTGTTTGTCGCTATCTCAACCAGTCTTAGCATGGGCTTTAATGGGTTAAATAAATATAAGAGTATCAAAAAAAAATTTCTCTATTTGAATGTGTACAAATCCCATCAACAAACCCCAAAGCTGAAATTTAGAGTAGGCTTTGCGTCACCGTGTAGTAGGAAATCACACATGTTACATATTATTACAGCGCAGAAAGGATCAGAGTCGACACTAAGGCAATAAAAGCCAAACAGCAGGTATACGCGAGCGACAGGTAGACGGCGGCTTTGGACGCGCGCGCGAGTAATGCGTAGAGAGGAGAAAGAGAGAAAAGCGGGCCCAGTACAGCAGCGGCGGGAGCCTCCGCGTCAGAGCTCAAGGACCACTATAGTGTAAGCGGAGAGGGGCTACGGGCTGGTATAGCGAGAGTCGCGCACGTGTTTTCGAGCTCGGGTCCGGTATGGAGTAGAGAGCGCGAGAGAGAGAGAGAGAGAGAGACGGACCCATAGGTATTCAGAAATACATTTTAGCACAAATAATTATATAGTTTGGTGCAATAGATATACACAGGATGGTATGGATGTACACAGTGGGTCCGGTATGGAGTAGAGAGAGAGAGAGAGACCCATAGGTATTTAGAAATACATTTTAGTACAAATAATTATATAGTTTAGTGCAATAGATATACACAGAAAGCATATTGAAGAGTAGCGTTGACAGAATATGGTGTATAGATTATGAAGTTAAATGTTTATGTAGGTGTAAGAATAACCTAAATGTAATAACTAGGAGCTCTGCGGCCTTGTAAAGACTAATGTAACGATAAATAATAGGACTTAGTACTACCAAGGGCTCTGTGGCTCTGTACAGTAAACAAAGTTAAAGCTTGGACTATATTATAAACAAGTTGAATAAGTAGTGTGTGAGGAATTCTATCAAATGCTTTCGAGAAGTCGAAAAGGACAAGTTTGGTGTAGCGAGATTCGTCCATAGCCTGGCGTATGTCGTCCAGGACCCCAAGTAAGGCAGTGTGAGTGCTAAGCTCCTTACGAAAACCTGCTTGTCTGGGGGTTAGAAGGTCTTCAAGATAATTCAACAGTTGTTCAGAAAGTATTCTCTCTTGTAATTTCGAGCACTCAGACAGCCGTGAAATGGGACGTAGGTCCGACACATCGTTTAGTGGAGAGACTTTAGGTATGGAAGTTATTAGTGTTTTTTTCCCAGAAAGCGGGAAAGGAACAGGTAGTTATTGATAAGTTGAAAATTCTGGTAAAAGAAAAACGCGAGAAAGGTGAGATGGTCCGGCAGGAGACTACGCCTAGCCTACGGAGGGTACTCCAGAGCCTGTTGCCGCGCTGCGCAGTGTTTATTTTATTTGCGTAATATGTGCTTTTAGCTGCCTGTAAGTTGCGTAGAATCGCCGGTCTGCGAGAGCGATATTCAGCCAACAACTCAGAGGATCCCCTCTCACAGGCGCTTTTAAAAATTTTGTCGCGATCCTTGATTTCGGCCCGTATGGCCTGGGTGACCCACGGTTTCTTCTAAATTCTCGTAAAAATTGGTCGAATTGGCGCAAACTTGTCAAGAGATGTAATTATTGATGCATTGAAGAGAGAGACAAAATCGTCAAGCTGGCAGACATTATTATTTGCTAACGCTTTAAGGCTACAGTTAACGTCCTGGATGAAATCGCTGTTATTTTTAAGACCAGATATATTGCGACTGAGAATTTTTCGTTCAAAAGTGTCGGGGCGCGCAAACGAGAATGTATGGTCGAGGCGGTCATGGCCATACGTGAACGGAGCGTCAGATTTTGTATAGTTTACCACCGCGGACAATGAATGGACAATAAAAAGGTCGAGCCATGTGTGGCTTATCAAACGATCAGCATTAATTGTGTGGTGCGTCACCGGTGATGGTACCAGCGTAAACGCATGTGAGGCAATCAAGTCAGCAAGATATCTGGTCTCGAACGATGTAGCGAAGAGCATGTTGCAATTGAAATCCCCCGTGACTACCACATTGCTGTAATGAGGTAAAAAGACCGCGAGCTTATCGAAAAATGTATGCGGTAGGGCGACTTTAGGAGGTCGATACACCACCGAGAACAGGAGCTTGTCCGTGTCACTGGACACCTCAAGCACAACATACTCTGAGCTTGTCCCATCTCGGATATCGGACTTGGCAACGATTCTGTAGCGCAGTGACTTGTGAATGTAAACAGCCACACCACCGTCACCACGTCCCTCGCGATCATGGCGAATACGGTCGTAGCCGTCAGTGGCAATCGAGGCATCACCGTCGTGGCTGGATAGCTTAGTTTCTATGATATAAATAATGTGTTTAAAATTAAGATGTAGGTAAGCTGCCACCTCGACGAAGTGAGTCAGCAAGCCGTTGACGTTAGCATGCATAATGTCAACCTGAGCGAGGGACGCGTGGCGAGTAGCATTACCCGAAGGACGAGGCTTGTCATCGCGTAGAAGTCACTTTATTCAAATCGGAGCTACGATAGACAGGTACAGGCGGCTTGTTTGTGTTTTCGCAATTGTGAACTGTCATATCGATGACTCTTTATCTTTAGATTTGGTACGCGCTAGTTTTAGTAAATTGTAGACTGATTTTGGATACACGGTTTGTAAATTTATGCTCGAGTTGGATTGGTGACCAAAAACCGCGTTAGCTGTAAACAATTTAAAATCGGATCTCGATCTAGAAATAATAAAATCACGCGTAAACGGAGATTTGAATTTGACGACAATTCTCTTGAAGTTGCCGCAGTCGGTGGAGGGGCTCACGTTGGCGATGTCCATCGGTGAGGAGAGTAGGCCTTGGTTGCGGGTAGTATTGGCGGTCTGAGCAGTCGTTGGATCATCCTGAGAGGCAGGTGCCTGGGTAGAGGTCCGTTGGCGCAGAGCGCGTTCCCGTGGAAAGGTTGCACTCAAAAAGATGTCATTTTCGAGTTGTGAGAAGTCTAGAGCACGTAGTACGGCTGATGCAATCTGTCTCGGTGAAGCGTCGACGTCCTTGGGGATGCTGGAGATTATGAGTTCAGATGTCTCCGGCGGCGGAACATTTTGTTGCGGGTGAGCTGCAGTAGCGGCCTGTTCCTCAAGCATGTTGATCCAAGACTCGTAGTTGCATTTTATGCTTTGTAAAGTCGTATTTAAAAATCACGCAGTGCTGCCACTACCAAATTTGAGAAAATAAAATCGCATTTGAAATAGGTCCTTGTTGGAGAGGTGGCCAAGATAGAGCGTTTTCGGAGCAGCAGCCGAGGTAGATCCTTGTCAGAGAGGCGCCCCCTACTTAAAAAAAAAACGCGCGATCACTCGCGTGATTAATCGCGGGAATAATCGCACAATTACCCGCGGGACGAATCGCGCGATTCATCCAAAACACATTTTCAAATAAAACAAAATTGTTTACCGAGCTTAATAATTTTATTTTATTAAAAAATTTATTTGACATGAATCGCGCGATTAGTCACTCGATTAATCGTGCGACTAATCTCGTCGATATTGGTTCGATAAATTGACGCGATTAGTCACGCGATTATTCCCGCGATTAATCACGCGAATAATCGCGCTATTTTTTTCAGTAGGACCGGAATAGGGCGTTTTTGGAGCGGGCGGCCGACATAGGTCCTTGTCAGAGCAGCGCCCGAGATAGGTCTTTCTGCATGGGAGCCGTCGATATATTATAAAGTGGTATCCTAAGTTGTACGAGTATAATATTATAACAGAATGCATGCTGTACCGTAACCCATGCGACCCTTGTGTGATGTGAGAACATACCCTACAGGTGCTACAACAGTATAATATTTCTTTCTAGGTATGTGATTGTCTCAAAAATATGCTAAGCAGCTAGCGATCGCAGCCTCAAAGCTGCGCAAAAGATGCTAGTTTTTATAGTTTTACATACTTTAACTTCTTTGGAAAATAACATGAATTAAGATGAATGAAAAAAGGTTCATATTTTATACTTACAATTTAAATTTTTCAGGCGCTCATGGATTTCATGGCCACTTGCATATTTAATGCAAGCTCGCGATGCTGCTGACACAAGTGAACTGTCACTCAGGTATGTATCAACCTTATATGAGGCTTGTGTATAAAGTTATGCGTGTGAAAAAAATTCGCATAAATAAAAACAGGTGATTTTCTTCATCCATTCAGTATGATTTCTAATTAAATTTCATGAAATAAAAACTACAATGATATCTGCTAGTTAGATATAAATTTGATTGTTCTCTAATGTAGAAAAAGAATGACTTTTTTGACAACCATGACAATATTAGTAGTATTTCTAACATGAGTGAGAAATTTATGCGTGTATAACCGATTGACTATTGGGTTACATCACGATTATAATTAAAAATGAGATAGTTGATCTCGAACTTATCCGTTTGTATAATATCAATATTTTCTTTTACTTTATCCCAGAAAAAACTTCGTTATATTAAACTTTTCAGTTTCGCTGAAACGTTACAGTTACGTTTGTCCGTGCGGAAGGCTGTGTGCCTGTGTAGTAGGGTGTTCCTTATTTACCAAACTGAAAATTTGGATCATGACGCCTCCTGAAAACCTAGTTTAAGGTCCAAAACTTAAAAAAAAATTCATTTTCTGAGACAAGCACGATTTTTGCGTTTTTCGTACCTATTAAGCGGGCGTAAAGTAACTTATTTCAGACCAGCAGGTAAAAATAGTATATTGTGTACCAAGGGCGTAAAGTGGGCTTTTTTAGGCCGAGTGTGGATTTTGCAGTACGAGTCAAGGCGAGTTAGCCCGAGCCGAAGGCGAGGGCGTTTACGAGCCGCAGACGAGTACTGCAAAATTCACGAGGCCAAAAAGCCCACTTAGCCCTTGGTGCACACCATATTTTATGTAACGCGCGGACGTATTTTCGCGTTTTTTCGTACGTGTTAAGAGGGACTGATGTGACTATTTTTTGACACGGCAACCGTGCTCTTGTCTTGTTCAAAAATTATATAAAAGTCAAATTCATTTTTATTTTTTTTTTTTTTTGTAAATAAATAATTGATTTTAACAGTACCGAATTTATAATGAGAAAATTGGAAAAAAATGAAATAAAGTATTATGTAAAGGGTTTTAATGAAAAAAATAAGAAATTTCGACAATGTTAATTTATATTTAGTTATAAATTATATATTGTTCAAGAACATAACAGTTTGTACATTTTTTATTTAATAATAAATAATGCAAATTTATCAAAATCAACTTTTTTTTTTAAATTACAAAAAGAAAATTTTTGCGGGCACAAAGACTTTTTAGCGGGCAATAAAGACCATTATTGCCCGCTGTTTGAATATGCGAGCAATAAAGGTTTTTATTGCCCGCTAAAATAACTTTTTTGCCCGCCGGTCAAAAAAGAGTCACTTTAGTCCCTATTAAAATGTACGAAAAACGCGAAAATCGTTCGTGTGTTACATAAAAAAATTAAAAACGCCCGTTAAAATTTTTTAAAGAAAATGGTCAGTAGTTCACATCAAATATACGTGTGTGTGTGTGTGTGTGTGTGTGTGTGTGTGTGCGTGTACGTAAACGCGGAAATCAGTACATGCGTTACAAAAAACATGATGTGCACCAAGGGCTAAGTGGGCTTTTTAGCCCTGTGTGGTTGCAGTACTTATCTGAGGCTCGTATACGCCCTCGCCTTCGGCTCGGGCTAACTCGCCTTGACTCGTACTGCAAACTTTACACTCGGCTTAAAAAAGCCCACTGTACGCACTTAATATACAATATACTATTTAGCTAATATAAATTATTTTAAACCGTACCACCGTGTATCGTAAGTTTTCGCAATCGCTAAAAACGTTTTAAGCTGTAATTCGAAATCTAAGCATTTAACGAAAAAAAGTTAAATATAAAAGTTGTAGATCTTAAAAAAATACAACTTTTTTCTATTGACACCTGAACTTGAAAATGCTTTTAACTTGAGTAAGCAGCCGAAAATCGTTTTTTTTAGCTGATTTTTTAAACAAAACGTCGTACGACGTACTTGAACGGTATCGCTCCGATGATTCAGAGAATCAGCGATCGACAGAGAATTAATACAAGAAACACATCCGATTCCTGTATACCGAGTTTTAGTCGTGCACAAGAATTACCACGCTTGGAGGAACCCGTGGAAGCAAAGGTTGGGAAGCAGAGGAAGTCATCAGCAAGTCACGCTAGAGTACCAACGAAACCATTACTGAATTCTTCTACACAAGGGTCGAAGGAAGAGTTGGATAATCCTTGCACCCCCAACCATCATAATTAATTTTGTGAAAATACAACAGTGGCAAATTCGCACAACAGGCTCAACTGTCATTGGGACGAACAACAATCTGTGAATACGTCCGACCTTACGAAGAAGTGTACTTCCATAGAGAACTTGTTTAACTTGAACTATGGCTCAGTTATGGACGATCAAGAATCAGTGACAGCGTCCGACGGTTCAAAGAAGTCAACTTCTGAAATGAATCAGTCTAACTTGGCAGACGATTCATCACTTTCAGAACACAGGCTATTGCAAGAGTAATCCACGCTACAATGTAGTTGCCAAGCAGCCGGAAAAATATCGTGTTCTGGTACGCCATGTGAGAGCAGTGCAACGCTTGCGGTGCTCACATAGAAGATTGAGTTACTCACGGATTTAGTGAAGTCACTCATAAATTCGGGCGGGTGTTTAACCTGTAAGTCCCGGGACGACAAGAGTAACTGCACGAGGTCCAAGCGTGCTAAAAAGCTAAAAATCGCGCGTCGTTGCTAAGATTAACAGCACGAGTGCAACTTCCCGTTCGGCCAAACGGAAGGAAATTAGTCACAATGTTCACCAGCAGCAGGCTCGTTCTAGCAACAAGTGTGACAATAAACGTCGACCGAAAGTTAGTCTCGGTCGAGACAAACAGCATGCAAGTCAACAAGGTCACAACGGCTGCACTTCTGCAACTCTTCGCAGAAATCCTTCACCCGGAAGTAAGCTGGATCACAAGGTGAGACCCGCATCAAGTGTCTCTGATACCGGTAGTGATGACACCAGTCGAAAATCTTGCTGACAGACGTGTGAACGAGAAAAATACACGCCAAATCGATCGTTTCGTAATGCGCGTGTGGAGAATGAACGTGCGAATCTAGGGATTCGGAAAGCACCGACTTCTCAACCTTTCAAAGGGAGCTGTTGGAACTGTGATGTCGTAGGGCATCGCGCTCGCGTTTGTCCGGAGCCGCATATCCTCAAATACCATAAATGCAAGCTGGCGGGATATAAGCGGACGAACTGCCCAAGGTGTCTGTAGCACGGGGAGTTTTATTCATCGATGTCCGTTTGTGAGTCTTCGAGCTCTGAATTCAGGAGCTGTGGACCTAATTCACCCACGAAGCAACAAGCACAAACACCACAGCACCGAGGCTGTAAAGAATACTTTGAATTCAAAGCCAAACCCAGACATTAGCTGATACGCTCGACTCTAGGGCAACAGCGGAGACGAATGATGTCGCAGCAGAAAATGTTCTTTCTGCTAGCACGATTTTCGTGCGAGTCTAAAGTTATTAGACAAAAAGTTATTTGCAACCAATTTCATCCAACGGATGATAGTCGCATGTTATTATGCTTAGATTGTTATCGCTTGTTCACGGAATTGGAACAGCTGGAGGAGGGAAGATCCTCTGATAACGAAATTGGTTATACTGTAAAGATAATCCGATCCGAGATGGCAGAATTTACGTCCGAGGAAGATTCACATCTGTTAAAACTCAGTACAACATCTAGGCAAGCCACCCATCCGCTTTTAGGAAGTGGTTAGCCGGCCGTGCCAACGACTCCACAACTGAAGAGAGAAGATCAAGGAAAATGCGTTTATTCCACTGTAGCGATCATATAGCTCTCGAGCGCGAGACGTTTGAAAAATTAGTTGTAGGACTATTTTTAGAATAGCAATAGTATTCGAGCGACCGTAGCATGATGCGTGCGAACTAATGGTACTCAGGTTAGTAGTCTGCAAACGACGTGGAATAATACGGCAGGTTAGAGTAACCCAAAAATTAAAATCGCTGTACTTAAACTCGCTGGTGATACCAGATAGGCATCAGTACATTGTACCGAGGAAAATGCTGCAGGGTTCTCGACAGTGGGGCACGAAAGTAAATTTTAAGAGACTTCACTCGAACCGCTAGCGTCCGTAATTATTATCAATACGTCCGCGAACTATGAGGAGGGTTACGACCAGTTTCGTACGTCAAATGCACATGGTTGTCGAGATACGAAAGGCATTTATTATTCTCATCGTTTTATAAAACCGTTCGAAGCTTCTCGTGAGTTAATCTAACCGTCGGACACAACAAATGGCAGATATTGTCGCAATTATTTTCATGGTATGAAATTTATGTTAGACCGTTTAGGATGATGCATGTACGTCCGGTTGAAAAGTGACAAAAACCGTCCATACGTATTCGATCGAGTTAGTCATCCACCGACTGAATAATGAAAAACTTGCTTTGACAAATGTAAAACGGGTTATTTGTTCCAGAAGTTAATCTCTCTGTTCCTTTTCGTTTTGCGTTCGACGTTAGGCATAAGTCTGCCGAAATTAGTCCGTGTACAAATTCGGTAACAGCCGTGAATGACGTTGTAACAAGCTATAGGAACCCAGAGAGGGAAAGGAGGTAACCCCTCTAACTTGATATACTGACACCTCTAACTTGCTTGTTTGATTCCATATTCTTTTCTTTTCTTATCATCTTTATTTCTTTTTGAATAATAAAAATAGAATTGTCCTGGATCGCCCGGATAGACGTAGTGGATAAGAGCTGGTACACCTGACCGGCTACCCAGCGTCTTGGGGGGGGGGGGGGTGTTGTAACGGTTGCCAGTGCAATTAACGCACGTTGAGCACGTTACGACGTCTCTCCGGGACAGAATCAACATTCTGTATAATACTTCTGTTGTTACAGCTACTAAAGGCGCAGCATGTGAGAGAGTAAGAGAGACAGAGAGAGAATAAGCATCGAGAGAGATTTAAATTCAGCAACGTACAATGTTGCCACCTGCTCGCACATTGCTGTCAAGAGTTGACAACAGTGTGTCAGAGGTCATAGGTAAATCTGTGCTCGCGCTAGCGAGCCATTCCGAGTCTGTCTTCGCTCCGCTCCGTTTCGCGAATAGACACTCTGCGATTGCGATTATTGTGTGCGAGGGTTGCGAGGTCAACCGAACCGAGGACAATCCGTCCGAGACCATCTTCGCGTGGGTTAGAACGGCCATGCCGGCCACGTACATCTGTAAGTACTAGTTCTTATCAACTCTCGCTTACTCGGGCGACTTTAAGCCTCCTCTCTCTCTCACCTCGACTACATGCTGGTAGCTGGCATGCGCCCGTCTGGCGCGCTTGTGTAAGCCAAGCACCAATAAACAGTTAGTCTAAGTTTTACAATAATCCGCGAGTGTTCATTGACTTTTCCTCCTTTTGAATCCACGTCCTGAGTACTACTATCACCGCCGCGTGTTCATACGTCTTTACGTCCGTGCGCGGATAGATTATAGTCGGTAGAATCTAGTGCCTTCTGCACAGCCGACGGAAACGGTGAATAGTAGCATAAACAACAAACAACATAAAATAATAATGACGGCCGAGCTACCGTCATAACTCTAAAGCCTTGACCATTTTACGTTTTATTCCTATTGATATTTCTTCATTAGAAAATAAAATGGTACTACACTCTGGGTCCAAGTACTATAAATAGTTTTGCAGTTTTTGCAACGCTACTTTTGTAATGTCGAAAATAACATTTTTATAGTCAAAAAGTTACTTGATCAGTTTTAAATCATTATTTGGTGCATTAATAGCAAGTGCTGCTGTATACTAACTACGTTTTGATATATACAAATACAACAAATTGACAAATTTCAAAGATTTCCTTTTTCTCTTTTTGTGTTAATTTAAAATATTCTCAAAACAAATATATTTTTAGAGACTAGATAGCTTTGGCCATCCAACGTGCATGATGGAACGCACCAGGCTTTCGAAATTTTACTTCAGCGGATAGTACTGCTTTTAAGAAAATTAAACACAACTCAAGTAATTCCTTGTAATCGTCTCGAGGCAATTGTTCATTTAGGTATTTTTTGCAAAAACGGTTATATTTTCTATTTTGGTTATTAATGGTGATGCAATCTTTCTGTCTTTTAGACTTCTTTAGAAAGAAGAGAAAAAACAATAAAATTTTCTCTTTTCTCCTCAATGTTTCGACATACAATGCCGCCCTCATCAGGAGACTGATTTGAAAAATTTGTATTTATTAAATACTTGTTGGTGTTTAATAATGTATGTACAGTGTAAAATAAAACTTACAATTATCGGAAAAAATCGGTACAAAATTTTGTCGAGAAGGCGCTTCCCGCCGCGCGGCGGGGAAAACGTAGGTAAACAGTGTGTCTCTCTCAGCAATTTATTTTTTCAGTATTTTTCTCGCTTGAGGTCCTGTTCTTCCTACACCACGCACTTTAAGACCGAGACTTTGTAGAAACTGACTGTTCTGACGTGACCGTTCTGATCGTTTGATCTCTCGTTGCTGACTGACTGTCGGACGACATACTGAGCTATTAATATAGCTTTTGTCAGTATTAAAAGCAATACCCATTTCAATTGCTTTTTAAATGTAGACGAATCGTAATAATTTCACCTCGAAGATTAATCAAATCACCATCTTGATCTACTATGCGTAGTTGTAGGTGGTCTATTACTTTCACAGATATTGGTAAGTAAATTATTTGTTTAGGCACCTTGATTATCTTATAGCCTGGTGGAACTCCTGGAAAGAATTCATGTATTGTGTGAACTTTCTGCTGATTTATGTATGCGTCTGTTGTAATATTACACTCAACTTGTAAAGCGTTCACTTTGAGAATAGCTACTGGCAAATCTGAATCGTGACTTATATAGGGCTTCAAAAGTCTTGGAGTGAATCCCAGTAGACGGCCAATCGTGTCAGTCGATCGAAAATCTATTTCATGACTGCACACAATAACACTTCGCAACGTATTATTATTTGGCTTGATACTAACTTTTATACCTCGAGTATTGAGAATACTTTGCAAAGTTCGATCAATATCCTCAATCTCATAACTGCCTGTGGAAAGTTTAACTATTTCTTGTCCAACGTAAAACTTATTGCAATGTGTGTCAACGTTTGCTATAGAATTAAAAGTCACCAACTCAACAAGTCCTAGACTGTATTGTTTGTCCAGATCCAGTTCTATTGGAGGAAAATAGTGTGCCTCGAGGATTGAGGAGGTGCCGGAAAGGCTTAGAGTTATCGACTCGACAACCATCTTGAGCAGACTAATTTAAATCGGTAGCTATTTTCTTCTTATATAAACAGAAATTTTCCTTACGATTGAGCTAAGTGCAGAGAAATTTGAGACAGAGATGACCACAGATAAAAGTTGAAAATTCTTGATACCTTTAGTAATTGTACTTAACTTCAGATACTTTCGAGTAGTTCATAAGATCTCGAGGTGGTTGTATATCACCAAAACTATCAAAGTAAATAACTTCTTTACCATTTTTTCGATAAGCTATCTAGTGCGTGCCAGATCCACTCGCATCATCCAGATTTATGATTCCTGATTCTTTAGCTCGGCAGCCATTTGCAAGCAGAGCATTCCGCATAAATACTCCACGAAAATCATTATTTTCATTAATTTTGCATATTTAACCAGATCAATGTCGGTGAGCGCACGTTTTGGCAGTCTTATTGCATCGATTTTTGTCCCCTTCCCCCCTCAACACTTTTTCTTATTTCGTTTCAGCAAGATACCGAAACCTCTGCGATGAGGTTTCAAAAATAGTCACTTACCAAGTGCCAGCATTTCCATTTTTTTATTATGTCTCTTTTCTCTTCCATTTGTTTCTTAGCAGTGCTTGCTTTATTTATTGCTCGAGTGATTCCTGCATCTCCTCCTGCAAGTGAGCCAACTGCAATAAGACCAGCAAAAAGTGGAATAAGTGCTGGAAGAAAGCCACCTACTTTGTTGGGAATTGGCAATATGCGTGAAACACTAACTTTACTTTTTCCACCGATATTTTTTACACGCTCACGAGCCATCTTCAGTGCTGACTTAATCATAGAGCGAGAGTCATTACCGTGAATGATTGATTTTGCTGCCGACTTAATCAAATTTTTTAGCGTAATCTTTCTCTTGGTTTTCTTGACTTTGAGAGATTTACCTCCTCTTTTTCTTTCTCCTCCTCCTCTAACACCCATACCAAGCTTTGATTTTAACTTTATGGTATTTGCCACTACAAAAGCTGTTGCTCTCTCTATCAAATCAGCGTCTGTAGATTTTACGCTTTTCCACGCCTTCTCTGCTAAAATCTTATCAGCTGTGTTTCTTTCCTGAATGTTGTCAGGGTTTTTTTAGTAGGCAATATCGTGTTCCTTGCAAGCAGCATCTAAAGGATTGATTCCTGGATCACCATGAGTTAAACGTTTAGCAAGTTTAGTACCTGGACCACAGTACTGATAACCAGGCACATGAAGTTCAATGGGTAATTTGTTGATCACTTTATTCCCTAAGCCTGAACCTTTCCTCTTTTGCATGAATGAATTTGTTAAGATCAATAATACCTATCAGATTTGCAAGAAGAATTACAAATTTTAGATTCTGCAGTAAATAATCTTATAAATCAACAGGAAAATAGGACTAGTGGAAGTTAAAGATTCTTTTCTCGTTAACTTTTCTCGTTAAAGATATTGACGAAACTTAGTAGGCAGATATTGTTGAAAATGATTCCGTATGCAAAGCAAAACAAAGATTTTAAGTATGTGCTCACTCTCATTGACGTATTTTCAAAGTATGCTTGGACTGTTCCAGTAAAACATAAAACTGGAAAATGTGTAGCTTAAGCTATGAACTCGATACTTAAAAAAAAAAAAAAAAAAAAAAAAACGAGTACCTAAGAATTTACAAACAGATCGTGGAAAAGAATTTTACAATAAATATTTTCATGAACTAATGAAAAGTTATAAAATTCATCTATACTCTACTTATAGTAATCTGAAAGCATCAATTTGTGAACGTTTCAATCGCACTCTGAAAGGCAAGATGTGGAAGTTATTTAGCCTTCGTGGCACATACAAATGGCTGGACGTTTTACAAGATTTAACTTTGCAATATAATAATAGTCGACATAGAACAATAGGAATAAAACTTGTAGAAGTGAATAGAGGCAAAGTTAATCATATACTCAATCGAATTAAAAAACCAAACATAAATCTGTTTAAGCCAGCTAAATTTAAAGTAAGATATAAGGTACGTGTAAGCAGAAACAAGGAGGTTTTCGATAAAGACTATACACCTAATTGGTCAACTGAAGTCTTTACAATAACGCAAGTTCCACCCACAAAGCCCTACACTTATCATCTCAAGGATTATTAAGACAAGCCAATAGCTGGAGGATTCTACAAGGAAGAACTTCTGAAGACTAAATATCCTGATGTCTATCTGATTGAGAAGGTTTTGAAGAAAAGTGGCTTTAAAATTTGAGCCTCAACACCATATCTCCCATCATACTCATGAGCTTGACTGAAACACGTTTCCTTCCATTTTGCATAGTTTTACCAAATACTGCATTGTTCATCAAATTGAAAAATTTTTTTTCAAATTCATTTTTTGCTAATGCTCGCAGGCTGCTATTTAAATCTATGTATGACTAGAGCTATTGCAATTGTTTAAATTTCAGAACTCTATGAATTTTAAGAAGTTTCAATCCGTTCGAGAGAGCCTGTTTTAGAGCTACATAGTGTGTGACATAATTTCTTTTAGGATGAAGTGTAGCTAAAAGTTTTTTTCATAACAGCGTGCGCGGAGCTCGACTTTAGAGTCATTTGTTTTGGCGCTAAAGTCATCGACTTAGGCACGCTCTCTCACAGCGTGCGCGGGAACATTTGAAGCATGCGTGGGGATACCTATCCTGTCGCTGTTATTTGTTTTACATATGTATGATTGCGAAATTGTGTATCATTAGTACAAGACGTCTTGTTTATAACCTATTGGTACCTAACCGAAAAGTAAACATGAGTGATAACAGTTCTTGTGATACAGACGATATATCCGATTATGGAAATGAAATTCCACCCGAAATCGCATACCGCAGTGTGACAATCAAGTAGCATCTACTTCTGGAGCAGAAATTACTCAACCCAAAAAGTCTGTAACAGTTTCGTTAAAAAGAACCAGATTTGATTCAGAAGGTCGAGATGATGATAATGAACCACACACTGAGGATGAATTTTATCGATTAACCGAAACACAGCAAGCTACATATGGTTCACCGTTGAAAAAACGTATACAAAACAGTGATGAAAAAAGCGAACAATCATTTACTATTGAAAGCATCGACAAAAATATTTCTTTTCATTTTAATAATTCTAATGTTACAATTAATGTACATAATCATCATAATTAACTACAATGTACGATACACTATATTTGTGTTTTAGTTTAATATTTTTTGATAAAAGATGTAATAATTTTCTATTAAAAATAATTAATTTTTAAATTTGCAAAAATATTTTAGTTTAGTATAATTACACTCGTATATAGCGACAATGTGTGATTTAACGAACTTTTTGTATGAATAAGCTTTCACAGGAGCGTAGCCTATTTCGCATTATGAAATAAATTTAATTTGTATAATATACTAATTTAGTATAATGTCGAGCTCCGCGACACTTGTTATGAAAAATAGTATACGCAACTCGTGCGAGGGGAACACGATGTACGCACGCGTGGTAGTTCGCGCCCGAGCGAAGCGTAATGTACTATTTTGCTTAGAACCTGGAGGTTTTGCATGTTCTGAACAGAATAGTAAATCATTATAAGTATTATATAGTTCGTTAGGATAATCTAAATCAACATCCAAAATATAACCACGTGAAGCATCTGTTGCAATCAAAAACAAATCAAAATTTTCATAATTTTCAAGCCACTTAAATTCATCAAAGGGGAGATATTGTGAGAGGCAATGTCCATATAAATTATTTGCTTCTAAATAAATCAATTAATGATTTTCCTTATTCTCATTATAATTCTCAAACAAGTATTTATGGTTAGCTGCTGCATAATGATTTAAGCACTGACTTAAACCACCTCTGATCCCTCGCTCTACAAACAGTACGATATTAATGTCTTAAAAGTTTCAATTTTACACCAGTATGTTTTAGCATTGCATCCCAAGAAAAATCTGGAGTAGTGTAGTAGTGAGCAGGATCAAGACTGTAAACTTTTATACTCTGATCTCGAAAATTTTCAAAAAAATCTGCTTACAACAAGACACCAGTTTTCATATAGAGATCAGAATAATCACCAAGTGTTTGTAAGTTAAATATATTCCACACATTTTGTGCATGTTCATAATCATGATCTAATATATGTGAATCATTGAGCACGCTGAAAAAAATCTTTTTTCTGGTAATTTACATTCCTCTGTATTAACTTATTCCATGAACTTATTCCATGAACTTATATATTTATATGGTAAAACAATTTTTCTCATTAAAAGCTTAACTTGTTCTCTGCTGAGATCATTAAACTCTTTATTAACAATTTTGTAATCATCTAAATATGATGCCAATCTTTCGAGTGATAAAGGTATGAATCGACACGAATCTAAAAATCTGAATTTGATATTACTATTTTCCACGTGTTTTGTGAATGAAATGTATTTTTTCTTTGTTAGATGGAGTAGATAAATCTGCCCTGGGGAATGATTTGATACATCAGATATAATAAAGTGTGCATCATATCCACTTAAATTATGAAACACTACTGGTATTATTTTTGAATCTTGATAATTTAAATTACAGCTACTATGTGCTGATCCTCGATATTTTCCAGTGAGATGGCAGTGATTGCACACTTTGACATTATCATTCAAAGATTTCTTGCAAGTATGACACGTTTTTGAATTATAATAATCTGTTATTTCAGCTTGAGATAGAACTGACATAAGTACAGGATTTTTGTATAAAGTACTTATTTGTTCTTCAATACTTTTTAACTGTTCTGCAAACCATTTTGATAATGAGTCATTATAGTTACAGTTCAGATAATATCCAAGACTATAAATTTCATGACTTTGTACTGGTCTAGTGTTAGTTTTCTCATCTTGTCTTATTGGTTTAAGTAAACACTCACAGTCCGCATATATTATAAAAGGTAACTTTTCATTATAACGATGATTTTTAAACATTATCACATTATTATCTTCACTAGGAAGCCTAATTCTACAACTATTAAAATTTTTACAATGTTCTTCATGCCTCGTTAAATTATCTTCATAGTAAAAATAATTTAAACATCTATCACATATCAAAGGTTTTTACACTTTCTTGCTTAAATCATTGTTAAATAAAAGAGGTTATATATATATATATATATATATATATATATATATATATATATATATATATACATTACGTGATTCTGCTACATACTTCTCATTTTTTCTCGTTAGTAAAAGACGGTTTATATGGTTACTCTTTTTACATGATGTCAAATAGAGCGGTATAATGTTTTTATTTTCTAATCCAAAAACATTCATTGAAATTGTAGTATTTTCCTTCTCGAAATTCGGTATCTTTTTTAATGATACCGGTAACTCAATACCTCTCATGTTTAATGTATATAAGAGCTACCAGTACGCATTGAGTTAAATTTATTTATGTTAATCTGTATGTTTTCAAAAGAATGTAGTGTCCAACCAGTGTCACGTTCCTGAAATTCTTGAATATTCGCAAGTAGAGGTTGCGTGATATTAGACTTCAACCATTTAATTAACGATGTAACAGATAAAATTTCATGATTTTGCGTATTAAAATATTTTGTCTTGATGCATTCGTTTTCTTCTTTTTCTACGCCTTTATTATATTTTACACACATTTTCATAAAGGCTATAGCCGGGTTACTATGGTGAAATGGCCCCCTTGGAAAATGTATATATGTTATATACCATTCGATGGGGGATAAAAAAAAACTCCCATAGCCAAATTTTTAGCTCTCTGCCTAGTGCGCATGCGCAGTAACGTCGATAAACGTGTTTTTTTGATTTTATTTTTTTCTAAAGTCCCTATAGGATAAAAATTTTTTTAAAAATTCACATTGGTGTATTTATATGTCATGAATAACTGCAATTTTTTTGGGATTACATAACCTCAAATATCGGATCTAAAAAAATTATTAAAGTTTTCAATCGATATTTTGACCCCCTTGTTTTTGAGGTGCAACTTTTTAAGTAGACTTTTTTTGTGTACTTTTTCCCGTTCTTTACGATGGCACTAACGTTTTTTCCTTAAAAATGGTGGCACAACTCGATTTGAGCCAAAAACTGATTTTTTTGCCATTTTTTCACGTTTTTAGCTGGTTATGTTACAATTTAGTTACTAAAGTGACTCCTTTTGAGTAGTTTTGCATATCTTCCCATGAAAACATAATCAAATGAAATATTTTGTTCGCTCCAAGCCGTATTTTTTATATTATCTTACGTTTTCAATGATGGTCTTATCAGAATTTGAGGTAATAAAGGGTTTCTCTCTATATATAAAAAGAATATCGCCGCTGTCAGTGTCTGCTTTTCTCTTTAACCTAAAAATGCCCTCATTTGAGTGATTTAACGCCGAAAAAGGCCATTTTTGGTACCATGTAACCCAAAACTAACCTAAAAATGTCATAATGCAAGGGTTTTCACGCAAAAAAGCCTGTTTTTAGCTAAACATAGCCTTGAAATCGATCGTTTGAGGGTACTTTTGGCGTCTTGTGGTCTTAAAAAGGCCATATTTGGCTTATCTGCCTCTACTTAATTGATTATTCAAAATCTATTGACAGTAATAATTATCAGGTAAAAAGGAATTGAAGTTAAGTATGTTCAATTCGTACAAAGTATAATTTATTATCTTCATAGGCTATTTAAAATAAATTATGGAACGTATACAAGTAGCTTTTTAAAAATAACGAATGTTCACAATAGAAAAAATGATTCACTCATCATTGTCACTATCTTCATCAATACACACTTCAATTTGATCATTAAGAAACATTTTAGACAGAATTTCAGCTGGTCGTATGATTTTTGATAAATATCTTCCATGTGAAAGATAATAGATTATGGCAGCAATATGCGCACAACATCCTATAGTACGGTTACCGTTAGCACAATCACAACAGTGTCTTAAGATGCTAGAATAACCAATACCATTTGGTTTATACTCAACGAAACATTTGTATTGTTTTCTGTTAATATGCCTGGATTGAACTTCAAGTTTGAGAATATTGTTAGTCTCTTTTGAATATCCAATCTTCAAATTATTATCTGCGTCAAGCATTTCCGCTAAGTAAGATATTGTCTGTTTAAGCTGATATGTTCCTGTAAACAGAATTTTCAAATCTTTTATTGTTAATTCAGGAAAGTCTGGTAAATCATCCGAAGTTATTATTTTAAATGGTAGTTTCCGACGACTCCATCTTTTGTCTGCTACTAAAACTGCTAATGTATTTTCAACATTTTTTCTAGATTGCATAGCACTAAATATTTCATCTTGCATGTCTTCATCAGAATCTAGGCGTTTGCCAAACAAGTTATTTAAGTAGCAAGAAATTTTACAATAAGATCCAGTATTTTTCACCATTTTATTATCAAGTTTGTGATCTAATAACCTATATTTTTTCTTTTGAACTCCGTGCACTGCTTCAACAACCCATCGCAGTTTTGTCGTGAATCTTGTTTCATTTGATTCTTGCGTAGAAAGTTGAGATTTTGAACCTTTGAGTGCAGGCATCAAAACAATATAACCCATATTTTCTAATTTTTGTTTAATGTCCCTGAAACCTCTATCCAGTATAAAAATGTCCCCTTGGCGAAGAAGTTTCTGTAAAATATTCTGCTTCTCTTCCAATATTTCAATCAGTATTGTAGCATCATTTTTATTTGCAAGATATGGACCTAACTGGTCAACAACATAACCATTAGTAGTACATATAGTAAATGGTTTAGTCAGAGGAACTTTTTTTTGGCCTGAATAAGATTTTCTTTGGTACTCGTTATTAGAGCTTTTTTCATGCCTTATATAAGTACCATCAGCAATCAAAATAAGTTGTTTACCAGGATGTAATTTCTTTGCCATATTAGAAGTTTGATTTTCAATCAATTCATTTCTGTCTACATTTTCTAATCCAAAGTGTTTTGGTAGTAAATCTTTTTCGAAAGATAATAATACTGATTGACAAAAACGAGATACTTGTTGTTCGCTTTCAATGTCAAATATTGTAGAGATGAGCGAGTTAGAATTCCCAGAGCGCATTTTGAATAAAAATACGACAATGGCTTGTGTCGCTGTCCTTACACAGGAATTCTTCAGAGAAGTGAGTTGATCTTTAAGATAATTAATATTTTCCCACGTTAATCCCGTAAAAACTTTCAATTTTTTTTCAGGCATGGAAAATTCAGCTACTGTATCTAATAAAGTTTCGTCTGCTTTCATTGATAATTGACTCAAAAATTGTAGTAATTCATCAATATATACCGTACTTGTAGTGGAAAAAATATTAATTTTATTTAGTTCATCTTCATAAAATCTTTTTTTAATTAAATGTGTGCAACAGCATCTATTGCCATGTGGAATAAAAACATTCATTTTACTATAAACTTGAATTCGGGCCTCTAAAGGAACTAATATATTATTAGTCTGTTTTTGGTACCCACAAACAAAGCAATATTTATGTGCCGCAATCGTCCTTTGAATAAGTAATTCCGTGGTTGCTCGTACTTTTTGTTCCTTTATTGTGTATACAGATGATTGTGTACTTTCCTGAGATGATGAAGTGACAGTTAGCTGAGAAAATGATTCAGAAACATTTGAATCTTGAGACGAAGCAGTTGCTGGAACATTAACCTTTTTAGGTTTAGAGCTTGATATGTATTTGGCTAATCGCTTTCTACATGAATCACAAATTACATCATGGATGTAAATATCTTTATTTGATAATTGTTTAGCATATTCGATTTCAACTTCAGATTCGATTTCCTTTTCTCGACCAATTGATTTTCTAATATAAATATTACACATGGCACATCTTCGATCATCGCGTTTCCTGATGTTATCTGACTCTTCATTACTATTAGATGCCATATTTATTTAACCATTAGACAAGAAGATCACATCTGAAATAATAAAATATAAATATTTTACAATACATTTAAAAATGCTGCTAGTTAGTTTTTAAAAATCTAAAAAAATTGTTTGCCTTTTTTTAAATTAAAAACTAGAATGAATAATAAATATTACAAAAATATTATAATCTAAGTTCTTGTATAATCCAGTTTTCTCAGTAGCTTTACATGAAAAGTAAAAAAATAATATTGCCTAGTAAAAGTGAAATAAGTTGTATTTCATTTATAAGTTTTTTAAGCAAATAATTTTTTTTTGTCATAAAAACTGTATTGAAGTGCTTGCACCTAGTGATTTTATAAAATCAACAAACCTATGAAATTATTATAATCAATTTGTTTTTTTGTAAAAATATGTTCTTGTATCTAGACATGAATAATAGTGTATTTTAAAATAAATAAATAATGTTGTTTTTAATGATGTTTCATATACGTATGTGTTTAAAGCATAGGTTAGCTTGTGTTTACTTTATTCATTTTACATTTTTTTAACTTAAAAGTTAATTGACAATTAATAAGTTCGCATCCTATTAGTTCTATTTTTCATTTTTATTATTTCTCATGTATTGTTTTTATGTAAAACCAAATATTTTTTCTCATCTCATAATAATTAACTATAGTAAAAATCACATCATATATAGTCATATGCAGATATTTATGTGCATTTTTTATTAATTTGACAGTATTTTATACATAAACAAATTAATTATTGTTCAAGACTTTCTATATTTTATCAATTTAATCATACTTGTATAATTAATATACCGCATTACATCAAAACATGCAACTCATCAATTGTCAAATCCTTTTCTAGCAAAAGTTTATTGTCATATTTTATTCAAATGTTTTTCCTTCTTAATTTTATTTAGTTAATAGTTTCAACAACTTTATGTTTAACTAATTTCTCATTTTACTTTATGTGATTAGCCTAAATTGGTTAAGTTAAATAGATAAAGACTCGTTCCCCTTACATGCATTGTACGTATATCTATATCTATAGGATTGAAAATTCATTTTTATTAATTACTTTTTTGTTAGCTTATTGATTTAAAATCTGATTGCTATTTTTGTTTTAGGATAAGATCGGATCTTTATGCGAGTACTAAAACAGTTTATAATTTAATGTTGGTTTAAACTTTTGATTTTATGCAAGAATTTAATAACGTACACAACATGTTTTTCTTATTTAGCGTATAAAAAGGTCTAATAATTATCTGTTATTATTACATTATTATATTATTATATTATATTATTATATTATTATATCATATTATTATATTATTATATCATATTATTATATTACTATATTATCTGTCATTATTTTTGATACAATTACTCTTAATACTACAGAATTTATAATAAAAATTTTATTTTTCTACCCATTAATAAGTCTTACTCTGCATATACCGGTAAAATACAAGTGTATTTATTATAAATACATGGGAGATTTTTTATTTATCAGTAGGTTGGTTACAGTATTTTTTTCAAAACTCAAAGTGTCGGCATAAAAATAACATTTTAGATATTATTAATAGGTTTTGATTTTAAAGAAGTTATTTAACAAAATATTAATTTATTGTGTAATATGTATTAGAAATACATATAACCCTAATATCAAAGCATATAATCTGTGATGTCAAAACTTTTGAAAAACTTTGTTAAATCTTCATTTTTTTAAAAGATATGTAAAATATATAGTACTCACTTTAAATATACAAGATTGTTAGTTTTGAAGTAAACAGCAGAAAGATTTAAAGTAGCCGCGTCAGCCTTCGGTTCCAACTAACTCCAATGTATTTGAAAATAAATACTTAACTACTTTATTATTTTTTCTAGTATTGCTATCAATTATCAGTCAAAAGCCGAAATAGTAAAAAGAAAAATCGAAACAATTTTTATTTGCTAGATTTTAATTTACTTTAAAAGTTATAAACTTATACTAACAGCGTTTTCACCATTCACTTGTATTAGTATATTATGGAGAAAGTACAATTGAGTCCGTCGTCCCGTACCGACCTCGGGACATACCGTCTGAAATAAGCTGTTTTTACGGGATTGACTAATTCTGTACCGTCGATTGGGTTATCGAACAGAATTAGCCAATAATATAAAAGTGACTTATTTCAGACGGTATGTCCCGGGGTCGGTACGGGACGGGACGGGACGTATTGTACTTTCTCCCTTATATAGACAATTGTAAGAAAAAAAAAAATTAGTTTTGAAAAAAACAATGTTGGCCATTGGTTTGCGCATCGTTTAATTAATTAAGAAATCAAAATACTTTATTTGTTTATGCTCCTGATAATTCTTAATTTTATGATTGACCATTCACTACGCAGATCGTCTGCATTGCAGCCGCCGCGTCAACCGCGCGGCCAAGCATAACCTTTTATTATAAATAAAAATAAACAATAAACAAAAAAGTGCGACAGAGACAATACTTTCGACCAATCACAGAACGTTTAAAAAGAACATAACATTAGCCATCAGTTTTATAATAAGGTGATATCACAATTCTGATAAGACCATCATTGAAAACGTAAGATAATATAAAAAATACGGCTTGGAGCGAACAAAATATTTCATTTGATTATGTTTTCATGGGAAGATATGCAAAACTACTCAAAAGGAGTCACTTTAGTAACTAAATTGTAACATAACCAGCTAAAAACGTGAAAAAATGGCAAAAAAATCAGTTTTTGGCTCAAATCGAGTTGTGCCACCATTTTTAAGGAAAAAACGTTAGTGCCATCGTAAAGAACGGGAAAAAGTACACAAAAAAAGTCTACTTAAAAAGTTGCACCTCAAAAACAAGGGGGTCAAAATATCGATTGAAAACTTTAATAATTTTTTTAGATCCGATATTTGAGGTTATGTAATCCCAAAAAAATTGCAGTTATTCATGACATATAAATACACCAATGTGAATTTTTAAAAAAATTTTTATCCTATAGGGACTTCAGAAAAAAATAAAATCAAAAAAACACGTTTATCGACGTTACTGCGCATGCGCACTAGGCAGAGAGCTAAAAATTTGGCTATGGGAGTTTTTTTTTATCCCCCATCGAATGGTATATAACATATATACATTTTCCAAGGGGGCCATTTCACCATAGTAACCCGGCTATAGCCTTTACATGATAAAACAGTATTTACTTTAAAAGTTTTATCATTTGTATTTGTAAGCAATATAACTTTTATTTTTCGAGAAAATAATATTGCAGCAACTTGTAGAAATTTAATCAAATCAATATGTCCTAAATTAGTTATAACGGCAGTCCTCATACGATTATTGAAAGCGTTATCCATATCAATCCATCGCACATGATCAATGATCTTTTTCTTTTGTACTTGTAATCCACCAAAAACTTTTTCTTTTAGTCATAACTTCCAATCTTGCTTTGATACAATTTATTTTTGTAGTAGTACATAAATGCTTTTTATAACACGTGCATAAAAAAGACCTAGTGCCTATAAAGTGGACCGAAAATAGGGTTTTCCGAGCGTCAGATAAAATGAAGAGCAAGAGTCCCTGGTCATGATACATGTATATATTAATCCATTTTCGCTTCCTATAAGGACGAATGAGCCTACAATAATTTGGGTATCGGAAATTAAGAGGAGCGAAAACGGAAATTTTGCACCATTTTCGCTCCTTTTGATTATTTTTTTCATCTCCTTACTAAAGCTTTAAATCGTTAAAAACTTTCGAAACAATTTCCAAACTTTTCGAAGTTTTTTAAAAATTTTCAAAATTTTCAAGTCTGATTTATATATATATATATATATATATATATATATATATATATATATATATATATATATATATATATATATATATATATATATATATATATATGCATATTTTTCTTGTATTTTTCTTTTCAGCATTAGTATAGTACGATTTCAGAGGCACTAAGGCCTCTGAAAGTTATCTATACACTTTTTTTATATGCCAAATGGAACATTCTAGAGACATCACGTCTTTGGAGACAGTTCCAGTGACGAGTTTCTCAAACAGCACTAAGTCTGTATGGGTGAAAATCTTAAACACACTTTAAAAGGAATTGAAACATAAGTTTCTCTGCAGGTATAATAGCCTTAGCTACAATAAGTTAGTCAAGGACGAAATACTAAAACATTCTTCTTTATTTCCGTATTTACTTTCTTATAGCATAGTCTAATCTCGTAAGCAAAGTTCTTTAAAAATTATGTGGCGCGGCAGCGCCACGAAGGCGAGTTTAAGAGGCAGACGAAACCGCGGCGCTCGCGCTACTATTTACTTCTATGTTGGGGTTCACATTTTTCATTACAATGAAATAAATGCGTTTCTTTGTTGTCTCTAATACATTTTGACTTATATCATGTGTTATTATGCCAAACTATGATTTTCAACAAAAATATTGATAAAAACAGCTACCTTTGATATAATACACAAGTATGTCATTTCACAAAATGCTCAAATCAAATAAAAAATTGTTAGGACCGTGAATTTGGCCGCACCGCTATATACAGATGGATATTGCTTTTTCATCGGTTTTCTGCATGTTCGCTCACATGTAGTTTTTAGTGTCTTGGTGTAGAAATAATTCAAGGGCAGTGTCTAGGTGTACGAGGTGGCCGATGACGAGGTCTGGGTGGTACGCTTCGTAATTTATAATGTCAAACCAATTTTGAATATTGAAAAATGTTTTTAAACTCTTTGTAATTATTTGATGGCAGTATTAATTATATTAACAAAATCTAACAAAAAATAATATTTATTAAACATTTTTTTATTTACTTATAACAATAATAACATTTATATTCTGTACTAAAATGTAATACATAATACGATATTTACTTTTATATTAAATGATAACGATATCAAGTGGCGCGGGAGCGCCACGAAGGCGAGTTTGAGAAGCAGACGACGCCGCGGCGTCCGTGACACTATTTACTTCTATATTGGTCTCTCGAATTTTCAATTAAGGAAATAAATTATTTATCATTCATGTACCCAGCTAATTTTGATAAATGTTTATACTGGTATGCCAAACTATGATTTTAAACCAAAATATCAGCAATAAACCAGCTTTAACATAATAAAAAAGTATGCAGGTGAACAAAAATGCTGAAATCACTTGCTTAATTTTTCTTCAGTCCAAAAAGTGGTAAGACCGTTAAGTTAGCTGCGTGCAGTTTGACCGAGTGGTTATACTGTGAAGTTGGCCGCACAAGCTATTGAGCCTACATTGTCTGCTACTCTGCTTGAATTATAAATGTGTGCTCCGTAGTATTCGGTGTTTTGGTGTAAAAATCTTTCAAGGAAGGTGTCTAGATAAATAGGGTGGCTGATGACGACGTCTAGGTGGTGCGCTCCGTGGTTTTTGGTGTTTAGGTAAATAAATCATACAAGGACGGCATCTAGGTGTACAGGGCGGCCGATGGCGAGGTCTAGGTAGTTCGCTCCGTGGTTTTTGGTGTCTAGGTGTAGAAATCATTCGAGGGTAGTGTATCAGAACAATCAGTGATTTTATGTAAGTGATAAAAATGTTACAAAAAAGACATGGTCGAAAGGTGCTAAAGATGCTTATATTTTATTTTTAGGAGAAATATGAAATACCTAAACAAATTTACTAAAATGGACTAAAATCTCAAAAAATTAACTTTTAAAAAATTAAAAGGTTAGGCGAGTTCGATATATTCCGCAACGAAATAACAGATAAAAAAGAACTGAGATCAATCAACCAAAGTTAAGTTTATTATATTTAATCATAATGAAGCAAAAACATTTTTTTTTGTCAATAAAGGGTTTACTTAACTTATATAATGGTCAATTAGGAACAACTCTCAAGATACTTACAACGTAACTTGCCATGACGGTTTCATTGTACGTATGGTGTTTTTATGACGTTCTAATACATGAAAAGAAAATTTTAGTTGTTCACCAATAATTTCCCTACATCATAACTATATTAATACTAAATTTGTCAGGTTACAATCTACCTTGAGTCTTGGTAGCAGGGTGAAAGTTTTGTAACCATTT
This sequence comes from Nasonia vitripennis, assembly GCF_009193385.2. Lineage (NCBI taxonomy): Eukaryota > Metazoa > Arthropoda > Insecta > Hymenoptera > Pteromalidae > Nasonia > Nasonia vitripennis. The sequence goes on along the minus strand of NW_022279617.1, from coordinate 359,465 downwards.
ATAGCACTCAGTTTCTTTCCTTCACCAATATCCTATTAACATTTGTCTCGCTGTAGTGAAGGTTTCGGTAGATGTATTCTTCGTTCTGGCAAAACATTTTTCTTTTATTTTTGTTTAATTCAATTTAATTAATCTAGCTGGATATGTAAGTCCAATTGCGCATGTCACTTCGTAATGTGGAAACACCCGTCTATGTTGATATGGTAAGTCGCATTTGCAAGTTAAGGTGAAGACTATGTCATCAAGAACTATTAGGTCCTTATGCTGTGATCGTTGTTTTAAAGGGTATATTAGGTTAATAAATGTCTGTTTACCTTTTACACCTCTATCGAAGCATATACAGGGTGAGTCATTTTAATCTTTAATCTCAATTATCTCGTTGGCAAAGCATGCGAGCGAAAAAAGTTTCGGATAAAAGTTTTAGGATTTTTCCCTGACTATCTGATGATGACCTTGACAATGTCATTGAGCGTGACCTTCAAGGTCATTTGAAGGTCAAGTCGATTTTTTCAAATAGAAACCCCTACTTTTGGCACCAGAAATGGAAAGAGCGGGAAATTTTACGTTTGAATATGACCTTGCCTTGACCTTGAATTCAATGGTCAAGGTCTTTGGTCATGCCGATAACAGTACAACTGGTTAGCTGAACACGAATGCATTCAAGGAGAAAATGTTACCCACAAAAGTTTTCAGTTTTCTCCCCGGCTGACGAATGGTCATCTTGACCCTGTCGTTAAACAGGATCTTCAAGGGCATTTCAAGGTCAAGTTGATTTTTTGAAATGGAAACTTCTACTTTTAGACCCATAAATGAAAAGAAAGTGACATGCGTTCAAAAATGAAAAAATTTTCAATATTTCCAGAAATTTTCAATATTTTCTAAAATTTTCGTAATTTTTTCAGTTTTCAAAAATTTTCAAAGTCATTCCATTATTTTGTATTAGTGTCAATTTTCAAAATTCTTGATGTAGTTAAGTCATTCCATTATTTTGTATTAGTGTCAATTTTTGAGAGTGAACTACTCTTAACAGTTATGTAGATAGCAAATTAGTGCAGAAAAGCTTAATCGTGTTTTTTACTTCTTGTAAATCGATAATTATTATTGAAAAAAATCTGTTTCCCTGTTTACTGGTCTGTAACAAATTATTTTGATTTTGATCATGGCTGATTATGGTCCCAACGAAATCGTTGATATGATCATGATTTTGGGAGAAAGTCGAAATAATTATGCAGCAGCTGCCAGACTTTATGCTGAACGCTATCCCAATAGGAGACACCCAAGTAATGTTACTATTCAAACCTTAACTCAGAGAGCTCGAAATGGAGCTTTTGTTCGTCAACGCCGTCATCATGAATACGACGAAAACGATCCTCGTGTTATTACCATTCTAGCGATTATTCATCTTGATCCTCACATTAGTACTCGACAAATAGAAAGAGAAATAGGTATACCTCAATCAACAGCATCCCGAATATTGAGAGCGAGAAGATATCATCCTTATCACATAACATTAACACAACAGATAATTCCAAATGATATGATTTTGCGAGTACGTTTTTGTCGATGGGCAATACGAATGATTCAACAAGATCAAGATTTTTTCAGGCACGTTCTTTTTTCAGATGAATCAACATTCAGAAATACTGGAGAATTGAATAGACATAATTGCCATTATTGGTCAGATGAAAATCCTCATTGGTTCAGGCCCATAGACAATCCACACCGCTGGAGTGTTATGGTCTGGTGTGGAATCATCAATGGCTATTTGATTGGTCCTTATTTCTTTGAAGAGAACGTGAATGGGGTAAACTTTTTGAGATTACTTCGAGACATTTTACCTGAATTACTAGAAAATGTAGACCTAGCCACAAGGCTAAGAATGTGGATCCAATTAGATGGAGCACCACCACATTATGCACGGTATGTTCGTGATTATTTAAACACCCGCTACAATGGCAGGTGGATTGGGCGAGGTGGCCCAGTTGCCTGGCCCCCTCGTTCACCTGATTTAACCCCTCCCGATTTTTACTTATCGGGATATCTTAAGAATGTTGTTTATGCTCAACGGCCGACAACGCGAGATAATATGATCGAACGCATTCGTACAGCTTGTGCAGCAATCCCTCGAGATGTTCTACTTAGAACCATAAGACAATTCAGAGCTCGACTTGATCTTTGCATCCAACAAAACGGCGGTAATTTCGAACAATTAATCAATGGTTAACTCCAGTTAACATTCCATAAAAATACCAAAAAAATAACAAAAAGGGAAAAAACAAAAAAAAAACAAATAAAAAAAAATACAAAAAAAAAATAAAACAAAAAATGGGATGCTAAATCCTTTTGACAACCTCCTCGATGGTGCATCCTGGGTTCGGCTGATGTCAAAAGTAATTTCCGCACAAAAGATGATTTGTTTCCAAAATCACATGTTCGAACGTAATATTTCCCGCTCTTTCCATTTCTGGTGCCAAAAGTAGGGGTTTCTATTTGAAAAAATCGACTTGACCTTCAAATGACCTTGAAGGTCATGCTCAATGACACTGTCAAGGTCATCATCAGATGGCCAGGGAAAAATCCTAAAACTTTTACCCGAAACTTTTTTCGCTGGCATGCTTTGCCAACGAGATAATTGAGATTAAAGATTAAAATGACTCACCCTGTATATATATATATATACAGGGTGGGCCATTTCAATCAAACCAGTCTAATAACTCCTAAATTAAGCCATGAACAGAAAAATTGTTCAGATGAAAGTTGTCCAGGATCAAGGGGGGCATCTTTTTGTGCAATTAGTTTTGACCTTGAACTCAAATTTCAAGGTCATTTGAAAGTCAAATTTTTTTTAAAAATAGGAACCCCTATTTTTGATAGCAGATTCGGAAAGAACAGGAAATTTTACGTCCGAAACGGTATTTTAAAATTTTTTTCATGACCTTCACAAGGTCATTTCAAGGTCAAATGTTAAGAAATACTGTAATTGCTATTTAATCGCATTTTCTGATAGAATAATCGTAGTTAATGTACTTTTATGATGAATATTCAAACCCAATGTGACAATGACCATGAAAATATTTACCTTGAAAACAAAATAATTCCCTAATTTCAGCGCCCAGGAACAACGACGTGGACGTATTAGGATTATGTTCCCTTTGGGGTGCTTTTTTAACGTGAGTCCCCTTGCCTCTCACTGGGGTGCTTGTTTACTGTGAGTCCCCTTGTCTCTCACTAGGATGCTTGTTTAACATTTGTTAACAAATTTTTAGTGGTCAAAAGTAAATTTTGAAGTAAACATGATAATTTTAAATATCTGAGTTCTTAATGGGAGTGGGAAAAGGAACGTTAAAAATCAATGTTGTCAATTAAAAATGGTCAAAATGTTAACCAGAATAGCTATTTGGCATTGCTCAGAGATCGACTGCCAGAGCTTTTAGAGGATGTTGACTTTCGGACGTTTCGGATGTAAAATTTCCTGTTCTTTCCGAATCTGCTATCAAAAATAGGGGTTCCTATTTTAAAAAAAAATTTGACCTTCAAATGACCTTGAAATTTGAGTTCAAAGTCAAAACTAATTGCACAAAAAGATGTCCCCCTTGATCCTGGACAACTTTCATCTGAACAATTTTTCTGTTCATGGCTTAATTTAGGAGTTATTAGACTGGTTTGATTAAAATGGCCCACCCTGTATATACAGGGTGACCCAATTTAAACGGGCACCGCTCATAACTCGTCAGGGACAGCCACAATCGAAAAAATGGTAGAGACTAAAGTTGTAGGATATCGAAGGGGCAACCCGATGGTGACCTTGGATTTGACCTTGAACGCGTTTTTCAAGGTCATTTGAAGGTCAACTTTGGATTTTTAAATAGGAACCCCATTCTTTTATTGCGGGAATGGAAAGAGCGGTAAATTTTACGTTCAGAATGGTATGTTCGGTTGCGGCACTGAAGGTCATCTCAATGTCTTGCAGCCAGAATGAAACCCCGCCTACGTAATTCCTCTAGCAACGCCGAATTAAAAAAAAGTGGTAGAGACCAAAGTTGTTGTATAGGGGGGGGGGGGGGGTGGGAATTGTGACCTCGAATTTGAGCCAGTCCTACAAGGTCATTTCAAGGTCAAATTATTTTTTTTCAAACAGCACCCACTTTTTCGACTCCGGATCCTGAAAGCGTGTAAAATGTTGCACTTTAAACGAAGTAGTAAATTTAAAATAGAAGAAAAGATTTTCATCATTTAGCGTACCATCTTTGAGGTCCTCGCCTCTCTCGCTGTTCAATTCTCTGGATCGTACTTCGAGATGGATGATGATTTCTGTTTGGGAAACGCCTCCGATATAATTGTGCTGCTGCATTATAATTTCTTCGACACTCTCCCAAAATCAATAAAATATCAACAATTTCGCTTCGACTATAGTCCGGCATATTTACTTAGATTATAAATATTACAAAAATAAAAAAAATGACTCAAATCACATATTTGCAATTATTAAATTAGTATTTGAAGTCGATAAATATCTAAAATTCTACTGCATTACTAGAACTTAGACTGTTTTCTACAAAAAATAATAAATAAAAAACTACTTAAACAATTATTTAATTGCAAATAGTAATTATTAATTTTTTATTATAAAATAATTTATTGATTAGGAAGCTTTTATGAAATGATAATAAATAAATATTTTGTAATTCCAAAAGTGTTAAAGGTAAATTTTAATAGATAACTTATAAAATAGTTAAAATTGTATTTTAGTAAAAGATTTATTTTAACTTATTAAATTTTATGAAGTGAAATCAAACTTATACATACATTTAAAATATGGGTAATTAATCGGAATATTTAGCTCTTAAACAATATTTTCTAGAATAATCGCTATGACTTGAAATTATATCAAACATTTTTTAATTTTAAGTAAATTGATTCTTCAAGAAATACCTTCATTACGTATTGCAGAACTTTTTTTATACAAGACATTAATACAAAAATTTTAATAGAAAATGTATATTCGTATTATTTTTAATATTAAATGAAATGATGTAAAAAGTACAATCTTCATTTGTTAACAATAATAAATATTCTGTTACGTTAGATAAAAATTTTTTTACATTAACATAACTTTATATGCAATATTTTATATTAATATGTATGTTATTAATTAATTATTATCGTGTTAAATACATATTGTACTTTTACTACAGTTACTTACATATTGTACAAGTTTAAATAATGAACATACATTTTTTAGTGTTGTTGGTTGTTTATTATTAATTATCTAATAGAAAAGTGCAAAAAATTTAAGTACCTACCAATTTCTGCTGCAAAAATATTTCTAATAGAATTAAAATATTTATACAGTGGAATTATCACTAAATAATTATATTAACTGTTGCCAGTAATTGTATGTATAATCTGTGTGACGACATGGTATGTATTACAAACTTTATAATTCTGCTTATACATATGTATTTTCAACATGCGTGTTTACATGTATGTGTGTATAGCATATGTATACAAACATACGTATGTATGTATATCTATGTATACTTAAAACAATAATAATTTATGAATAAATTAAATGGAAAAACAACAACGTTATTTAAAAAAACATAATGCAATTTATTTCTGATTCAAATAATAAATGTGTGTAAAATAAATATAAAAACTTTTTTACTTTATACTTCGATGTTTTACTTTTTCTTTTTCTGTATCGATGGCTTTTTATTGTAAAATTCTATTCATATTTTGGCATTACGGTTTATCAATTTATGATTTTTTTAAAAATAAAACATTTAATATTTTTTTTACGTTTTTATCAAACTTTGACGTTTTTCTACAATACTTCGATGTTTTACTTAATCTTTTTCTGTATCGATGATTGGCTTTTTAATAAAAATTTTCGTTAATATTTTTGGCGGAAGGCCGAGTGTGAGACTCTTTCGACAATTTTCGGAGGCTATTTTTATTTTTGCAAATCGAAAGTTCGGGCGGCAGGTACGGCGCGGGGCCGGGGCGCCTGCTTGAAAATCATTCGTGAGTTAAGCGTCGTAGGGGAAGGTTCGACGGAGTCGCGGTGGCAAGACTGAGTGCGGGACTTATTTTAAAAGGCTTATTTCGGGAGCCATTTTTATTTTTCGCACATCAGGAGTTCGGGTAGGTAGGTGGCGACCACCTAGAAGAGTCATTTGCAAGTTAACCGTCGGAAGGGATCATTCGGGGAATAGCGAGACTTATGTTTGGACGCTAGCGAGGGCTCATTTGCGTCTTGGCCGCTGGACAGAGAACATCTAAGAAGGGATTTCATCTCGGATACAAAGTAAAAGTAAAGTTTGAAAAAAAATAATTTGACCTTGAAATTACCTTGTAGGACTGGCTCAAATTCGAGGTCACAATTCTCCCCCCCCCCCCCCCCTATACAACAACTTTGGTCTCTACCACTTTTTTTTAATTTGGCGTTGCTAGAGGAATTACGTAGGCGGGGTTTCATTCTGGCTGCAGGACATTGAGATGACCTTCAGTGCCGCAACCGAACATACCATTCTGAACGTAAAATTTACCGCTCTTTCCATTCCCGCAATAAAAGAATGGGGTTCCTATTTAAAAAACCAAAGTTGACCTTCAAATGACCTTGAAAAACGCGTTCAAAGTCAAATCCAAGGTCACCATCGGGTTGCCCCTTCGATATCCTACAACTTTGGTCTCTACCATTTTTTCGATTGTGGCTGTCCCTGACGAGTTATGAGCGGTGCCCGTTTAAATTGGGTCACCCTGTATATATATATAATATATATATATAATTATATATAAAATATATATATATATATATATATATAAATATATATATATATATATATATATATATATATATAATAAATATAATATATATAATATATATATATATATATATATATATATATATATATATATATATATATATTATATATTATATATATATTATATATTATATATATATATATATATATATATATATATATATATTATATATATATATATATATATATATATATATATATATATATATATATATATATATATTATATATATATATATATATATATATATATATATATATATATATATAATATATATATATATATATATATATATATAATATATATATATATACACAGGGTGGGCCATTTCAATCAAACCAGTCTAATAACTCCTAAATTAAGCCATGAACAGAAAAATTGTTTATATATATATATATATATATATATATATATATATATATATATATGCTTTATTAGAACCTAAGTAGTTAAGATCACCATATAACATGCGGTGGTTTTTTTTAGTTGAATCGGTTTGCATGGTGCTTCACTTGCTTCTTTTGAAGTCATCTTAATATTATTATTTTCAGCCATTTTATCTATAGCATCAAAAACTGTTTCTATAGGTTTATATTTTATAATGTTATTATTATGTTTTTCCTCATGTGTCAGTTATTTTTTTGACGAACTGCACATGTTTTATTTTTATTCTTTTATTCTTGATTCTACAGTCGCAACATATGGTGTCTTGTTGCAAATTTGAATTGCAATCTTTCGTATTTGTTTGATGTGTCTCAGGCTCCTCATTTGCTGTGATTCGGCTGGTATTGTTGTCTTCTTCTATTAAAATTGACTAATTAATAATCTGCATTGCAATATTCGTGATTTTATCTGTTGTTTCTTTTTGAATATTATAATTTAGTATTTAAGTTTAAATGTAAGAAGACATGCGGTGGTGAGAGCATGAGTGAGTTTGCACGAATCTATTAGCAAGTTTTAAGTAAGTGCTTTCTCATGAACTTCCAATGTAAGACGTTCGTTCCCGAAATTGCTGATTTAATGCGTGTGGGAAATTTTTTGAGCATTACTTTTGTTTAACAGTGAATATTATATTTTTTCCAAATGTTGACAATCAAGTTTGTATGCCACCTCTCTTTATGTTATATTTATCGCAATCTAATCTCTTATTATGTTTTTCGTATTTTTTGTTTTTATATTCTTCATGTTATTTGGTAGTCTATTAAAAATTTGTATTGCCACGATATAGCTATTCTTATTACTTATTGTCTTGTAACATTTAGGAATCAGAATTTTTTTATATCTTTTTACACTGAGTTCATGTAAATTGATTTAAGATTGTGGTAATAGTAGCATAACGCTTCTTTTGAAAATAATTGAGTAAGATTGAGTGAGTTTTTGTTAGTTATAAAAAGGTTTTTGTTTATAATTTTCAATATTCTCTTCTGTAGGTTCACCATTGGGTTTAAGGCACTCCCATGCAATGATACCATATCCAACAATACTATTAAAAATTGCATAATGTATGCAATTTTTAATACATGAGTAAGAACATGGCGTCGGGCGGGGGAATACCGCCTGACAAGGTTCGTGAAAAATCGTTTAAATGTCATCCCTCAGCAAGAGTTGGAGTAGTAATTTGTTTAATATGTGAAAATGTGTACCATAGAAGTGACTTTAATAAATTAAACAACATAAGATATGTCAGTAATACATTGGTAATTTGCCCTGATCACGCGCACATAAATCTAACCTCAAAATATAATGAATCGGCATTAAATGAGGATGCCAGAATCATAGTAGCACATGTGAAAAGTCAATTGAAGGAAGAACTAAGGGAAGAAATTTTGAAAGAACTGGAAAACAAGGACGAGGAGGACGAACAAAATAGTCAGGATGATAGTTTGGAAGTGAGTAATTTGAGAAAAGAAAATAGTCTACTAAAACAAATAAATACAGAGATGAGCGATAAGAATGAACTATTGAAGGAATTTATTAAGCAACTACAAAAAGAAAACAACATTGTTAAGAAACCATATGCTCAAGCTTTATCAGGAGAAAAGCCAAAAAGCGAAAGAGTACCGAACATCATAATAAGGAAGAAAAACAATGAGGACAGAACAGATATAAGAACAAGTGTGAAACATTATTTAAATAAAGAGAAGTCAATTCAAACCAAAAAGGTATATTGCAAAAATGACAATGAGATGATAATCAGTTGTATGAACAACACAAGTGCTGCTGAAACCCTTAAATACATGAGTAAGAAATTATCTAATACATGTACGATTGAAAAAGAAGTAGTAAAAAAACCAAGATTGAAAATAGTGGGTGTGGATAATTATGAACAAATGGACTTAAAAGAATTAGAAAATGACATAAATACAAGAAACTTTAAAGGCTGTGAAACAAAATGTGTAGCTGTGCATAAATTTGTAAACAAAAGAAACAATCAAGAAAGCATAATAATTGAAGTAACCTCAGAACTATACAAGACTATAAAAGAGAACAATAACAGAATCTTTGTAGGATACCAGAACTGCAAAGTATATGACGACATTAATCTACAACCCTGTATAAACTGTGGGAGATTCGGACACAGCAGTAGGAAGTGCATAAATGACAAGGTATGTTTAAGATGTGCAGGCCCTCATAATACAATCAACTGTACAAAGCAGTCTGATTTATGCTGTATTAACTGTTGTTTTATTAATAACATCTACAAGACAAAGTATAATACAGCACACGTGGCAAATGATAGCCACCAATGTCAAGTGCTTATGAAAAAAATCAAAAGGCATATTGAATCAACGGATTACCCTGTGGACCCATTTATCCAGAGATATATCGGTAAAATAGATATCCCTGTACCGACTGATACTAGACCAAGAAGAACAAATTCCATGGACACGCTGCTATCAACTTCACCTCGTTCCAGCCTTCTCAATCTGCAGAGTCAGCGAGGAGGCAATCAAGGAATCAAGTAACATGGAGAATATCATTGACATAGTAGAAGATATACAGAGCGAGACGATACAACGAGAAACAACAATATTAGATCTAAACTCTCTAAATAAACACTTGAAAATGAATAAAGAAAATATACTGTATGTAAATATAAGAAGCTTAAATGCAAATTTTAACAAACTTCAAGTATTTATTGAGAGACTAAAGATAAAACCATGCATAATCGTATGCGCTGAATCATGGAACTTAGATTTTAAAGACTATTTTATGATAGAAGGATATAAAATGTATTATAACAGTAGCAAAATAAACAGATCTGACGGTGTGGTTGTATATATTGAAAACGATATAGAGGAAGACACGGAGATTATTGATATAGGCAAACTTAAAATACTCAATTCTTGTATAAAAATAAACAATGAGAACACAGTAGACATATCCGCAATATATCGATCTCATGACATACCAAAATCGGAATTTATTATGAACATAAAAGAACTAATAAAAAACAAAAAGAAGACTAAGAATCATTTAATAATAGGAGACTTTAATATTGACACACTGACACAAGAGAATTATAGTAATGAGTTTTTATGTAACTTACTAGACTCCGGGTACCACCCTGGATTTCAGGGTATAACTAGACCGTCAGATTCTAAAAATATTGGAACATGCATAGACAATGTATTTATAAAAACTAATACAATTTTAACCAGGACTTTCAAATTAATTTATGCGCTAACTGATCATTATCCACTATTTGTATCGATTAACAAGCAAAGAGCAAACAAGGTAGAAGAGAACAAAACAACAATAAATTACAAAAAACTAAGGAAAATAGCGAAGGATGTAAATTGGGAATTGATATTGACTATGCATGATCCAACTGAAGCTACCAATACACTTATTGAACACATAAAGATTAGCATAGATTTAGCTACGGAAAACAAAAAAATACGTAACATACGAAACAACACAAAACCTAGGAAAATATGGATTACTAAGGCCATAATAGAATCGTGCAATAAAAAAGAGTTATTGTATAAGACTTGGCAATTGGAACCAGGTAATAATAGGCTGAAGAAAGAGTATAAGGACTATACAAAAATTCTAAATAAAGTTATCAATGAGGCAAAATTTAAATATGATAGTGAACAAGTAGGAAAAAATCTAAGAAATCCTAGACGTTTATGGGAAATAGTGAAAACTAAACTAGGGAAAACAAATAAGAAAGACGACACTATAAAACAAATTTTAAATAAAGATATGCAGAAGATCGATGAACCCATAGGCATAGCCAATGAGTTCAACTCTTATTTCTGCAATATTGGTAAAAAACTAAGTGATAAAATTAAACAACCAACTAGTGCTAAGGCACATCAACCAATAAAGTATCCAAAATCTATTTTCTTGACCCCAACTAATAACAGTGAGATAAGTAGAATCATAAAGAATATGGAATTGAAAAGCGGTGGAGTAGATAAGATAAATGTTAAAACAATAAAGCTGCTATCGGATTATATAATAAATCCATTAGTGCACATTATTAACTTATGTATTGAAAAGGGTATTTGGCCAGAAGCGTTAAAAAGTGCTGAGGTGATACCAATATATAAAGCGAAAAGTATGAAACAAGTATCAAACTACAGACCTATCTCTTTAATCTCAAACTTAGCTAAGATATTGGAAAGAGTTATATATTGCAGAATTACTGAGTTTATAAACAAAAGTAAGATCATAGCGGAAAATCAGTATGGTTTTGTAAAAAATAAAGGCACAAAGGAAGCATTATATCATATAACAAACATTATTTATAATAAATTAGATAAAAGTAAGCCAATAGCTATAAGTTTTTTGGATCTCTCAAAAGCATTTGATACTGTAAATCACAAAATTTTGTTGGATAAACTTTATAATTATGGTATTAGGGGAATAGCATATAAATTAATTAAGAGTTACTTAACTAATAGGTGCCAAAGAGTTAAACTGAAAGATGTCGTAAGCAGTTATGAGGCTGTTGATACAGGGGTGCCACAAGGAACTATATTAGGACCACTATTTTTTATTTTATACGTCAATGATCTCTTGATAAATATGACAAAAGAAACAATCATATCCTATGCTGATGACACAGCTGTAATATCAACTGATGATAACTGGAGAAATGTTGAAATCAAGATGAACGACTACTTAAGTAACATATCGGTCTGGCTTGCACAAAATAAATTATCCTTAAACATTGACAAAACGGTATATATGACTTTTGGTAATTATATTGATAGTGTCCCAAGAAACTTTACATGTCAAATAGAGGGAAAGGTCTTGAAAAGGGTGGAACACTGTAAATACTTGGGTATAATCTTCGATTTCAACATGAAATGGAAACAACATATAGAATATTTAATAAATAAAACTAAATATTTAGTGTTTGTATCTTATAAGCTAAGAACATTCATGGAAACACATACATTATTAATGATATACTATGCATTCTTTCACAGTGTTATAAATTATGGAATAATAGCATGGGGGGGAGCGTATAATAACAACTTGAACATATTACAAAATTTACAAAGTAGATTGCTAAAAATAATAAGTAACAACAAATTCATGACTCATAACAAACCTCTAAACTTAAGACAATTGTTTGCGTTTGAATCCATAGTGTTCCACTATAATGATATGAAAAACAGGTTCTTGACATCGAATAGCGTAACAAGGAAAAAGTTGATACAGATACCACAAAGAACTAAAACTGTAAGCCAAAAAAACAGCTATATAAAGGCTGTTGGTGTATTCAATGATCTTCCAAACGAGCTAAAGACTTTAAACAAATATGAAACAGCGAAAAGTAAAATAAAGGAATGGATTAGGATGAATGAATGATATGCTAAAATACTAGGGATGAATATTTAGGTTCTATTTAAAAATTAAATTGTAAAAGGATCTCTTGTAATGGGAATAGTGTTATAATTAAGGAATTGTAATTAGTATTAAGTTTTAGTAGATAAGAGTGGCCAGTCCTGCCAACAGGTACCTGCGAGTACCTCTGCGGGATTTACTGGTGCATTGCGGAGTGTAAGTCACTACTGTAATTCACTAGTGTAAATTTTCTGGCTAAATAAATAAATAAATAAATAAATAAAAAGTATTAGTTTTAATGTCTCTGTTTTTATGATTTTAGGCAGTTTATAAAAAACAGAAACGAGACATTTGGTCTTGCTATAGAGATAATTTAAATGTTTATCCCATTTTATGTTATAATAGAAAATTATTCCTAGATATTTACAGTTCTTCGTTCTTTTAAAGACTTTATTATCCAGTTTTATCTCAAAGTTAGTTAGAACACTATCCTGATAATTGCCAATGGTCATATATGTAGATTTATCCAGATTTAATGAAAGTTTAAGGCAAATCAGTTCAATACATTTTTTATTTCTTCGTTCAGTTTATGTCCAATGCCTTTCCAAGTATTATTTTCAATTATTATGGCTGTATCACCAGCATATAAAATTATGTTTTCTGTTCATACTTTACATTAATGATATGTTAAAAGAAGTGGTTCGAGGATAGTGCCCTGTGGTACTCCCGTGTTTACAAGCATTAAAGTTTAGCAGGTGAGATATGATCAGCTGACTAGTGGTTATTAAAAAAAAAGATTAGAAATTTTCAAAAATATTATTTAATGCACACTTGCCATTCCGTCGTCTTATAGTTTGTCGTTGAAACATTCTAATTGTTATTATTAAGGTGTAAATCTGTTAAATCATATTAAAATTACATTAAAATTTTTTTGTTATAATCTAAAAGAAGCTTTGCTGTAATTTAAAAATCTTTAAATATATCCGTGAAAATTTATAGCAAAGAACAAATCTCAAGCCAAATTTAATAATTTGCAAACATTTTTGGAATCATATTGGTTTAACGATTCTTTTTTTACCATAAACTTTTGCGTATGGATAAAGTGTCAGCTGATCTTATCTCACCTGCTGAACTTTAATGCTTGATGCTTGGCATATATAAAATTGATTTCACTACATTTATTAGCGTATATTTATGCCCTGGTAGAAATGCTTACCAACAGTAAATTGTTGGCCAGTGACGGTTTTAGCAGGTTCGTTGGCCAACCATAATCAACTGTTGGGTTATTTTCTGCCAGGGTGGAGACCAAATTCTTTATACGGTTCATTCGTTAAACTATTCTTATCACTTTCAAGGTCATTGTCTTTAACCTCATTTGGAGTCTACTACAAACCGCTTAAGTTACTATTCTATATAGTTTATCTGACTCAAAAACAAGCCCTTGATAGTCCTTTTAATGTGTATTTCCAAAAAAGTACTAAGTTTCCCTATATCTTTCATTTTAAATCTACTTAATTTTTCTTTTACGTTCACGATTTTAACTTTATCTTTACCAGCTAAAATTATGTCTAAAAACATACCGTCATTTTCTTCCTTACCAATATAGAGACATTTATCCGCATCTGTCCTTACAAATTTCAAGCTACTATCGAAATTGTCGAACTACTAACAAAATTCCATTCTCCGGGATCCTGCTTGAGCCCGTACAAGGCTATATTTATTTTAAAAACTTGATTACTTCTTGCTTCTATTCCTGGAGGTACTTTTATATAAATATTCTTATGCAGGTTTCCATGCAAGAATTCATTTTCAACATCGAGCTGATAGGCAAGTAGATCATTTTCTACTATTTCCGCCAGTAAAACTCTCAAGGTCGTTAGACGTGCTACCGGCGCGTACGTTTTATCGTAATCATAGCCTTTACTTTGAGTATACCCTTTGGCAACTAGTCTAGCCTTATACTTACTTACATTAACATTAGAATCGCGTTTGAATTAAAAAAAAAAAACATTTACAACAGGTGAGGGTAAAATGTTTGAAAAATAAAGATTTGAAAGGCAAAAATTACGAATTGAATTATAACGAAAGGTACGATTTTAAGTCACAGAATATTGGAAAAGTATAATTTTGAAAACCTAAATTTGGAAATTCCTAAAAATATCGCTTATAAAATATTTCAACTACAAATATAACCTTTCGCAATATTTCAATTCAACATTTTTGTTTTATAAATTTTTTCTTTTCAAAATCTCAGTTTATAAATTTTGAATTTCTAATCTTTGACCTTTCTAATTCTTGTTTTTCAAAATTTTAACTCTCACCCATTTACAATCGATTACATTAACATTCGGCAGCGCATGGCGCACAAGTGTCCATGTGATATTACTTTCCAATGAATCTAACTCTTTGTTGTCTGCTTCCATCCATTTGCCTTGTTTTCTCTCTTCTGTATTTCCTTGATGGTTTCAGGTACATCTTCGACGTATGCTTCAGCATTCAAAGCCAGAACGGCATAATCTTTTAAGTACTTCGGTTTTACCTTTTCTTGAGTGCTCTTGCGAAGTGGCGTTTCCGAATGTAAACTTTGATTTGTTTCAACTGACATTTCTTGTTCAGTGTTTGATTCGCTCTTTTCTTGTACACTTTCTTGAGGTTTATGCAAATCCTCATGTACATCACTTGGGAGCCAATTCTTACTGTTGGAAGACTCAAACTCAAACTTATTAATTTTATATCAAGTGCTAGTGTAGGACTTCTGTTGATTACATAAACAGCTGAGCGAATGGCTTCTGGTCAAAAAGTCTTATTGACTTTGCTTCCCAACAGCATACAACGAGCTCTTTTTAAAATACTACGATTCATACGCTCAGATACTCCGTTCTGCTGAGACGTATATCCTATCGTATATTCAAACTGTATTATATTATTCTTGAAGTGTCTGTGCATTCCTGTTAAAATATATTCACCGCCATTGTCGCAGCAAAATCCACTAATTTTGGTTCCGAAATGCGCAGATGTCATTGCTTCAAACACTTTAGAATAATGAAGGGTTTCCGATTTAGCTTCCATCAAGTAAGTTGTAGTGGAGTGTGTAAAGTCATCAACAAACGATACTACAAACCGCTTTCTGTCATAAGACGCCGGACTGATGGGTCCGAAAATATCGCTGTGTATGAGCTGTAACGGTCGTGTCGCCCTTTCCCTTGTTTCCTTATGTAACAATTTCGTCTGCTTGTCTTCGATGCTCGTTTCAGACCTACTGGCAACTTCACTTTTGCTGAAATTTATTCAATGATCCTTTTGACTGAGCTTAATGCTTTCAAAATTTAAAAGTCCAAACCTTTTATGCAAAAAATTAATAGTATCACTAACTGTACATCGATTTGCAGCAACACATAATTTTTAAAAGTTTAGCCTATAGAGATTAACTTTCTCATCGGTGCAACAGCAAGTGAGGTTTGGTCTTTTACAATTGTTCCTCTCTTATTTTCAAAAATGACTTTCAAGTCATTAGCTTCCAGCTTTCTAACTGATAAGAGGTTATGTTTAAATTCCTTCAGTGAAAGAACATCTTTTATTATAATTAACCTCTACTTACTGTTCACTTCACTATTGACAGTAAGCTCTCCTATAAAGTGTGCTACTAAAATTGTTCCTTAGCTACTCTTATTTTTATAGAAACTTTCAGTTTTTTTTTTATTAGCCAGGTCAACACTTTCAGCCACCATGTGTTCCGTAGCACCAAAATCGAGATAGAAACTTATTTCATTAGCTTTATCTCTAGCGACATTCGCCGAAAAACAAAACGTGTCTTTGTCGTCATCATCTTTGCTCTCCGACGTATGATTCGCCGATGTGCTTTGTTTACATCCTGATTGCTTCGTGCAATCCTTACGTATGTGTCCTACCTTACCACAGTTATAGCAATTGAAATTGAATTTTTTACTCTTGTTGGCCCTTCCACTTTTACTATTCGATTGTGCCGTGAATACGTTTGACGATCTATTTTATTCTTAATTTTCCGCTTTCAACGCGTTTTGTCTCTTTATCTAATAAACGAGCTTCGACAAAGCTCAGATTTAGATCATCAACGCTCCGCGTCTTAATAGCCGTCACAACATTATCGTATTTACTAGGCATCGTTAATTCCAGCTCTGTAAAAGTGTCTCTAACTGAAATTTCCAGTTTAAAAAATTTGTTCCGTCGAACAAAGGTATTCTATACTTTTCAACCGCGTCCACCATTTTTCTTGGCTCTGCGCTTTTTCAAACTTTCACGACACTCCTTTTCAAAAGATTTCAACTACTTAACTTTCGTCCGTTACAAGCACTGGGCCCATAACCTGTTAAAATAATAAGTAACTCGCAGAAAGTAATTAGAAAAGAAATCTTTATTCAAAGTCGAACATTTTACAAATACCACGTGCTTTGTCAAGAATACTCGAAGGCGGTTACTCATTAAGGACTGACTCAATACAAATCAGAGATGTTCTCTTTATACAAACGTTGCTCACGCTATCTACGTGATAGACCCTGTACTAAGAATAGATTGCTATTTCAACACAAACATCATTAACATTGAAGAATCTGCAACGACCAAAAAATAAATTCCATAAAGTGAATGCTTAATAAAAAAAGTTTTAAACAATAATTTTTGTTTTTAATTTATAATAAATCACTTATCTTGTGCAATTTAACAAATTATATACATACACGCACATATATAACTAATAATTAGAGAAAAATAATAACTATTAAACAATATTATTATGCACCAACTATATATGTAATACAATTGACAATTTAAAATTGAAAAGTCAAAACAGACTAAAATCTAAAATACTAACTAAATATGGAGTGTAAACGTCAATATTAAAATTAGACAAACGATCCAAATCATAAACTACACAAATATAAGTAGAATAACACGATTAGTAATCAAAGGCAACTTTACTCCTTACACAATTTGCTAGCATGACTTCATGGCTTTTACGGAAAATCTGAAAATTATTAATTTGCTAAAATACATTAGCTTATACTTTCAACGCACAGAATGTTATAATTTGCTCCATAAATATATATCTTATTTAACCTTAGTAACAGAATTAAAGACTATTTAGATAAGAACATATCTATTAAAGAGAGAGCACACAGTGGCGCTGTCGTCGTTCAGCAAGTCGAAATTATAGGGCACAACAACGTGACAAAAACCGTCATAAGTGTCATACCCTATTGAAAAATCTCACATGAGAGGTTTCATACCATTTTTAGTCAATAAGTGGCTTTTTTGAAAAATTCAAGCTTAGAAAATTTATTACAAATTTCAACTTCAAAAAAATGAAGTCTAATTTTTGAAAAATTTTCCAAGTTTAAATTTGTTTAAATACGTTACCAATCGACTGAGAATGGTTTAAAACGTGTAAAAAACAAGAAATTAGTTAGATCAGATCTTGGCGTGAGCTCTCACCTGAGATCTCACCTAAGATCTCACGTGAGATTTTTCAATATGGTATAACTTGTCGTAGATGACGAGACTGTCATACGGCTCCTGCAGTGTCGTAATGCCATTCCGGCTCCAGCATAGCAATGACTGCTAGACAGATGGAAGTATCGCCACTGTCGTGACGAAAGATTAGGCCCGTTACATGCTAAAAGAAATAGAAACATATAAATACTGACCCACCATGTTGAATAAGTATTATCCTGTAGTGCCGCATTTATCAGGAATAGTTTAGTCTGTTTCCTTAGCTGGAATAATGCTATTGCGAAAAAAATCTCGTTGATTATTTTTTTCTAATCATTACCTTATAAATTTTGTATATTATTATAATTACAATCTCTAAAATCTTTTGTAGCACAGTGTGGCTAAAATCCGCTGTTAAGTCACGAATAGGCGAGACTTGCGGACTTTAGCAGTCTGTGCTATACAATTTTATACGATACTCTTGACTTAAATGGTTCAGTTTTACACGGCGCTTAGCGCCCTCGCTACGCTCGG